>NC_056751.1:722019494-722334494 GCF_019279795.1 Protopterus annectens | reverse complement strand
GTTGGCAGTACAGAGGTATAAAACTCCTGTATTATTGTGTGAAAGTTCTGGAGAGGGTGATTGATAAATGAATTGCAGAATAGTAGAAAGTAAGATGGGAGATAACCTGTTTGGATTCAGATCAGGATGCAGCACAATTGACTCAATGTTTGCATTGAGACAGATAGTTGAGAAGAAGCTAGAGGAAAGAGCCCACATTGGCATTCCTAGACTTGGAGAAAGCATTTGACAAAGTTCCCAAAAAAGCAGTTTTGGACAGTCCTGCAGTTTTTTTCAAAGTCTCAGGAATATTGGTAGAATTAGTGCAAACTTTGTGTAAGTACCCAATGACTCAAGCACAAACAGTTTTGGTCTTACAGTGTGATTCTGAGTGGAGTGGATCTGCACTAGGGTTCAGATCTGAACCCACTGCTGCTCATGCTGGTGATGGACTACATTAGCAAACAGGTCGGACAGGACAGATTAACAAAGTTGCTGTATGCAAACAATGTGGCATTACAGGCAGACTCTGAGCAAGACTTTCAACAAAGGATAGAGGAATGGACTGCACAAGTGAAGGCACATGAGATGAAACTGAGTACTGATATGACAGTTGTAATGGCAGCAAATGGTGGTGTTCAGAAAAAGTTGAGAACTGAGATAGAAGGGAAAATAGTGGAACAGGTTAAGAGCTTTAAGTATCTGGGAGGGGTGGCTGAAGAGAAGGAAAGTCTGTATGAAGAGGTCAAAGCTAGAATCAGAGGGGCTGCAGCCAACTGACACAGACTGTCAGGTGTAGTATATGACAGAAGAATGCCAAAGAAGCTGAAAAGTAAGGTGTACAAAACAGTGGTGAGACCAGCATTACTATATACTATAAAAACCTGCACAGTAATGGCAGAGCAGTTGAGGATGCTAGAGATGATGGAGATGAAATGCTTGAGATGGGTGGTAGGATGCATATTGTGGGATAAACAAAGAAATGAGGACATCAGAGAAGAAGCCAAAGTAGCTCCAATTGCAGAAAAGGTTAAAGAGAGCAGATTATAGTGGTTCAGGCACGTGCAGAAAAGTAGAAGACAATCCAGTGAAGAAGATTTGAGACAGACAGGAAGAAGCAAGAAGAAACAAGACTGTCCAGCAAAGAGGTGGATGGAGTGTGTGAGAGAAGACCTGCAACAGTCAGGCATGAGTGTCTAAGAAGGCAAAAGAGTGGCATTGAACAGAGAGAGATAGCAACAGGTGACACAACACCTCAGCCTCATGTAGAAAATGGGAAAAAAGAGATTGATAATATTGATGATGATGATGACGATGATGATGATAACTGTAGTATTTAAAATCCACCTCAAAAAGTAGTAGTCAAGCCCTGGAGTGGGTATAGTAATTAGTCATTTCCCTTTTGTGTGAAGTCTAAATTATTTTTGCCGGCTTTATTACTGCAGACCAAAAGCTGAAGACTAATAAGTTCTTTTCAGTAATTTTTTGAGGACCTGGAAAATTGTAATACCACGTGGTTGATTATGGTTCTCACTGTGTATCAGTTTTTCATTACATTTTTTTCTGAGTTATTGTTGTTGTGTCTTTCGACTTATCCCGGTAAGGGGTCGCCACAGTGGAACTCCGGTCCGCTAATGATTAGCAGTGGATTTTTACATGCCGAGTTGCTAGCCCTGATGCACAACCTTCAATGAAGGCACGCCCATTCACGCATGCCTCCACACAGAAGACGCTCTAGCTGAGAACAGAACGGGAGAACGTCTTGCTGTGAGGCGACAACGCTACCACAGCACCACCACCGCAGTGAGTTATTGTAATGTATCAAAATCACAAACTGGTTATTTTATTTAATTGACTCTGCCATATTAACATGATCTTGCAGGTTCTATATTAAGCCCCATTAAATCAGTCATGCTAAGCATAAGGAAATTATTTTTTTCACCTATGTAGCATAAAGAATAACAGAAGTGAATCACAGGCATCTTGCACAGCTTCTGGAATTTGACTTTTTTCTTAATTACCATAATGTTTTTCTCAGAGCTGATCTTATCTTTTAACAGTAGTTGTAAATCCCCAACAAAATAAAGTAGCTGAACAGCATATTTTTTCCTACGGCTATCAATCTGTACTCCTTCAAGTAACAAACCATCCCCTGTGCTCCTCCTCAAGTGTTAAAGCTATTATTGCAATTCAGGAGCTGTTAACCGACTGCTGTGGCTTCAACTTCAAAGAGCTTTTAACGTTCATTAAAACTACATGTTAGTGTTCACCAGTGCATTCAGTGGAAAGATGTTAATTTTTTGTCTTGAATTCTGGTGAAAAGTGTTGTATTTGCTTGTAAGTATGTTATAATTTGCCATGTTATCTGTATCCAAAAAATGCACACAGTACAAAAAAAATATAACTTTCTGTTCTTGAATTTGTATTATAAAATGTTTCTGTTTACACTGAAGCATGTGTCTCCATGCATTGTATTCCGCACTTCTGTTATTGTATGCTACCTACTTGATTTATTACACCGTTGAACATAGCATATTAGATATTTTTCTCTGTTGTGCCTATTGCCAGTAGTTCTAAAATATGTTATCCAACTGTGCTACTTACTGTGTTTCTTTTTTTTAAGAGAAATTGTCTTTTATTTCAACAATGAATTATGTTTGAATTGTTAATATGTATTTTATACTTTATTGGTACATTTTTTTTCATGTGTGCTACATGCCCATTCACCATGCCATAATGCTGCCCATCAAGCAAAGGTACCTGTAACTGTCATATGACACCTATATCAGTTTTTCTTCTCAAAACATATTACTTTTGTAGATACCCAGGTCTTCTAAAATCTACCCCTTCAATAATGTGTGCCCAGGTTTCCCTGTCTTTTTGACCTTTCTTGAATCATATTTGCTTCCGTTTGCTTTTACGCCTCTTCCTAAATTGCAGATATCAGAAAGAATCTTCCCACTTTTCTAATCATCACATTCCTTTTTGTTTCCTTTCCTCATCTTTCTCCACCATTCTTCTCTTCTCTTTACCTTTACGACTCTACTGCTTTTTGTAAGGAACTGGAGTCATTTCCTTTTATAGAAGTTCATCCCCCTTCTCATCCTACCTTCTCATTTTTCATTCCTTTTCCTATTAACCCTTCCCTCCACATGAATCTGACAAATATTCTGTAGCTCCTCCTCCTAGCTCAAGGTTCCTGAAGCTAGCAAATGCCTGAGTTACAGTATCCAGCACAGTCTCATCTTATTTGCAATGATTATCTTCCTTTATTTATTCTATACAAAATCTTTAAGAGCTTCGTAAAATGTCTTATATATGTTTTATATGGTTTTGTCAAATACCGCACGTGCATATATCCCCAAACATTTAACGCCATCATTCTTCCAAAGTCCATATTGTCCTGTCCCACCACCATATTCACTATTATCTGTAAATATTTCTTGCATCTATGCAGAATCTTGAATCCTTTCCAAATGTATCACTGTCTCGTAAGAATAGTTTGATGACCCTGTCGAAATTCTCCACACAGTTACTGGATTACCAGTAAAAAGGCTGAAATAGATCCAGCTGTTCCCCCATTGTTTTCCTCCCCCACCGTTCTCCCTACCCTTCCCATCAGGATGTAGCCACGGTGATACAGAAGTATCCTTCCGTCATTCCCTTCTCCAATCTAACATCCTTTAACTTACCTCCGTGTAATAACATGCCCATTACTTGTTCCCTATAGAATTCCCTTATCCAACTCCTCTGGTGAGATAAAAAATGACCCCTAATCATCAGTATTCTTTTAACACAAAGCCTTCTTTAGCCTTTTGTATCACCTTTAACATGATTTTATCTAACATCAGAGTATGAATTCTCACTAACATGTTAAAATCTACATTAAACATGGACACCAGCCTGCAGTAGATTGGATCTTTCCTTCTATCGTCACCGACCAACAACATTGCACCTTTTTTATTAACATATAATTTTCTCTAGCCCATGTTTCTATCCTACAGCATTAATGGATTCTTTAGATATCTCTCCTCCACCATATTCTTGAAAAGGTCACATCTTACATATTGTTATTTGACACATGTATCTGCCACTGTGTCCTTATTACTTTTCTGGCCTCATCTGTAATATTTCCAACTGCAAAGCTCTGTCACCCCAACTCTTCCCACTACCATAATTTTCTTCATCTTTCATGTAACTAATTAACTCATTTTCCAATCGACTTTTTGCTGTTACTCCCTATCCCATAACTTCCTCCATTCTCCATACTCGCTCTCCCACTTTTATTCCCATTTTTATTTCCCTCTTCCAATGTACACCTTTTCCTATGTCAGCCATTGCCTACCACAAATTTACATTCCCTATCACTCCCACCATTTTCATGTTCATAAATTTCTAACCCCCTTCTCTCTTTCATCTTTTAATGCACAATCTTATCTAGTCTTTGTTCTAACCTTCACCAAAAAAAAAAAGAAAAAAAAAATCTTTTTTATATTGCTGTGGTTTATAATTTTTTAACAAAAATGGTAACAAGTGCATATAATTTGTGTTCATATAATTCAGAGAATGAGAAAACAAAATAGTAACATTTACATAATTTTACATTAACATAACAGCTTTGGCGAAGGACCATGTATAATGATTTTACTACGTTCATTGTTCACATTCTAACACTGAATTCCTGTGTAGATCATAGGATCATAGGAGGTTACTAGGCTAATGACCCTAGGGCCCTAACAAGCCTTGCCAAGTTTTACCCTTATTTCTGCAATCAGCGCCTATCACCCCTGTGAAAGAGGGATGTAGGTGAAACCTCTGGGGTGAAGTTATGGCCTCCCATCCAATCGTCCAGATTACATTTTAAGAGGGCCAATGAGGTGCTTTGCTTGACATGAAGCGGGAGTCTGTTCCAAAGGTGTGGTAATCTCTGGGAGACAAATCTGTCCCTCCAGCAGGTTCTATTAATGTCAAATACCAGGTGAAGGCCATTAGAGCGAGTAACCCGTATACCATTTGACTTACAGATATGCAGCATTGCCAATAAAGCAGGGTCAAAGATTGCCTTATATGCAAAGCAGAGATCATCTCTGAGTAATCTGTATGAAAAACAATAAAGTGACAGTGATTTCAGATGATACTTATAAGACAGATGCTGAAGACCTTGAATTTTCCTTGTGAGGAACCTTTATGGTGTCTCCAATTGCTGCAGTTGCTTGGAAATGTGCATACCAAAAGGGGCGTTGTACTCAATTATTGGCCTGATGAGGGAAGAGTACAGGGAGGTTATAAACTTCTTTTTTTCCTGAGGCAATGCCCTTACTTATGAGATGAGCAATGTAGAATGCCCTTCTCACCATAATGGAGACATGGTGATCAAAGGTCTCTCACCACTGAGTACATACTTAGGGTGTGGTTATTGATGTGGTAGTTAGCAGGAATATCATTCTTACCAAAAAGAATGATAATACATTTTTCTGCATTTAATTTTACGCTATGACTTTGGCACCAGTCATTTGTTTGTGTAAGATTCTTTTGCAGAATGTTGACATCGTTTGGAGATTCTATGACTGCTCCCATCTTGCAGTCATCAGCAAGCTTTGCCAGCCACAGACCTTTCATTTTAGCTTGCACTTCTGAGAAATATAATCCAAACAGTAGGGGGTCCCAGGACTGATCCTTGTGGAACACCTAGTGGTCTGCTGTATGAGGTGGATTTCCCTATTTTGACTATATGGGCTCTATCAATGGCCAGTTAGTGACCCATCTAATGATATACGGGTTGATACCTAGCTGGGTGAGTTTGTCAATTATGCTTGCATTGACGATAGTGTCAAAGGCCTTGGCTAAGTCTAGGTAGGCTGTGTGCACAGATTTCCCCCCATCAAGGGCTTTGGTGATTGTCTCAAAGAAGTCCACCAGGTTTAACAGGCATGATCTCCCTTTGACAAATCCAAATTGAGTAGGGTTAAGTGTTTGGAGGTTACCAATATCTTTGTTGATAAGGTCCATGATGATTCTCTCCATGGCCTTGCAGATAAGGCTAGTCAGGCTAATAGGTCTATAGTTCCTGGGACCAGTGGAAGCACCACCTTTGTGCAAGGGGATAATGGTGGCCTTTTTCCATTCAGCTGTGATGAAGCCAGTGCTTAGACTATGATTGAAAAGAGTACCCAATGGCATTGCTAATTCTTGTTTGAGCCCATGTAGGAAGCAACCTGGGAAGTTATCAGGTCCCATGGATGCTGTGTTTTTGACCTTAGAGAGGGCGTTCACAACTTGCTCATTAGAGACAAAAGGTAGAGGACAGGTGGCAGGGATGTCTTGGCATAAGTGTGGCAGGGACAGGGGAGTGAAGTTTTCACAGAACCTGTCAGCTAACAGGTTAGCAATGTCCACAGGCTCGGTATATATGGTATCATTAACCACCAATTTGGAACAAATCTGGGCCTTTCCATTTAAGTTAGAGATGTAACTAAAGAATGCCTTATGGTTGTTCTTAGTTGAGAAAGTTAATTTGGATTCTTAGTTAGCTTTGGAGGATTTCACAAGAAGTCTTATTTGCCTGTTTAAGCTGAGCAGGGAGTGTTTCAACTTAGGGCTCGCTCCCTCTTACACTTAGACAGCAATTTTTTCCTCTTATTGCAAAGCCTGTAATGGCAGTTGTCCACCAGACAGTTTTGCTCTTCTTTCAGGAGCTTGTTTTGGCCCTGTCAGGTACGGCCGAGTCAATGCAGTTGTTCAGGTGTTTGTATAAAGCATTTGTGTAGAACTTAATTTAGTTTCCAGTATCATCCCGTAAAAGGTTATAATTTGCTTTTGAGAAGTTTTTTAGTTTAGTTGCTGCTAGGGGTGGGTCAGGTGTGACAGTGACTTTGAATGAGACTTATTTATGGTCAGATCTCATCAGGGAAGACCTCACAAGGAGGGGGGGCTACAGTGGTCTCCCATACTGGTAAGCACCTGATCCAGGATGTTGGCACCCCTTGTGGGAGTGTCAACTAGCTGGTCCAGGGCACTGGAGTTAATGAAGTCGAGGAACCTTTGGTCAAGTGAGTTTTTACATGAGTAATTTCCCCAGTCAATGGATGAGCGGTTGAAGTCATCCAAAACCATGGTGTTCAGATGTAATGTTAACTCTTATTATCCCACATATATGCAACATTACCATATTAAAATAATAACCATCAAGTGGAAACAATATGAATTAAAGTAAAAAAACATAAACCAATACAAAACTTAAGTAGGAAGGAGACAGTTTCAGAAATCTGTAAACAGATATTACATTACTATGCTAGTTAGATGAGTGGTCTAAGTTATTCAGCTGTGTCCATCTAAGACATAATAACAAACTGACCTCTAAACCCCTGAACCCTACAAGCAGGAGAGTGAGAGGAAGGAGGTCTAGATGTACTAATATCCTGAGTCTAAGCTATGATATCTCAGACATATCATGAAAGGATGCATAAAGGTCCCACTTGAGATGAACCAATAAGACCCCCCACCACCACCTCTATACATCTCCAAGTTCAACCACATATGCAAAATAAATTATAGCATTCTGCTATAGTCTGAAAAACAGCTGTTTTTCCATTTTATGGTGAATGGAAAGAGCTTCAGACACCCTTAGCAACCCATCTGAGGGATATATAAGTCCAGAGAACATGATGTTGTGGTCTAGTGGGAGCATGGTAGTTAGCAACTTAGAATATTTTGCCTTCATTTGGCTCCAAAGTTGAGTAAAAATGGGTTGAAAATAGAATGTATGAAGCCAGAACCCATTCACCTTCAGAGTGAGACATTTTCAGTAAACCACTTGCACACACTGCAAAGCAAGTAGAATCCACTACACATAACAACACACACACACACACGCACACACACACACACACACACACACACACACACACACACACACACACACACACACACACACACACACACACACACACACACACACACACACACACACACACACACACACACACACACACACACACACACTCTCCAGTGTCTCAGCAAATAAGCACGTAAAGCAAAACACCTCAAAACCAAATGTCCTGGTCATAAGTGACTCCATATTCAGACACACTGATATCCCCCTCAACAGGCTGGACAAGGAGAAGGTCATAGACAGTTGCCTGTCAGGTGCCATGGTCTGTCAAATCATGCATACCCTCAAGTCACTCAACAACAATTGCTGTTATGACTTTGCCATAGTACATGTTGGGTTTGATTACTTGAGACATATCTCTCTTAACTATAAGAAGAGAATTGCCTGAACTCTCAGATTATGTGTCCCAGGCAGGTATGCCCCTAGCGCTAAGCAGCATTCTACCTTTACTCAGGATGATGCCACAGTATTAACAAAAAATGATTGACTTCAACAATTGGCTTAGCTTTTGTTGTCAGTCCAGTGGGATCCAGTATCTATCAGCCTGGGAAGACATGGTCGACAGACCATGATGCTTTGCCAGAGTTGGTCATCACCTGTCTCCTGTAAGCTTTTGGATACTGGCAAAGGTGCTTGCCTCCCCCATAGTGCCTTTTTTAGGCTATGTCGGAACAACATTTCTTACATAAAAAAATCCACTTGAGACAATTTCAAGGCTATGCTGCTTAATGCTATGAACCTAAACAGGAAACTGCATTCCCTGGAAGCAGTCCTTACCTTGAAAAATGCTGACATCTGTGCAGTCACTAAGACATGGTTCAAGACCACAGAGAGCAGCCCAACCATCCAAGGCTACAATGCCTTTCACACGTTCAGACCCCAAAATGAATGTGAAATAACTAAAGGTGGAGGTGTATACATCTTTATTAAAGCCAAATACACCTTGAGACTGGTTAAACAATATGACTGTCTTGAGCTACTCCAGGTCCAACTAACTATAGGTAAGACACCCGACTACAACCTTACTTGCTATAGGTCTCCCATCATAAACCAAAAGAAGCCTACCTGGACTTACTAGAGTCACTCACAATGCAGCCAAACACTTTGGTCATAGAAGATTTCAACTATCCTTCCATTGAATGAGTGACATACATGAGCACAAACATGCTCACCCTGAGATTAATGGACTTTGTCAATATAAATGCCCTGGAACAGCTAGTCTGCACCCCCACAAGTGGTTCAAATGTCCTAGACGTAGTACTCACCAACATGTGGGGGGCACTGCATTAGCCCCTGCATGTTGCCCTCCCTGGTAAGGTCAGACCATAAATCTGTCTTGTTCAAAGTAACAATCAGACATGACACCTCCACAGGAGCAAAAAAAAGAGCGTTTTCTCCAAAGCAACCTACAGCCTACTAGGCGATGGTATAAAAAGTTTCAAACCCTTGCTAACACAGCCAACAATTACTCCTATGCAGAGGAGTACACAAATGCCCTATATAACCACCTAAACAACTGTATAGACTTTGCTGTACCTGACTGGATCAGAACCAGGTTCTCCTGAAAAAACAGACCATCCTGGTGGACCTCAAGTATAAATAGGTTATATAACAAAAGGAAGAAACTGATGTCTAAGAACAAGAGGTGACTTTTTCGGCAGAAGAAGAATACCCAACAAACAAATCAGATATCTTGTAATGTCCTCTTAAGCTTGCTATGAAGCTAAGTTAGCATCCCTAGCTAAGGATAATCATAAGGCATTCTTTGGCTATGTCCAAAAACTAAAAATGAATACCCAGCTATGTGCCAAAGTTATAGTAAATTGCACATCTCATACTGAACCTGAGGAACCAATCTGTTAGCTGACAGACTTGGCACAAACTTCACCCCCCCGTCCCCCCGTCCCCACCAGCCATACCCCAAAGCATACCTTACACCAGTCTTCTGTCTAGTATCTCCAAAGAGCAGGTCATATCCATGCTCTCCAAGGCCAAAAATACTGCCTCTCTGGGACCAGATAACATCCCAGGCTGCTTACTAAGCAATCTAAACAAGACCTAACAGAACTACTTGGCATTATTTTTAACCTCAGCCTGAGCACTGGCTTTGTTCCAGCAGAATGGAGAACAGCAACAGTAATGCCCTTGCACAAAGGGAGTCCATCAACCAACCCTGGGAAATATAGACCCATAAGCAAAACCAGCCTTATCTGCAATGCCATGGAAAGAATCATCACGGAATTTCTCAGGACATAGGCAACATTCAAACTCTTGACCCTACTCAGCTTGGCTTTGTTAAGAGTAGATCATGCTTATTGAACCTGGTGGACTACTTTGAGAATGTCACCAAAGCTCTGGATGAAGGCAAAACAGCACATACTGCCTATCTTGATTTAGCCAAGTCTTTTGACACAACCCTCCCACTCAGGTATCATTGAGAAACTCTCCCAGCTGGGTATTAACTCATACATCTCTAGATGGATAGCCAACTGGCTCACCGACAGAATGCAGAATGGGGATTCCACCTCTACCAGTAGACAATGACATACCACAGGGAACTGTTCTAGGCCCTCTACTGTTTGGAATGATAACACAGACAAATGACTGATGACAAAGCCATGGACTAAAACTAAACATAAAAAAGTGCATTATTATCCCCTTTGGCAAAGAGAAAGTCCCTGAAAATTACAATATCAACAGCAACCCCCTAAGCTCAAATCAGTGGTGTGAGATTTGGGAACACAGGTTGATAGCAATCTAAACTTCGATCACCATGTGTCCACAGTGGTGAAGAAAGCCTTCTACATTGTGCACATCATAAGTAAAGGCATTGCATCCAAGACTAAAGATGTTATAACTCCTCTGTACTCGACCCTCATCAGACCAGTAATTGAGTACAACACTCCCTTTTGTATGTGCCTCACAAGAAACCTGCAGCAGCTGGAAAGACCACAGAGGTTTCTCACTAAAAAAAATTTGGGGCCTCCAAAACATGACCTACATGGAAAGACTGAAAGCCATATCACAGTACTCTGTATCCTACAGGCTGCTGGAAGGCAACTTGTGACTGGCTTACAGAGCAGTCTCTGACCCTGCCCTAATGGAAATACTGCATATTGAAAAATCAAATGGGACAGGAGTCACTCACTCCAGGGATCTCAACCTAGCCTGTGAGATTAACAGAACATACTGGAGAGACAGATATATATCCCAGAGGTTGCCACTCCTCTGGAATAAACTCCCAGTTCATGTGAAGCAGAGCTCCTCAATGACCCTATTCAAGTATAACCTAGACAATTGGATGGGAGACCATAAATTCATCCTGGGGGTGGCACCTATGTCCCTTATGGACAGGAGCAGTCGGTGCTGGTCATAGACTTGGTGTGCAAATAGTGACCATCTAACTAAGGTTAGTGAGGAAACATGAATATAACTTGGCTAGGCTTGTAAAGGCCCTAGGGTCATTAGCCTAGTAACCTCCTATGAACCCATGAACCTATGAACCTATAAGTTGGGAGGCATCAAGGAATCATAATTCTACAATTCTAACAGTTTGTTTTCATTATTATTTGTCTTTGCATGTGCAGATGAACCTTTCTTTGAAACTTCTAAAAATATTACATGGAATCTGTACTGTTGATATGGATGACTTGCTTCTGCGTTGAAGCCATTACTTTAATGTAGGCATGCAGTACAGATACTTGCTATGAACTGTCTTCAATATTACTTGATACTTATTCAGGCATTACACCTTAGGGTGGGGGATGTAATCATACAGTCTTAACATTCATTATATTATGATTACCTTTTACTACATTTACATATTATCTGAGAACTCATAACTCCAAATGAAGATGGCGTACCCTTATTTCATCATGCCTACTGTTTTCTCAAAGGACATCTCTGGGGTGATAAACCATTTCACTGGTTTACAGTTGATAACAAGGTACTTCTTTTCTCTGCTGTAATACATCTGATGTAAACCTGCAGTGCTGCTTAGAAGTGTAAGATGACACTGTACTCCTGTTACTAACACTGTGTTACTTAACACATAATTAATTTTCTACCATGACAAACTCTAGTTTCATATCTATGTATGTACTTAATTTCACTTTGTACATTTAACTAAAGCATTCTCTTATGAAACGGATAATGTATGAGCAAAAGGAATATATCTCAAATGCAATTTTTCATATAATATAACAACTTTTTCTGCAAATTTTGTTTGTAAATGTTTGTAAAGTCAGGGTTTCACACTTTCTGTCCTGAACATCTGCTAACTTTCACAAAAATCAAGTGCCAATACATATGAAAATATTGCTGTTTCCTTAATATGAAGCATAATCAGTCTTCAGTGTTTTACATGTTTATGACACATATGTAGTCATGATCATATGGTCAGTGTCTCTCCTGTATCAAAGACAATACCTATGTATTTGCCCCAGAACCATACACCTCATAAACCAAGACACAAGTTTTTTGTCACTCACATAACACACAGAGCACTCCGATACAGTTCTGACACTAAAACATTTCTTTCAGTTCTAACTTTGAATTATTTATCATTCAACTTTGTGCTTTTACTGAATATGTAATACTTAATACCTAATATAATGTTCTGTAAATATAAAATAAAAAGCCTTAGTTTAGACATTTTAACTTAATATTAATTTAAATATTACCATATCCATATTACAAAGAGTACATGCTGCCAACATATCTAATTGTGTTACTTATAGTTACACAACAGATGAACATCATAAGAAGTTCAGTGTAAATAATACCGATTGGTCTGGGACTGCTTTACATAACAAATTACAAAATATGGTGCATTTATGATAGAATACAATCGATTTCAGCCACATTTATGATCGTTAGCAAAATGAAACAAATCTTCCACACTTGTCTGATGTATATCATAATCTTCTTCTTCTCAGTTATAACTCTTTTACTGCAACAAATTACCAATAAACAGTGAAAACAGTTCTTACCTACTGTAAAGAACAATAGAAAAAAAGCGTCTCTTAAGGAGAAGAAATACACCATAGCTGTTGTTACATTTGTTTTCTGAAACTTGACTGAAATATAATTTAAAAAAGAGACCATCTGCTATTCAGCAATGCATGCTACTTCCTTAATGCTGCTGTAAGCAAATTAGTGAAGCTGTTGGTATAACTAAAGAAACTTCTCATTTTGTTCTGGTTTTTACACTCGTTGTGGTTTTCATTTTTTATCCTGTCTTTAACAGCGCATTACAACTATATTGGTTGTGTATGCCTTCATGAATATATAGAGTGCTGTACAAACTGATTTAATAGCTTTGAAATAAATTATAATATGGGCTCATAGGCTAAATGCATTTATATATTAGTACTAAACACTTTGTAAGTCATAAAGCACTCTCGATACTTTTTAAATGGTTATATCCAGTATTCTGTCTGCAAATGGATACTGCCCTCTAGTGGTTAAGGTTCATAGGTTCATATATTCATAGGAGGTTACTAGGCTAATGGCCCTAGGGTCCTTACAAGCCTAGCCTTGCACAAAATCTGTGTACCCTAACTGACTATAGTTAGAGGGTTGTTGTTAGTAGAGCGATTCTATGACCAGCACTGACTGTCCCTGTCCATGAGGGACATAGGTGCCACTTCTAGGGTGAATTTATGGTCATCCATCCAATTGTCAAGGCTGAGTTTAAATAGGGTCATTGAGGAGCTCTACTTCACATAATGTTGGATCTTATTCCACAGGAGCGCCAGTCTCTGGGAGCTACATCTGTCTCTCCCAACATGTTTTGTTAATATCACAGGCTAGGTTGACATCCCAGGATAGAGTGATTGTTGTCCCATTTGATTTGCAGATGTGCAGCATTTGCATTAGGGCAGGGTCAGAGACTGCTTTGTAAGCTAGGCACAGGTCAATTCTCAGCAGCCTGTATGATGCAGAGTACAATGATAGGGCTTTCAATCTTTTCATGTAGGTCAGGTTTTGGAGGTCCTGGATTCCCTTGGTTAGAAACCTCTGTGGTCTCTCCAGCTGCTGCAGGTGTCTGGTGAGGCACATACAGAAGGTAAAATTGTACTCAGCTAATGGGCTAAGTGTCTAGTACAGCAGAGTTATAACCTCCTTGGTCTTGAATGCGATGCTCTTATTTCTGACATATGCAATGTAGAAGGGTTTCATTATCACTATGGATACACGGTAATCAAAGTTTAAATTGCTATCAACCTGTGTTCCCAAGTCTTGCACCACTGGGTTTGAGCTCAGAGGAGTGCTATTTATATCATAATTAGCAGGGGCTACTTCTTTGTCAAAGAGGATAATGATGCATTTTTTTGTGTTTAGTTTTAGGGCTGGATTCAATCAAACCTGCATGGTCTGCTAACACCATGTGCGTGTTGTTCAAGATGCACATACAATAGCACACTGTGTTGTATTCAGTAAGTGTCTCTACACAGTGTGTAGAGTCACACAACCATGGTAAACACTGTGGTACACTAATTACAGCATAAGCAGCTGAATTGTACGCTAATCACCCATTCCAAGTTGGAGGAGCTATTCAAAATGCTGTAAAGCAGCCTTGTAGACTTAGTGTTGGTTTTCCCTGCAAATTCCAAAACCTATTGGAATACAGCCATGGAATGGAGTGTACACAGAAGGAATGTTAGGGGCTGCTGCTGCTTTAATCCATGTGTATGTGGAAGAGGCTGTAGTCTATGCTGCTGCTGCTGCTAATAGACCAAGGCCAAGAAGGAGAAGAGTTTTCAGAGCCTGGTTTACTTATCACAGTTTGCATGATATAGAAACTGTAGACCACTACGGGATAGATAGACACATTACAGGAACTCTGCAACCTCTGTTGTCCTCTACTCAGATCCAGAGCAAATCAGGGGGAACCAATACCAGTGGAGACAAAGGTATGTGTAGCACATAGAATTCTAGCTACAGGAACCTTCAGAAGGGTTTCACATGCATCTACATCCAGGATCCTGAATCAATTCCTGAATGTTATGCTACAACATGCCAGTGACCACATATATTTTCCCCAAACTCCTGAGGGCAGGGCCACAAATATGCAAGAGTTCTACCATATAGCACACTCCCCTGAAGTACTGGGTGCAATAGACTGTACACATATAGAAATCAAGCACCATTTAGGGAAGAGGGTAGGTTGTACATAAACAGGAATACTTCCACACCACCAAATGCCAGGTCATGTGTAATGCTAAGGGAATCATCTTGAATGTGTGTGCTGGCAACTCAGACAGTTACCATGACTCACATATCTGCCACATGTTCCAGTTGCATCAGATGTCCACCAGGGGTGATATTCCACAGGGTCATTTACTGGGGGGGTGCAGGTTATGCACTGGACCAGTGACTGATGACATCCATCAGAAATGCACACCCACCCACCAAGGAATACCATAATGAGGTACACACTCAAAAAAGAAATATCACAGAGCATATGTGTGGGCTGCTGAAGTCATGGTTCCACTGCCTAGATACATCTGGGGGAACCCTGCAGTACAACCCATGTACATGTACCAAAATCTTTACCATCCTTGCCATGCTTCACAACATCATCCTGAGAAAACAGTAGGATAAACAAGGGGAGGGGGTACGCAACCCATCACCAATGGCAAGGTCACCACAGCTACAAGCAGATGAGGAGTCAGAGGTGTGTGTAGGCAGACATAGGCATGTTCAATATGTCCTTGCACTGGCTAAGA
The DNA here is from genome assembly GCF_019279795.1 of Protopterus annectens. Lineage (NCBI taxonomy): Eukaryota > Metazoa > Chordata > Ceratodontiformes > Protopteridae > Protopterus > Protopterus annectens. The sequence continues at coordinate 722,318,891 of NC_056751.1, read as the reverse complement.
GGCAACACATAGCACACTCACGTACCACCTAAGTGTCTAAAACCTTCATCTTATGCACATACATATAGTAACATTGATGGCAGGCAATGCTCACAACCTTTACCTATCCATGTAATGGCTGTGTACTGGTAACATCAGACAGAGTTAGCCCTGAACTAAAACAGTAGTAACTGCTGGATTTAACAAGCTAAGTGTTGACCCTGGATTGTGAAACCACAATTGTGAAATAAAACAAATGGATACTATATCCTTGCATGTTGATTCTTGGTAATGTAAGTAAAGGTTGGGTTATCTGTAAAGCAATGACTTGAACATGTGATAGAAGAGACTTATGTGAATCCATGTCCTTTATCAAGTAAGAGGCCTCAGGTATCAAATATGCACACAGTCATACCTCTCAAAAGTACTGATGTCAATGAATGTCCTCATTTTGGCCTCATACGTTTGACCTGGCATATCATGAAAGAGAAAAATTAGATATTAATGACACACATTTCAGTTTCAGACTTCATATATCTCAGAACAAATTTAAAAGTAGTCATGCAAAAAATGTGATTCTAACAACTGTCTAAATTTGTAAGACCAAAATACTTGAATAGTCCCCCTATTGTTCAGCATTTTGTCCCACTTTTATTTATGGCCTGGGCCATCTTTGCTGCTGCAACAGTTTGTGAGCCATGTAGACATTTTCAAACACCTGTAAGAAAGCAGTAAAATCAGCAAAACAGCATCACAAACACATATATACTAGGCAGTAAGTCAGCTATGCACCCTGAGCACCAGACAAAAGACTTGTGTATCCCTGAATCCAAAATATAGAAAACAAGGATATGGCACAGTTATCATTATTTGCAAAGGGTATTAGGAGAGGTGGCAGGAGACCTAGGCTGATACAAAAGGTAGTGAGTGTATGTGAGTAAGTACAAGAAACATGGAAGCATTTGGATGAAGCATAAATCAGGCCCTGCAGGTGAAATTGTTTTGCGAGTGCCTGCAAGAACACAGCCAAGCTCTGTGCTAGCTCTACATCCTGGTATGCTGGACAAGTGTGAGCCATGCATGGTAGAGGTGGCAGTTCATTGTCATTGTCCCCAACCCCAAGAACTGGCTCTGCCAGGAATTGCACTGGCACATCCACACCCACAATCAGATGCACTGCTGTTACCCAAAGGTGACTGATGTCTGCTGGATGAGCTCTCCTCAGGAATACACTCAGGACCACAACCCTATAGGCTGCCATGTCTGGGTGTGGAAACCTCAACCACTGATGGAGCAGTGGAAGTAGTGTCACTATAAGGGTGTGATTGGACATGACCATGTCAACTAACATCAGATAATGGGGCTGACCTATGCGCATGTGGATGCCGTCCCCCTTCCAGATGTTCCGGCATAGAAACTGCCCATTCCAACATGTCATTCATCCGATCCACTGAATCAGCAACATGGTGGTGACATTCATGCATGTATTACATCTATAACCCTATGCATGTCAGTGGAGTACCTATTGGAGTGTCTCTGTGCCTTCATGATGGCGTTAAACATATGCTGAATGGCATGAGAAGACACACAATCAGGTGGAAAATGGACAGCAGGCCTTCTCTGAGTACCCCTAACAACCCTCCTGTGTGGCACTTCACCCACATTTTGGCTATGGCTAGAGACAACAGGCACTGAAGGCACAGAAACCACACTACCCTGATCATGTGTCTCACCCTGCACCTGTCTAACATCTGAGGGCTCACTGGAGTGAGTTGACATAGGCCTGCTAGCTGTATCAGATGGAATTACAGGGATGGCTGAATGTCAACCTCAATGTCAGATTCAACTGCTGTACCCCCTAACTGTGCCTCTGTTTTCCCACCATCATCATCAGCGTCTGCCAATACTCTGACATCAGGTGGTAGGAGTCCTACACTTCCACTGTCAGGATCATCTGTGATAATAAGCATCAAACACAGGAAAACAATTAAAACCTACATTACTGTAGTCCAAGATATGCCAATGAACTAACAGCAATGCCAGTATTAGAGGCAGTACACCAATAAACACAACAGTCCTGACATCCATGTCACAAAATAAGTATTCCTCTGAAGTGGCCATCAGTACTGACATAAAAATGTTTGGCTTACCATGTGAGATGATTGTAGGTTTCCTATGGCTAATGGTCCTGTAAGAAGATAAGCTAAAGGTAAGGCAACATCATCACAATGAACAATAACACAGGGGTTAAAATTATGCCCATTATATGTAGATTAATGATACTGTTAACAAGGACTTGGATGGCATGCCCACCTCAAGCCCATGTGTAATCAGTGAGAATGTGTTGTTAACTGTATTAATCATACAACTATCCTCCCCCCAAAAAATCAATTAATGTTACACAGAACTTAAATATTGCCCTCAATATCTCAGTATACAAGATGTATAGAACAACTGAGATAGGTAAGCCTACCTGAAACCTCCTCCTGGGACATACCTGTCCTCCCTGAAACTGAAGCACCAACATCAATGACATGGTGTTGTGCACTTTCCAGTGAGCTGTCTGGTTCCCTAACAGTGGACAGGAACTCTTCAGTTGGTGTCAGTGGTGGCTCTGTATGTAGCAGGTCCCCCCAGGGAGCCTTCTATTAACAGGCCACTGCAGCTGCTCTCCTCTGGGCTAATGATATCATGTCAGTGGCTCGATGGCACACCTGATCATATGTCCTACTTTCCATCATGCAACACCGCTAAGCAACATTTTTAGCAAGTTTTCACAACACCTGCAGCCATTGAACACCTGCAGACAGGAAGCAGACAGTCAACAATTTCAAAACAGATACATTATGTTAATTTTGTTGGGAACCATACAAACATAGTAAGCGGCATTGCATAGTGGCTAATATACAGAGGTTAAGTATGAATAGGGAATTATGCAACTGTTATTGAACTTTTCCTGTGGCAGCAGGTGTAAGTGTAGGACTGTAATACAAATAGTCTTGGATTCTAATATAGGATGTGTAACATTGTTTTACTGTTGTGACACTTCAGTTTACAGTAATGAACAGGAAAATATCCAAGTGTTATATTAACATTCCTGTGGCAACAGCTGTATGTGTAGGGCTGCCTTACTCAATGTAATACAGTGAGTTCCACTCATTTTTACTGATGTTCCATTTCACATTATACTAAATACCAGTTATAACACTTTATACAAAATTATGAATAGTGGAGATGATATGAATTACATGTCTGAGGAATAACACATCCTTACTGTGTTTTGAAGATTGAGATGTATGACTGAAGATATACTGTCTACAACGTTTCTGTAAGTATAATTCTGCTGTCTGGATTTGGATGGCCTTCACACTTGAATCACACACACACACACACACACACACACACACACACACACACACACACACACACACACACACACACACACACACACACTCACACACACACACACATACAAATGAATGTATATACAAGGATCTTGTCAGATCACACACAGAGAAGGTCAACTCCTCAGTCTGTCTTCTGTATTTATCAGTGATCCATGATTATGTGTGAGAAGCACTTTCTCTGAGGAAAAGATGGAAAATCACCACTATGGAAGAGAGTGTTTTGTCTCTTATGCATAGGTTTGAATCCCACACTGTAAGAATACATTTTATTGATGTATAAAGCCAATCAAACATGTCAGCTCATGAAATTTACGCCCCTTGTGTATGTCTGCAAAGCTGAATCAACTAACAGTTATAGCAGCAAACACCCTCAAACTAATGTCAAGTGTCAGATTCACCTTCCAATTTCAAAGAACTGGTTCTCTTTGCTTAACATTTCTCAAACATGGTTAGCTTCATTTCAAAGGTTTGTGCACTGCTGGTAAATGTAATAACAAGAACTGGGAGGAGATATGTCTGGTGTTTGAGTGGAAGGTGACCAGTTTAGGATGCAGAGGAGAGGTGTTCAGGAGTTCAGAATCTTTACTGGAATCCTGGTAAAGCACCACAGCCAAAGACTTATGCAGGGGGACTATTCTGGCTCCCAGTACAAGTCTGAGTCATGGAATAGAGTGGCCATAGCTGTATCCAATGTTACTGGTATCCTGCACACTGGAAGACAGTGTAAGCAACACTTTAACTACCTACAAAGGCTCAAGAGGGATTCACTCAACCAGTGGTCGGATGAGTTCCAAACTGGAGACATCTCACAGTTGTGTTAGTATGCTAATAAAGAGAGAGATAGCCCAGACTGGTATGCATAATGTTCTTCTGTTCTTTTCTTTTCAAAGCTAACCCTGAGATAGAGGCAAATCGTCAAGCTCACTCTGAATGTTTGGAGAGATTGACAGACGCCAGTGGTATGTATGCAGCACAAGGGAAGTCTTATTGTAGCTTTAATAGTTAATGAGATGTGTTTGTTTTCCATACAATAGTAGCAAATTAAGCATGTAGATCCTAACTGTAAAAGGAAGTAGGTATGCATAACTCTGTAGCACAAACCAGCTTTAGGAGTCAAGTGTAAAACTGTAGTCAGAGGTTGTGGGTTCAAATACCACAAATAACAAGTATACAGTACTGCAATTCTTTAATAATATTGCAGGATTTAAAATCTATACCAATGGTATAAATCTCCTGCTTTTAATTGTAATCGGTATAACTGGGCCAAGCATATGTGCAATATATGCACATGGCAAGTATTACTTTGAACAATCCATATTTATAGTTTGTAGCTGTCATGATGTATGCTTAAATGTAAAACTTCAGATAAAATAGTTGTATTATTAGGATAATGCATTTTATGTCACATATGATGTTGCTAATTTCATCTTATTTTTCCTCTCACCCAAACCCTTACCTTTTTTTTATTTTCTGTTATGCATCATCCAAATGTCTCCATTTCATCCATCTGTAACAAATCAGTAAATTCTTCACAGCACAGAGAGGTAAACAAACCCAAGTGAGTCAGCCTGTACCCATGCCACTAGCTCCAGCACTGACCTACAGCACATCTGGGACCCAACCTGGCAGTATGGCAGTACTGCCTCTGCTGCCCCTGCACTACCTGGGGCATCAGGTAGTAGTACGCTGAAAGCTGGTGCTGTGGTACCCTCTGGGAGTACTAGCAGAGTTAAGGATTTCATCACCCAACAGGAGATGCCAGACCTGGTGCATTGGGTTGTGAACAGAACCATTGGTGTACACCTACACTGGATGGAGAAGCTGTTTTCCACAGGAGAAGGCATCAAGCACTCCAGCAGCCAGTGGAGTAAGGTGACATTGATGACAGTCCTGCAGGTGAGGACTAAATTCTCACTGCTGTCATGTTTGAAGTGCGTAAGCTTGAGTTGTCCCCTCCCTTACCCCATCATGGTGTCCCCCAGCAATTTATGTCCCTCATAACCCATGTGTCTTGTCTTATTTATCCTGTTTGTTTGCATTTGCTTCCTCACCTACCCACCTTACCTGACCCAGAAATATCAATGTCCCTTACCCAGCATTCCTCTCTTACTGAAAAAGGAAATAAATGGGTACCTGTCCCACAAAAAGAAAATATTGTCCCATACATAGTTCTCCATTTTACACACATCTACTTGACACTCTTGATTTGGTCTGGTTGGCTATACAACATGACTGCATTGTTGTCACCCATCTTTGTGGAGGTGACAGTTCAAATTCACCTAATATTCTGTATATATTCTCATTTTACACTGTTGAATAAAAGGATAGATATAGTTCTTTCCTACCTCCCTCCTCCACATACCTATATTGCTTTCTCTTTGTTCTCCCCCCCTGCTTTCCCCCATTTTACCACTTTCCTATCTACCTCATTTTAACACCTATAATCTGGTCAAAAAATAGAATCACACACTAAAAACAGAAGTAGCCTGAAAACCAATGGAGCCCTTCAATTTTTAGCCTCTATGGTTCAGTGGAGTTTGGCATTGCGCATCAATGCCAAGCGGCAGTGAACAGTTCTTTTCTGCTGTGGTTAACTCTGTGCAATGCTGCTTAAACATGCTGTTCTACATCAACACACAGTAACAGACAGTAAATGTAGCTTAAAGTATAATTTCATTGCATTATCCCTATTTATTTAAACTTACTCCATACACCTGGATTTGAACCCCTATGTCATCTGGGCTCAAAAAGAAATGTGTCAATGCATGTACACCTGCTGCCAAAAAGTCAGCTACGCAGCAGGTGTGTTTCATCCACTCAGCACGTCATAATTTTCTAAATGAGCCTCGCATTTATGCACTGCTTACCTACACACAAACAAGTAAAGTAATAGAAATGTGTATCTTGCACGTAAAAGCACCTTGCCATCCATCGTAAAAGCCCACTGCTCGACGGTGTGCTATACAAAGTGGACAATAGCATGTGTTACTTTTGTTTACTGTCCATTTAGTGTTCATAACATGACTCTACATGTGTTAATATACAACAAATGAAAGCATACCTCAGACAATGTCACATATTGACAATGCAGCCATCTATCTCCCACCATGCACTGCAACCCTGCTCTCTCAGTACTTGTTCACAAATATATCCACTACACTACATAAATCAGTAACAAATGTTGTGTTATATATCATGCACATCCTTAGACAGGCAATAGACATTCAGATTTTCCAATACTTTTAGTAATTTGGATACCTGTTTGCATATAGTTTGTAAAGCATACCTGCACATTGGAACACAACCACCAAATACTCTACTTTGCACACTCATCAATCTGGTAACATGCAGAACCTGAAATAACTAGACAATTGAACATGCCTATGCATTAATTTCATGCAGGCCTCCCAACCTCTTCTCTTCAACATCCAGTGCTAATGTCATCCACTATAAATGTTCCTGCAGCCTTATAAAAGTCAGACTTATGCCATGGTGATTGTGTTAAGTACTGAATTCTCTAGTCTGTGTAATTAGATTGGTAGGGGCTCTTTGTGTGTATGTGTGTGTGTGTGTGTGTGTGTGTGTGTGTGTGTGTGTGTGTGTGTGTGTGTGTGTAGTCAGAGGAGGGTCTATATCACTTCGACAAAACAACAGAAGTTTGAACACCATATGTTTGAACTTCTAACCTCGAAGTGCAAAACCATTAAAGGCTTAGAACAGCGATTTTTTTCCCAGGGAAAAAAATCGCTGTTCCAAGAAACACATACACAACACAAGCACACCAAAAAAACAGCAATCCATACACATACACTTAAATCCTACATCTAACCCTACATTAAACTGTACATACACTACTATCTATCCACTTACCTTAACCCAAACCCTAACCCTAAGGTCCGTCACTATTGCACATTCACCTGACCCGCGCCCTAACCCTAACTCTCCTAACCCACGGCCTAACGTCCGCACAATCACACACTTACCTGAACCTGACCCGTAACTTTCCACCACAGTGCTGAAAATAGTGAAGCCACAGAAATGGCCCACTGAATTCTTTCCCTGGGAAAGAATTCGGTGTTCCGCTGCTTCGCGATAATCAGTTTTCGAACTTCACAGTTCGAACATATGGTGATAGAACTGCTGAAGTTTTGACTAACTGATAGGAACCTGTCAGACGAGCATAAGTGTGTATACTGCTATACTTCAACCCCATGATGTACGACTATATTTATGCATTTTATTCAAAATGTGTTTACCGGGAAAGTCTGACTTGGAACAAAGCCAATTTTCAGCAGAGGCCTGGGGAGAAATGCTCCAGAAGCATGTCTTTGTAATGTAGAAGGAAACTGGATCACCCAAAGAAAAGCCACATGAACTCAGGGAGGACATGCAGACTCCACACAAAAGACACTTCAACCGTGAATCAAACCTGAGAACCTGTTGCTGTGAGGTGACAATGCTACCGCTGCATAATCCAACCACTGTTTTGACAAATGTCTACTGCTGCACCACTGTGCCGTCAAACCACTGTTTTGACATTTGGACATGCATAAACATTCCTGTCAGACAGGGCTCCCGACCTCTTCTATCCAACATCCATTGTTCATGTCAAGATGTTCATATCACAAAGATATCTTCTCTAGTGTTATGTCACCATGTCTGACAGTCACATAATAAACACCGTGACTGTGCACTCCATAATGCACCATGTCGATATGTGATTAGTGTTCCTGCTACAACTGTCTTCCATTTACATGCCCTCATCTGTCATAGATTACAGTGTTTGATGTGTCCTCTTTCCTTATGTTCATTCCTGCAATTCATTTCTGTGTCTTTATTCAATACACACACTTCTCCTGACTATTTATTTTAAATGGCAGTTCATGTACACTTACAGATCATTTACACAACTTGGAAAGAACGCTTGGACTGGGATTCCACAATACTCTGCGTTGCATACAATGTACTGTACTGTGCTTGGAGCATACACATCTGTATATGATAGACCCTGGTAATCATTGTGGCATTCTGTGGAATCCTGCGTAACTAGTTTGCTCTATTGTAAACAAGTTCACTATCCATGTTGCTTTGCATGGTTTCCTGACTGGCAGCACTGTTGCCAGCCATGAAACTGTGCTTGTTTATGTTTAAATGCTGTGCGCAGCATGACTATGTAATTAATGCTGCTGCTTACCATGCAAACACTTAGAGTTTATTGAATTCCAGGGTTAGTCCATGACCTGATGCCAATCATTTTTCTGCATCAGCCCCTTCTGTAATATATGTAAACATCATTGGGGGACTCTATGATTGCACCCAGTTTTACAGTCATTTGCAAATTTGATAAGCCACAGGCCATCTACTTTCGCCTGGACTTCAGAGAAATAGATTCCAAGCAGTAGAGGTCCCAGCAGAGATCATTGTGGTACCCCAATGGTAATTGCCCTACTTGTGGAGATGGACTCCCCAACTTTGAGAGTGTGCATTCTATTGGTGAGCCAGTTGGCTACCCATCTAATGATGTGTGGGTTTATCCCCAGCTGGGAGAGTTTGTCAATGATCCCTGAGTGGAGGATTGTGTCAAAAGTTTTGGCTAAATCAAGATAGGTAGTATGTACTGCTTTGCCCTCATCCAGAGTTTTGGTGACATTTTCAAAGACATCTATCAGATTTATTAAGCAAGATCTACCCTTGATGAAACCAAACTGGGTCAGGTCAAGAGTGTGAAATCCGCCTATGTCCTTGTTGATAAGGTTCATGGCAATTCTTTCCATGGCCTTGTAGATAAGGTTAGTAAGGCTTATGGGTCGATAGTTACCAGGGTCAGTTGATGGACTCCCTTTGTGCAAGGGAATTACTGTTGCTGTTCTCCACTCTGCCTGAACAAAGCCAATGCTCAGGCTATGGTTAAAGAGAGTGCCAAGCCATCTCACTAGGTCTTGTTTTAGGTTCTTATTAAGCAGCGTGGAATGTTATTCGTTCCCACAGAGGTCATGTTTTTGGCCATGGAAGACCTCTTCTTTCGAGACACTCAATAGAGGACTGGTGTCAGGAATGCTTTGGTGTATGACTGGTGGGGACAGGGGGTGAAGTTATTAACAAATCTGCAAGCTAGCAAGTTGGCAATTTTCTCAGGTTCAGTGTTAGTGATACCATCCACTATAAGTTCAGCACACTGCTGGGCATTCCCTTTTAGGCTTCGGAGATAGCTAATGAATGTCTTATGATTGTCTTTAGCTAGGGATGTTAATTTAGTCTTGTAACTAGCCTTAGAGGACTTTACAAATTTCTGATTTGCTTGTTCAAGTTTTGGAGGTTTTTCTTCCTCTGTTGACTAAGTTCCCTTGTGTTATTTGATATCAGTTTCTTTCTTTTGTTATATAACTTATTTATACATGCAGTCCACCAGGGTTGCTTGTTTTTTGGGAGGACCTGGTTTTGGTCCTGTGAGGTACAGCTGAGTCAATATATTTGCTTAAGTGGCTATATAGTGTATTTCTGTACTGCTCTGCACAGGAGTCCTTGTTGGCTGTGTTAGTAGGGGGGTTGAAACTATACCATCACTTAGTAGGCTATAGTTTGCTTTGGAGAAATTTTTCAGTTTTTTGCTCCTGTGGTAGTGTCAGGTCTTACATTACTTCAAACAAGACAGATTTATGGTCTGACTTTACCAGGGAGGGGAACACATGCAGGGGGTAGTGCAGTGACACCCCATGTTGGTGAGCACAAGATCTAGGACATTTGAGACCCTTGTGGGGGTGCAGACTAAATGCTCCAGAACATTTGAATTACTAAAGCTCAGAGGGGTCATGTTTGTGCTCAAGTAAGTCACCCAATCAATGGAAGGATAGCTAAAATCTCCCATGACCAAGATGTTTGGCTGTACACTGAGTGATTCTAGTAAGTCCAGGTATGCAGTGTGCTTCTCCTGGTTCATGCTGGGGGAACCTATAGCTAGCGATGATGTAGTAGGGCATCTTACCTATACTTATTTGGACCTGGAGTAGTTCTAGAGAGCTGTACTGTTATACCAGTCTCAAGGTGTATTTGGATTTAATGAAGATGGATACACTCCCTTCTTTTGTTCTTTCATGCTCTTTTTGGGGTCTGAACCTGTGAAAGGCATTGTAGCCTTGTATGGCCTGGGTGCTCCTGGTTAGGGGTCACCACAGTGGATCATCTGTCCGCTCATGATTGGCAGTGAAGTTTTACAGTGTTGAGTTGCCAGCCCAGCGCCCAACCTTCCACAGAAGGCACACCCATGCACATACTCACACCTAGGGTCAATTTAGAGTGTCCAATCCACCTATTGCATGTCTTTGGGATGTGGGAGGAAACTGGAGCACCTGGAGGAAACCCATGCGACCACAGGGAGGACATGCAGACTCGGCACAGAAGGCACCCCAGCCAAGAATAGAACCAGAGAACCTCTTGCTGTGAGGCGGCAACGCTATATGTACTAATTTGTGAGAGGTCAAGTTAGATCATCTTTCACTCTGGGATTAACAAGGGGGCTTATTCTATAGAGGATCAGAGACAAAAGGTGCAGCAACACTGCTCAGTGCTCATTTGAGTTGCCTGCAGTGATAAGTGTGCAGCTGAGTTGTCTGCAGATCACGAAGGATGCCTAGGAGTGTTTCACTGATTGGTGCCTAGGGAAAAAAGTGTTTCTAGGTGTTTGTGACTATACAGAGCACCACTAACCCCCATTGCACAGTGCACAGCTACACACAAATGCAAGGCTTATATACAGGCAAAACTAAACAGTTTTAACGTAGTCTGCCAATGGGAAATTATACAATGATCCTTTCTCTAGAAATACCCAGCTCAGACAAGGCTATACCTACACTCTTCTGCCACAAGGTTAAAGTGGAGTCCTTCTTAATGTAAGATGGCTGGATCTGAGTCCAAGTCTTTGAAAAACAAGCTAGATTCAGCAACTCTGGATCTAGGCTATACTCTCTAAGCAATATTTCAGTGCAAGAAAAATGCATGTAATGAAGCAGACAATTTAACAATGTGGAGTAATATTTATGAGGCCAAATAATTACATTTTTGTCATTAAAGGTCAATAATTTCTAGTTTATAGCATTTACATCATGTTTAAAATGCATATAAGAACAAATCATGTATATCTAAGTAATGTAGTTCTGTGTGTGTGCGTGTGTGTGTGTGTGTGTGTGTGTGTGTGTGTGTGTGTGTGTGTGTGTGTGTGTGTGCGCGTCCATGAGTTTGTGTGTGTGTGTGTGTGTGTGTGTGTGTGTGTGTGTGTGTGTGTGTGTGTGTGTGTGTGTGTGTGTGTGTGTGTGTGTGTGTGTTTGTGTGTGCATGTATAGTGGGACTGCTAGTGCAGTATTTAACGTGTACACATCTATATTTTAATGTCTCTTTATTTTGGTTACAGCAGGTCCCCCACTCTCTACTGTACACATGAATAAATGAATCACTGACAATCTTTTTCAGATCTATAACAGGGGACACAATACCTCATCATCAACTTTGACTTTGTTCTTGTGGATATTTTTAAAATATTATTACAGGAAATAGTACTTATTTTATCCACTTAGTGTACTGGCTAACCTTTTTCTGACAGCAGTCTGTATCATCTTACAAAAATAGGTGAAGCTCCAGAAAGGTTAGGAGGAACCTGGTGTATATCGAGTAGCATCTAACTTACATCTTACAAAAATAGCTGTAAGTCCCAGAATGGTTAGGAGGGACCTGGTGTATATCGAGCAGCATCTAACTTACATCTTACAAAAATAGCTGTAAGCCCCAGAATGGTGAAGAGGGACCTGGTGTATATAGAACAGCATCTAACTTACATCTTACAAAAATAGTTGTAAGTCCCAGAATGGATAGGAGGGACCTGGTGTATATCGAGCACATCTAACTTACATCTTACAAAAACAGCTGTAAGTCCCAGAATGGTTAGGAGGGACCTGATGTATATTGAGCAACATCTAACTTACATCTTACAAAAATAGCTGTAAGTCCCAGATTGGATAGGAGGCACCTGGTGTATATCGAGCAGCATCTAACTTACATCTTACAAAAATAGCTGTAAGTCCCAGAATGGTTAGGAGGGACCTGATGTATATCGAGCACATCTAACTTATATCTTACAAAAATAGCTGTAAGTCCCAGAATGGTTAGGAGGGACCTGCTGTATATCGACCAGCATCTAACTTACATCTTACAAAAATAGCTGTAAGTCCCAGAATGGTTAGGAGGGACCTGATGTATATAGAGCACATCTAACTTACATCTTACAAAAATAGCTGTAAGTCCCAGAATGGTTAGGAGGGACCTGGTGTATATCGAGCAGCATCTAACTTACATCTTACAAAAATAGCTGTAAGTCCCAGATTGGTTAGGAAGGACCTGGTGTATATCGAGCAGCATCTAACTTACATCTTACAAAAATAGCTGTAAGTCCCAGAATGGTTAGGAGGGACCTGATGTATATCAACCAGCATCTAACTTACATTTTACAAAAATAGCTGTAAGCCCCAGACTGGTTAGGAGGGACCTGGTGTATATGGAGCAGCATCTAATTATGTCTTACAAAAATAGCTGTAAGTCCCAGAATGGATAGGAGGGACCTGGTGTATATGGAGCAACATCTAATTTACATCTTACAAAAATAGCTGTAAGCCCCAGAATGGTTAGGAGGGACCTGATGTATATCAAGCAGCATCTAACTTTCATCTTACAAAAATAGCTGTAAGTCCCAAAATGGTTAGGAGGGACCTGGTGAATATCGAGCAACATCTAACTTACGTCTTACAAAAATAGCTGTAATTCCCAGAATGGTTAGGAGGGACCTGGTGTATATTGAGCAGCATCTAACTTACATCTTACAAAAATAGCTGTAAGCCCCAGAAGGGTTAGGAGGGACCTGGTGTATATCGAGCAACATCTAACTTATCATTTTACAAAAATAGCTGTCAGTCTGAGAATGCTTAGGAGGGACCTGGAGTATATCGAGCAGCATCTAACTTACATCTTACAAATATAGCTGTAAGCTTCAAAATGTTTAGGAGGAACTTGGTGTATATCGAGCAACATCTAACTTATCATGTTACAAAAATAGCTGTAAGCACCAGAATGGTTAGGAGGGACATGGTGTATATCTAGCAACATCTAACTTACGTCTTACAAAAATAGCTGTAAGTCCCAGAATGGTTAGGAGGTACCTGGTGTATATAGTGCAGCATCTAACTTACATCTTACAAAAATAGCTGTAAGCCCCAGAATGATTTGTAGGGACCTGGTGTATACTGAGCAGCATGTAACTTAGATCTTACAAAAATAGCTGTAAGTCCCAGAATGGTTAGGAGGGACCTGGTGTATATCGAGCAGCATCTAATTTACATCTTATAAAAATAGCTGTAAGCCCCAGAATGGTTAGGAGGGACCTGATGTATATTGAGCAGCATCTAACTTAGATCTTACAAAAATAGCTGTAAGTCCCAGAATAGATAGGAGGGACCTGGTGTATATCAAGCAGCATCTAACTTACATCTTACAAAAATAGCTGTAAGTCCCAGAATGGATAGGAGGGACCTGGTGTATATTGAGCAGCATCTAAGTTACATCTTACAAAAATAGCTGTACGCACCTGATGGTTAGGAGGGACCTGGTGTATATTGAGCAACATCTAACTTACATCTTACAAAAATAGCTGTAAGCCCCAGAATGGTTAGCAGGGACCTGGTGTATATCGAGCAGCATCTAACTTACATCTTATAAAAATAGCTGTAAGCCCCAGAATGGTTAGGAGGGACCTGATGTATATTGAGCAGCATCTAGCTTAGATCTTACAAAAATAGCTGTAAGTCCCAGAATGGATAGGAGGGACCTGGTGTATATCGAGCAGCATCTAACTTACATCTTACAAAAATAGCTGAAAGTCCCAGAATGGATAGGAGGGACCTGGTGTATATTGAGCAGCATCTAATTTACATCTTACAAAAATAGCTGTAAGCACCAGATGGTTAGGAGGGACCTGGTGTATATCGAGCAACATCTAACTTACATCTTACAAAAATAGTTGTAAGTCCCAGAATGGTTAGGAGGTACCTGGTGTATATAGTGCAGAATCTAACTTACATCTTACAAAAATAGCTGTAAGCCCCAGAATGATTTGTAGGGACCTGGTGTATATTGAGCAGCATCTAACTTAGATCTTACAAAAATAGCTGTAAGTCCCAGAATGGTTAGGAGGGACCTGGTGTATATCGAGCAGTATCTAACTTACATCTTATAAAAATAGCTGTAAGCCCCAGAATGGTTAGGAGGGACCTGATGTATATTGAGCAGCATCTAACTTAGATCTTACAAAAATAGCTGTAAGTCTCAGAATGGATAGGTGGGACCTAGTGTATATCGAGCAGCATCTAACTTAACATCTTACAAAAATATAAGTCCCAGAATGTATAGTAGGGACCTGGTGTATATTGAGCAGCATCTAACTTACATCTTACAAAAATAGCTGTAAGCACCAGATGGTTAGGAGGGACCTGGTGTATATCGAGCAACATCTAACTTACATCTTACAAAAATAGCTGTAAGCACCAGATGGTTAGGAGGGACCTGGTGTATATCGAGCAGCATCTAATTTATCATCTTACAAAAATAGCTGTAAGTCCCAAAATGGTTAGGAGGGACCTGGTGTATATCGAGCAGCATTCACCTTACATTTTACAAAAATATCTGTAAGTCCCAGAATGGTTAGGAGGGAACTAGTGTATATCGAGCAGCATCTAACTTACATCTTACAAAAATAGCTGTAAGTCCCAGAATGGTTAGGAGGAAGCTGGTGTATATCGAGCAGCATCTAACTTACATCTTACAAAAATAGCTGTAACTCCCAGAATGGTTAGGAGGGACCTGGTGTGTATCGAGCAGCATCTAACGTACATCTTACAAAAATAGCTGTAAGTCTCAGAATGGTTAGGAGGGAGCTGGTGTATATCGAGCAGCATCTAACTTACATCTTACAAAAATAGATGTAAGCCCCAGAATGGTTAGGAGGGACCTGATGTATATCGAGCAGCATCTATCTTACATCTTACAAAAATAGCTGTAAGTCCCAGAATGGTTAGGAGGGACCTGGTGTATATCGAGCAACATCTAACTTACATCTTACAAAAATAGCTGTAAGTCCCAGAATGGTTAGGAGAGGACCTGGTGTATATTTAGCAGCATCTTACTTATCATCTTACAAAAATATCTGTAAGTCCCAGAATGGTTAGGAGAGGACCTGCTGTATATCAAGCAACATCTAACTTAAATCTTACAAAAATAGCTGTAAGCCCCAGAATGGTTAGGAGGGACCTGCTGTATATCGACCAACATCTAACTTACATCTTACAAAAATAGCTGTAAGTCCCAGAATGGATAGGAGGGACATGGTGTATAATGAGCAACATCTAACTTACATCTTAGAAAAATAGCTGTAAGTCCCAGAATGGTTAGGAGGGACCTGGTGTATATTGACCAACATCTAACTTAAATCTTACAAAAATATCTGTAAGTCCCAGAATGGTTAGGAGGGACCTGCTGTATATCGACCAGCATCTAACTTACATCTTACAAAAATAGCCGTAAGTCCCAGAATGGATAGGGGGGACCTGGTGTATATCGAGCAACATCTAACTTACATTTTACAAAAATAGCTGTAAGTCCCAGAATGGTTAGGAGGGACCTGCTGTATATCGACCAGCATCTAACTTACATCTTACAAAAATAGCTGTAAGTCCCAGAATGGATAGGGGGGACCTGGTGTATATCGAGCAGCATCTAACTTACATCTTACAAAAATAGCTGTAAGTCCCAGATTGGTTAGGAGGGACCTGGTTTATATTGAGCAGCATCTAACTTACATCTTACAAAAATAGCTGGAAGTCCCAGAATGGTTCGGAGGGACCTGGTGTATGTCGAGCAGCATCTAACTTACATCTTACAAAAATAGCTGTAAGCACCAGAATGGTTAGGAGGGACCTTTTGTGTATCGAGCAACATCTAGCTTACATCTTACAAAAATAGCTGTAAGTCCCAGAATGGTTAGGAGAGGACCTGGTGTATATCAAGCAGCATCTAACTTACATCTTACAAAAATAGCTGTAAGCCACAGAATGGTTAGGAGGGACCTGGTGCATATCGAGCAGCATCTTACTTACATCTTACAAAAATAGCTGTAAGCACCAGAATGGTTAGGAGGGACCTGTTGTGTATCGAGCAGCATCTAGCTTACATCTTACAAAAATAGCTGTAAGCCCCATAATGGTTAGGAGGGACCTGGTGTATATCGAGCAGCATCTAACTTACATCTTACAAAAATAGCTGTAAGTCCCAGAATGGTTAGGAGGGACCTGGTGTATATCGAGCAGCATCTAACTTATCATCTTACAAAAATAGGTGAAGCTCCAGAAAGGTTTGTAGGAACCTGATGTATATCGAGCAGCTTCTAGCTTAGCTCTCTCATCATACCAAGATATTCTGTACATTGTCCTTACTCCTGGCTTCATACAAGCTGTGAGAGATTCCATAAGAGGTCAGCACGTCCTGGATGTAGTATGAGTAAAGATCTCTTTAATGGTATGTTTTATTACAGCATCTAATCTGACCATGTTTGTGTTGAATGAGGGATATGTAATAGAGAGTGCGTGATTACACTATACAATCTGACCTTGTTTACATTGGATGAGGGATATGTAATAGAGGGTGTATGATTACACCATACAATCTGACCATGTTTGTATTGGATGAGGGATATGTAATAGAGGATATGTGATTACACCATACAATCTGACCTTGTTTGTATTGGATGAGGGATATGTAATAGAGGGTGTGTGATTACACCATACAATCTGACCTTGTTTGTATTGCATGAGGGATATGTAATAGAGGGTGTGTGATTACACCATACAATCTGACCTTGTTTGTATTGGATGATGGATATGTAATAGAGGGTGTGTGATTACACCATACAATCTGACCTTGTTTACATTGGATGAGGGATATGTAATAGAGGGTGTGTGATTACACCATACAATCTGACCTTGTTTACATTGGATGAGAGATATGTAATAGAGGGTGTGTGATTACAGCATACAATCTGACCTTGTTTACATTGGATGAGGGATATGTAATAGAGGGTGTGTGATTAAACCATCCAATCTGACCGTGTTTACATTGGATGAGGGATATGTAACGAATTTGATAAAGTACCAGCATATTTAGAATTTTTAAATGGGTTTCTTCTGTCCATGATAAGGGATCCATTAATTCCTTGCTTAACATTTCTTGTCCAGTAATGTTCATTACTGGATATGTCACTAAAGTTAGGAACTCAGCTGTGAACATCCCTATCCATACAAGTGGAGATACCAATATTGGCAGTAACTACAAGCCCATTAGCTTAACTAGTAATATCAGTAGTTTATTTAAAAGAATATTATTATGCTGCATTTCAAAACATTTTTTTATTAAATCTGGACCTGTGACAAGATGGTGTCATCATGGGATGTACAAGTACTATTAACTTACTGTACTTTTGTAACAACATTATTCAGGCCCGTGATGGTCATCTGGGTGTAGTTGTCATATGGCTTCATCATGGGATGTACAAGCAGTATTAACTTACTGTACTATTGTAACAACATTATTCAGGCCCGTGATGGTCATGCGGGTGTACATGTCACATGGCTTCATCATGGAAAGTACATGTAATATTAACTTATTGTACTTTTGTAACAACATTATTCAGGCCCGTGATGGTCATGCGGGTGTACATGTCACATGGCTTCATCATGGAAAGTACATGTAATATTAACTTATTGTACTTTTGTAACAACATTATTCAGGCCCATGACCATCAGCTGGGTGTAGATGTCACATGGTGTCATCATGGGATGTACAAGTACTATTAACCTATTGTACTTTTATAACAACATTATTCAGGGCCATGATGGTCACCTGGATGTAGATGTCATATGGCTTCATAGAGGGATGTACAAGTAGTATAAACTTATTGTACTTTTGTAACAACATTATACAGGCCCATGACCATCAGCTGGGTGTAGATGTCACAACATGGCTTCATCATGGGATGTGCAAGTACTATTAACTTATTTTACTTTTGTAACAACATTATTCAGGTCTGTGATGGTCATCTGGGTGTAGATGTCACATGGCTTCATCATGGGATGTACAAATACTAGTTACTTATTGTACTTTTGTAACAACATTATTCAGGTCGTGATGGTCAGCTGGGTGTAGATATCACAACCTGGCTTCATCATGGAATGTACAAGTAGGATTAACTTACTGTACTTTTGTAACAATATTATTCGGGCCTGTGATAATCATCTGGGTGTAGATGGCTTCATCATGGGATGTACACGTGCTATTAACTTATTGTACTTTTGTAACAACATTATTCAGGCCTGTGATGGTCAGCTGGGTGTAGATGTCACATGGCTTCATCGAGGGATGTACAAGTACTATTTACTTACTGTACTTTTGTAACAACATTATTCAGGCCTGTGATGGTCAGCTCGGTGTTGATGTTACATGGCTTCATCATGGTATGTAGAAGTACTATTAACTTATTGTTCTTTTGTAATAACATTATTGAAGCCCGTGATGGTCAGCTGGGTGTAGATGTCATAACATGGCTTCATTGTGGGATGTACAAGTACTCTTAACATACTGTACTTTTGTATCAACATTATTCCGGCCCATAGTGTGTTGAACAGATGGAAAAAGTACTTTGAGGGGTTGATGAATGAAGAGAATGAGAGGGAGAAAAGGTTGGATGATGTGCGTTTATTGAATCTTGAAGTGCAATGGATTAGCAAGGAGGAAGTAAGGATTGCTATGAAGAGGATGAAGAATGGAAAGGCTTTTGGTCCAGATAACATACCAGTGGAAGCATGGAGGTGTTTAGGCAAAATGGCAGTGGAGTTTTTAACTAGGTTGTTTAAAGAAATCTTGGAAAGTGAGAGGATGCCTGAGGAATGGAGAAAAAGTGTTTTGGTACTGATTTTCTAAGAATAAGGGTGATGTGCAGAGCTGTAGTAACTACAGAGGGATTACACATCATGACAGCATGACGTTATGGGAAAGAGTAGTGGAAGCTAGGTTAAGAAGGGAGGTGATGATTAGTGATCAGCAGTATGGTTTTATGCCAGGAAAGAGCGCTACAGATGCAATGTTTGCTCTGAGAGTGTTGATGAAGAAGTACAAAGAAGGGCAAAAGGAGTTGCACTGTGTCTTTGTGGACTTAGAGAAAGCATATGACAGGATGCCTAGAGAAGAGTTGTGGTATTGTATGAGGAAGTCGGGAGTGTCTGAGAAATATGTAAGAGTGGAACAGAATATGTACGTGGGTAGTGTGACAATGGTAAGGTCTGCAGTGGCATGACGGATGCATTTAATGTGAAAGTGGGATTACATCAAGGATCAACTCTGAGCCCTTTCTTTTTTGCAACGGTGATGGACAGGTTGACAGATGAGATCAGTAAGGAGTCCCAGTAGACTATGATGTTTGCAGATGACATTGTGATCTGTAGTGAAAGTAGGGAACAGGCGGAAGAGACCCTGGAGAGGTGGAGATATGCTCTAGAGAGAAGGGAATGAAGGACAGCAGGACTGACAGAATATATGTGTGTGAATGAGAGGGAGGATAGAGGAATTGTGAGGATGCAGGGAGTAGAGGTGGTGAAGGTGGATAAGTTTAAATACTTGGGATCAACAGTTCAGAGTAATGGTGAGTGTGGAAGAGAGGTAAGGAAGAGAGTACAGGCAGGATGGAGTGGGTGGAGAAGAGTGTCAGGAGTGATTTGTGACAGACTAGTACCAGTAAGAGTGAAAGGGAAGGTCTACAAGAGGCTAGTGAGAACAGTTATGTTATATGGGTTGCTGACAGTGGCACTGACAAAAAGGCAGGAGCCAGAGCTGGATGTGGCAGAGTTAAAAATGTTAAGATTTGCACTGGGTGTGACGAGGGTGGACAGGATTAGGAATAAGTATATTAGAGGGCCAGCCCAGGTTGGAAGGTTTAGAGAAAAAGCCAAAGAGGCACAAGGAGGGTGGCCTAATGGTTAAGGTGTTTTTCTTGCAAACACAATGTGCATTGTTTGAGTCTCACAAGGGATAATTGGCTAGGCTTAAAATGGCTCACAAGGGCAGTTAGCTTAATACAATCTATAAACCTATGAATATTTATTTTGGTTTGGACATGTGCTGAGGAGGGATGCAGAGTATATTGGGAAAAAGATGCTAAGGTTTAAGCTGCCATGTAACAGGAAAAGGGGAAGGCCTAAGATTAGGTTTATGGATGTGGTTAGAGAGGACATGCAGATGGTTGGTGTGAAAGAGCAAGATGCAGAGGACAGGAAGAAATGGAAACAGATGATCCACTGTGGCGACCCCTAACAGGAGCTGCCAAAAGAAGAAGAAGAAGAAGAAGATTATTCCGGCCCGTGATGGTCACCTGGGTGTAGCTGTCACATGGCTTCATCATGGGATGTACAAGCAGTTTTAACTTACTGTACTTTTGTAACAACAGTATTCAGGCCCCTGATGGTCAGGTGAGTGTATATGTGACATTGCTTCATTATGGGATGTACAAGTACTATTAAGTACTTTTGTAACAACATTATTCAGGCCCGTGATGGTTACCTGGGTGTTTATGTCACAACATGGCACCATCATGGGATGTACAAGTACTATTAACTTATTGTACTTTTCTAACACCATTATGCAGGCCCTTGGTAGTCAGCTGGGTGTAGATGTCACAACATGCCTTCACCATGGGATGTACAAGTGCTATTAACTTATTATACTTTTGTACCAACATTATGCAGGCCAGTGATGGTCAGCTGGGTGTAGATATCACCTGGCTTCATCATGAGATGGACAAGTACTATTCATTTATTTTACATTTGTAACCACATTATTCAGGCCTGTGATGTTCAACTGGGTGTATAAATGTCATAACATGATGTCATCATGGGATATACAAGAACTATTAACTTATTCTAGTTTTGTAACAACATTATTCAGGCCTGTGATGGTCAGCTGAGTGTAGATATCACATGGCTTCATCATAAGACGTACAAGTACTATTAACTTATTGTTCTTTTGAAACAATATTATTCATAGGTTCATAGGTTGATACTAGGCTATCAGCCCTAGGTCCTGTACAAGCCTAGCTTTAACAATTCCCTGGCTATTTCTTCCCACAAAATTTACTTCCCTTGATGGTCAACTCGGTGTAGCTGCCACATGATTTCATCATGGGATGTACAAGCAGTATTAACTTATTGTACTTTTGTAACAACATTATTCAAACCCATAATGCTCAGCTGGGTGTAAATGTTACAACATGGCTTCATTATGGGATGTACAAGTAGTTTTAACTTACTGTACTTTTGTAAGAATATTATTCAGGCCTGCGGTGGTCAGCTGGGTGCAGATGTCACATGGCGTCATCACGGGATGTACAAGTATTATTATCTTATTGTACTTTTGTAGAAACATTATTCAGGCCCATGATGGTCTGATGGGTGTAGATGTCACAAGGCTTCCTCATGGGATGTACAGCTACTATTAACTTATTTTATTTTACTTTTGTAACAACATAATTCATGCCCATAATGATCAGCTGGGTATAAATGTCACATGCTGTCATCATGGGATGCACAAGTACTATTAACATATTGTACTTTTGTATCAGCATTATTCCGCCCCATGATGGTTATAAGGGTGTAACTGTCACACGGCTTCATCATGGGATGTATAAGCAGATTTAACTTACTGTACTTTTGTAACAACAGTATTCAGGCCAGTCATTGTCAGCTAGGCGTAGATGTGACATTGCTTCATGATGGGAACTACAAGTACTTTTAACTTATGTTACTTTTATAACATTATTCAAGCTCATGATGGTCAACTGGGTGTTGATGTCACATGTCTTCATCATGGTATGTACAAGTACTATTAACTTATAGTACTTTTGTAACAGCATTATTCAGGCCTATGATGGTCAGCTGTGGTAGATGTCACAAAATAGATTCATCATGGGATGTACAAGTACTATTAACATATTGTACTTTTGTAATAACATTATTCAGGCCCGTGATGGTCAGCTGGATGTAGATGTCACATGGTTTCATCATGGCATGTACAACTACTATTAACATATTGTACTTTTGCATCAACATTACTGGGGACTGTGATGGAGAACTGGGTTCAGATGTCACATGGTTTCAAGATGGTACGTACACGTAATATTAACTTATTGTACATTTGTAACAACATTATTCAGACGCGTGATCGTCTGCTGGGTGTAGATGTCACATGGCTTCATTATGGGATGTACAAGTACTATTAACTTATAGTACTTTTGTAACAGCATTATTTAGGCCTATGATGGTCAGCTGTGGTAGATGTCACAAAATAGATTCATCATGGGATGTACAAGTACTATTAACTTATTGTGCTTTTGGAACAACATTATTCAGACCCGTGATGGTCAGCTGGATGTAGATGTAAAATGGCTTCATCACGGGAAGTACAAGTACTACTAACTTATAGTACTTTTGTAAAACATTATTCAAGCCTGTGATGGTCAGCTCAGTGTAGATGTAACATGGCTTTATCATGGGAAGTACATGTACTATTAACTTATAGTACTTTTGTAACAACATTATTCAGGCCTGTAATGGTCAGCTGATTATAGATGTCACATGGCTTCATTATGGGATGTACAAGTACTAGTAACTTATTTTACTGTTTTAACAACATTATTCATGCCTGTAATGGTCAGCTGGGTGCACATGTCACGTGGCTTCATCATGGGAAGTACAAGTACAATTAACTTATTGGACTTTTGTAACAACATTATTCGGGCCCAAGATTTTCAGCTGGGTGTAGATGTCACATGGCCTCATCATGGAACATACACATTCTATTAACTTGTTATACTTTTGTAACAGCATTACTCAGGTCCGCAATGGTCAGCTGAGTGTAGATGTCTCAAGGCTTCATCATGAAATGTACAAATACTATTAACTTATTGTACTTTTGTAACAACATTATTCAGGTCTGTGATGGCCAGCTCAGTGTAGATTTCACATGGCTTAATCATGGCATGTACAAGCACTATTAACTTATTGTACTTTGTAACAACATTATTTAGGCCTGTGATGGTCAGCTGGATGTAGCTGTCACATGGTGTCATTAGTAGATGTAGAAGTGCTATTAATGTATTGTACCTTTGTAGCAACATTATTCAGGCCTGTAATGGTCAACTGGGTGTAGATCGCATAACATGGTGTCATCATGGGAAGTACAAGTACTATTAAATTTTTGTACTTTTGTAACAAAATTATTCAAGCCCGTGATGGTCAGCTGGGTGTAGATGTCAGATGGCTTCATCATGGGATGTACAAGTACTATTAATTAACTGTACATTTGTAACAACATTATTCAGGGCCAAGATTGTCTGCTGTGAATAGATGTCACATGGCACCATCATGGAATGTACAAGTACTATTAACTTATTGTACTTTCTTAACAACTCTATTCGGGCCAGTGATGGTCAGTTGGGAGTAGCTCTCATAACATGGCTTCATCAAGGGATGTACGAGTATTATTAAATTATTGTACTTTTCTAACAACACTATTCAGGCCCAAGATGGTATGCTGCGAATAACTGTCACATGACATCATCGTGGGATGTGCAAGTAGTATTAACTTCTTGTACTTTTCTAACAACTTTATTCAGGCCTGTGATGGTCAGCTAGGTGTAGACATCAGATGGCTTCAACATGGGTTGCACAAGTACCATTAATTTATTCTACCTATGTAACAACATTATTCAGGACTGTAATGGTCAGCTGGGTTTAGAAGTCTCATGGTGTCATCATAGGATGTACAACTACTATTAACTTGTACTTTTGTAGCAACATTATTCAGGCCAGAGATGGTCAACTGGGTGTAGATGTCACATGGCTTCATCCATGGGATGATGGGATGTACAAGTAAAATTAACTTGTACTTTTGTAACAACATTATTCAGGCCCATGATGGTCAGCTGGGTGTAGATGTTAATTGGCTTCATCGTGGGATGGACAAGTACTATTAAATTATTGTACATTTGTAACAACATTATTCAGGCCCACGATGTTTCAGCTGGGTGTAGATGTCACATGGTTACATCATGGAATGTACAAGTATTATTAACTTATTGCACTTTTGTAACAACATTATTTAGGCCTGTAATAGTCAGCTGGGTGTAGATGTCACACGGTATCATTATGGGATGAACAAATACTATTAACTTATTCTCCTATTGCAACATCATTATTCAGTCCTGTGATGGTCAGCTGGGTGTAGTTGTCACATGTTGTCATAATGGGATGTACAAGTACTATTAACTTATTGGACTTTTGTAACTACATTATTCAGGCCCGAGGTGGACAGCTGGGTGTAGATGTCACATGGCTTCATCGAGGGATGTACAAGTACTATTAACTTGTGCTTTTGTAGCAACATTACTCAGGCCCGTGATGGTCAGATAGGTGTAGATGTCACATGGCTTCATCGAGGGATGTACATGTGCTATTAACTTATTGTAGTTCTGTAATAACATTTTTCAGGCCCATGATGGCAAGCTGGATGTAGATGTCTTAACATGGCAACATCATGGGATGTACATATACTATTAACTGATTGTACTTTTATAACAGCGTTATTCAGGCCCATGGTGGTCAGCTGGGTGTAGATATCTCATTGCTTCATCATGGGAAGTGCAAGTACTATTACCTTATTGTACTTTTGTAACAATATTATTCAGGCCCCAAGATGGTCAGCTGGGTGTAGATGTCACATGGCTGCATCATGGGACAAACACGTACTATTAACTTATTGTACTTTTGTAACAACATTATTCAGGCCTGTGATTGTCATCTGGGTGTAGATGTCACATGGCTTCATGAGGGATGTACAATTACTATTAACTTATTGTCCTTTTTTAACAACATTATTCAGGCTCGTGATGGTCATTTGGGTGTAGATGTCAAATGCCTTTATCATGGGATGTACAAGTACTATATAACTTGTACTTTTGCAACAACATGGTCAACTGGATATAGATGTTACATGACTTCATCATGGGATTTACAAGAAGTATTAACTTATTGTACTTCTGTAACAATTTATTTATTTATTTATTTAACATTTGTTGACCGGGAATGTCCGACTAGGTTCCATAGAGCCTGTTTTCAGCGGAGGCCTGGGGAGAAGCGCTCCAGATGCATGTCTTTGGAATGTGGGAGGAAACTGGAGTACCCGGAGGAAACCCACGCAAACACAGGGAGAACATGCAAACTCCACACAGAAGGCACCCCAGCCGAGAATCGAACCGGAGAACCTCTTGCTGTGAGGCGACAACGTTAACCGCTGCACCACTGTGCCGCCCAACAACATTGTTCAGGCATGTGATGGTAATCTTGGTGTAGATGTCACAAGATGGCTTCATCATGGGATGTACAAGTACTATTAAATTATTGTACTTTTGTAAAAATATTAATCAGGCTTGTGATGGTCAGCTGAGTATAGATGTCACATGGCTTCATCCTGGAATGGATAAGTAGTATTAACTTATTGTACTTCTGTAACATTATTATTCATGCCTGTGATGGTCAGTTGAGTATAGATGTCACATGACTTCATCCTGGGATGGACAAGTACTATTAACTTATTGTACTTTTCTGACAACATTATTCAGGCCCGTGGTGATCAGCTGGTGGTAGATGTCACAACATGACTTCACCATGGGATGTACAAGTACTACTATTATTGTACTTTTGTAACAACATTATGCTTGCCTGTGATGGTGAGTTGGGTGCAGATGTCACAACATGGCTTCATCACGGGATGTACAAGTATTATTAACTTACTGTACTTTTGTAACAACATTATTCAGGCCCATGATGGTCAGCTGGGTGTAGATGTCACAACATGAGTTCATCGTGGGATGCACAAGTACTATTAACTTATTGCATTTGCTAACAACATTATTCAGGCCCGTGATGGTCAGCTGGATGTAGATGTCACATTTATTTATTTATTTATTTTATTTTACATTTGTTAACTGAGGGTGTCTGACTGAGCCAAAAAGGCCCTTTTTCAGCAGAGGCCTGGGGAGAAAAGCTCCACAAAGAAAAATTACAGACACATTTAGTTATTTAGACATGATCAGTATACACACAAATTACAAGAGACTTGTTTTTACAGTGGTATGCGGCACATAAACAGTTACAGTGGAGAGAACAATCAAAAAAGATATTAATTTTAAAAATAAAGGTAAGTAATAGATTTGTGGTGCACAGCTGAAATTTGGAACATAAATAGAATACATACATAGTACACAGGTACAGTACATACATTGTAGATTAGCCAGTGTTTGTGAGTAAGATTGAAAACTATTATCAATTGCTCTAGATTTAGTATGTATATGTTATCCGCTTTCACTAGCCTGGGGAGCAATCATAGCACTGACAACTTTGCTTGAGATGTTGCCTGATGAGGTCTTTAAAGGAGGTTTTGGATGATGTGTTTTGAATGCTAGTAGGGACAGAGTTCCATTTTTTAGCCACTGAACTACTATATAGTGCATCTGCAAAGCTATTGTAGCTGTTGGTGACTTCTAGTAGTAGTTTGCTTGATGATCTAAGAGGCCTTTTGGCTGAGTGATGTTGTACTAGGTATTTGAGGGCAGGACACTTATTAGGGAGGTAATAGATAGAATGACAGAGGCAGAGCTGATTGTAGGTTAGGAGGTTGGGCAGTTCAAGTCAGTGGAGCTGTCTCAAAGCAGTACAGTGATGAGTTCTATATGAGCAATTTGCAGCAAAGCGGGCAATTCTGTTATAGCAGGCTTCCATTTTGCTTAGTTCAGATTTGTTGAGATTAGTCAGAATGGGAGATGCATAGAGTAGGGTGAATAGAAGTTGGGAGCGAGCAATGGCTGATCTTGTGTTGTTGGTAAGAAATGGTTGGATATGGTAGAGTGACCCCAGTTTGGCATGTACTTTTTAATAGTTAACTTGAGATGACTATCAAATTTTAGGTGGGAGTCTATGGTTATTTCCAGTAGCTTAACCTGTGCCACTGGAGCAATTGGAGTAGCATTTGTGGAGTAGATAGTGAATTGACTGTTGGTGTTTTTGTTAGAACTGTTTATAATCATAAGCTGAGTTTCTTTGGATTGAGGATAAGCTGGGCTTTGGTAAGGTAGTTTTCAACATCAGAGAATGCTAGTTGAGTTGTTTGCAGGAGGGTGGGAATGTTTTGTGCAGCACAGATTAAGGTAGTGTCATCTGCATACTGAATTATAGATGCATGCTGTGTGGAGGTGTGGAGGTAATTTATGAAGACTGTGAATAGTAGTGGTCCTAAGAGAGAACCCTGTGGGACTCCTATAGTTATGGGCAGCTGAGGAGAGAGAGAATTTTCCCATTTCACAGCTTGGTACCTGTCAGTTAAGTAGCTTTGGAACCAGGTAAGAGTGGAATTAGATAGATGATATTGGTTTAGTTTGTTTAGCAGGATTTGGTGTGAGACTGTGTCAAATGCTTTTGACATATCCAAAAAAAGAGTTGACACTTGCAGACCTTCATTTTTGAGATGGTTTACTGTGTCTGTGAAGCAGAGGAAGGCTGTAGTGGTACTATGGGCAGGTCTGAAACCATGCTGAGTAGGTGACAGGATGTTGCTGTCTAGGAGATAGTTTTGCATCTGGGTATGGATGCATTTTTCTAGGATTTTGGCAAGGAGGGAGAGTAAAGCAATGGGTCTGTAGTAATTAAGTTCAGTGAAGGTCCCGCCTTTATGTATGGGTGTAACATTTGATATTTTCCAGAGTTTGGGCACATAGTTTTCAACAATTGATCTGTTTATGAGTGTGGAGACTGGGATAGTAATAGCATCTGCTGTGAGTTTCAAGAAATAGCTGGGGACTAGGTTGGCTGCTGTTGATGAGGTTTTTAGTTTGGAGAGCATGCTTTTGACTGAAGTGGTGGAAACTGTTTTGACGGTAAAGCTTGTATTAGTGTTATTTGTGTTGGGGGGGTAGTGAGGAAGGAACTGTCCTGTGATACTAAGGATAGAATTTAGTTCACAAAGTGGGAGTTGAATTGCGTTTTGATGGGAACTTTAGTGTCAGGGGTGGTTGGTTTGGGGGTAGCCTTTTGGGTGGATTTTAGTAGCTGGTTTACATTTTTCCAAATTTTTTGCGGGTTGTGTTGGTATTTAGTTTGTAATATTGTGTAGTAGGATTTTTTGTCCAGCCTAATGCATTTTTTTGCATGGTTGCGCAGTTCTTAGTACTTAGTTAGGCTTTGTGTTTCTTTGTTTTTTTGATAGTAACGCCAGGCAGTGTCTTTGGACTTGAGGATTTGTTTGGTTTCTTTACTGGGCCAGGGGTTTGTAGAGGTTCTAACCTTGATTTTGCGCAATGGAGCGACAGTGTCTAGGTGTTGTAGAAATGTTTTGTTGAAATATGCTACAGCCTGGTCATGTGGGAGGGTTTTTAGGGGGGGGTCCAATCACAGCTACTCAATAAAGTGTTGAGGACCTCAGGAGAGAATTTTTTTGTGTTTCTAGTGGATATATAGTTAGTGGTTTTGCATATGCTTGTTCTACTATGTATAAAGTATATCATGTTGTGGTCACTTAAGGTGTCTGGGAGACTGCCTGTGTGAGGGTACAATGTGGGGTTGTTAGTTAGGACCCAGTCAAGGATGGACTCCCTTTTAGATTTTTTATCACACCTAGTTGGAATTTGGACTAGCTGCTGGTAGCCATGGAGATTTATTAGATTACTTGGTGGTTCTGATATACAGGTGAACCAATCTAGGTTGAAGTCCCCCAGAATAAGGGTTTCTTGTAGAGTATGTGGAAGAACACCAGGATAAGAAGTCTTCAAGGCTAGCAGGTGTATTACCAGGTGGAATATAGATCACAATTGTGGTGATGACCTTTTTAGGGCGAAGATGAAGTTGTGAGATAAGTATATCCCAATTATTGGGGGAGGGGTAGGAGTTTGGTAATTGATGGACAGTTAAGTTGGACTTGTAGAGTAAGGCAGTTCCACCCCCTTTACGAAGTGGTCTGTCTTGTCTACTGATATTGTAGCCGGTAGGGAGAACTTCTGAGTTAGCTATGTTTTTATTTAGCCAGATTTCTGTTAAAGCAACTATGTCTGGGGAGTAGTGTGCTATTGTGGCCTAGAGTTCAGGTATTTTATTTTTGATACTTCTAATATTAATATTTAGCATTAAAAGATGGTTGATTTGCCCAGGGATGAAGAATGTGGGGGTGTTATGTTCTGACATTTGTGTTGGGGCAGTTTGTGTTGGACAGGATGGATTTGGGCCTGGGTTGGGGTAGATATCCCCACTTATGGTGAGCCTGGAGTTAAAATGGTTATACAGATGTTGGAGTTTGGTGAGGAGTGTGAGAAAGTATTGTGTTTTTTTGGAGTAGTAATGAGAGCATATGTGTTTAGTTCTGAATTGGTCCGTTATGTAGTTCTTGAATAACTGTGGGAAGATATTATTATAATGTGTGGTGTCTGTGTATGAAAGTGCATAATGCAGTGTTGTGCTACTAAGTTTAGGGATATTGCTAGAGTGATAACTTGTGGTGTTGTAAAGAATTATGAGAAGACAGGCTAGACTTAGTTGTGTGATAGTCATGGTTATAAAGTTTATGTTGTTTCTAGGTGGGGGGTCTGAATGGGAATTATAGGGTTGCACTATATGTGCATGGGGAAGTAGTGTGGGTGATGCAAAAAATGCCTAGTGGGAATGAGAGTGATTGGGAGTATTTTGTGTGGAGCAAGCTGGTGTGGTTTAATGTGATATGACTTGAGGAACTGTGATTGGTGGAGGTGATGTGAGGGTGAGTTGTGGGTGTGGCTATGATTACCATAAATGTAAAGGTAGTGGGGGCGGGAGGGAATAGGGGGAAGGGCAGGGGAGTGGAGAGAGCCCGAGAGTTAGCGAGGGTGAAAGGAGCGGGGCAGAGCCAACCAAGGCAAGAGAAAAAAGTAAGTATTACTTTACAAATCTGAACACTTTTAAAACAAATTCCTGAGGTCTAATGGCTTACCGGCAAGCAGAATGTAATTGCTGAAGAGCACTTGTGTCCTGTTGGGAGACTAGAAATTTAAAGATGGCTCCATGCTCAGCAGGATTCTAATATAGACTTTGTATTGGGGGAGGGAGATAGCACAAGGGGTGTAAACCAGGTGGAATGCAAAGAAACCAGAGAGGCAATCAGTGGAAATCAGTGAAGGTCTCAGAAGGGTTAAGTAATAATTCAAACTACCTGTAAAGTGAAGGAGAGAAGAGACAGCAAAGTTTATTAAGGTTGGGAGTGTGTCTTTACATTGACTTGCTGATTAGTAACCAGTTTGTGCACAGATTAGAGTAGGGAGATACATTAGCAATGATAGAGATGCAAATAAACAGGTGGGCCTCCAAGTGATACAAACTAAGGCAGAAAGAACTGAGAGGGCTGCTTGATGGTTAATTTAATTTAGTCACAGGGATGTGAATTAAATCTATACTGTCTATTGGCCAGTTAGGATTATTGTACTGGGGGGGGGGACACAAGGCTACAACAGTCAGTTTTATTAGCAAACTGAGAACTACTAAGAAATACTGCTAATGTAATAGCTTAACTCTCATAAAACATACAAGTAGAATGCCTGGGTGGACTGACCCTGCTCTTGAGGCTCAAAATGTATATCCTTGTTTAGTTTTGCAATACTGATTCATTCTTATACTGTACGGGTGGAGTGGTAGCCGCAGACTGCAGATTTGCTTGAGTGTGCTGCTGCTCTTGAGGCACAAAATGCATATCCTTGTTTAGTTTGCAGTACTGATTCCTTCTTATACTGTATGGATGGAGTGGTAGCCACAGACTGCAGATTTGCTTGAGTGTGCTCGGCAAGCAGAATGTAATTGCTGAAGAGCACTTGTGTCCTGGTGGGAGACTAGAAATTTAAAGATGACATGGCTTCATCATGGGATGGACAAGTACTATTAACTTATTGTATATTGGTAATCACATTATTCAGGCCCATGATGGTCATCTGGGTGTAGAAGTCACATGGCTTCAATGAGGGATGTACAAGTACTATTAACTTACTGTACTTTTGTAACAATATTATGCAGGCCCAAGATGGTCAGCTGGGAATAGCTGCCACATGGCATCATCATGGGATGTACAATTAGTATTAACTTTTGTAACAACACTGTTCACGCCTGATATGGTCAGCTGGGTGTAGATGTCACATGGCTTCATCATGTGATGTGCAAGTACTGTTAACTTATTTTACTTATTTATTTTATTTTATTTTACATTTGTTTACCGGGCTGGTCTGACTGGATATATTTCCATTTTCAGCAGAGGCCCGGGGAGAAAAGCTCCACATAGAGACAAAACACAGTTACGTTATACATATAAAAATAAGTAGCAGGTTAACCATGATTCTAGACTACATTACAGAATTCTACTTACATACCCTGTAGAGAAACACAATTAAGTTGTAGTTATAGAAATACAAAATAGAAAGGTTCTGTAACAGTAAAACATTTGTGGCAAGGGTAAAGCACATTCAGGAAATTTCTTTTACATTCAAAATTCTTTAATGGATTGTAACAGATGCTACTTGTAAAATAAGTAGATTGTTAGGGAAACTTCTCAAAGTGTAGGTAGTAGAGAGCGAATAGAAAGAAGGTGTTAAAGAGAGAGAGAAAAATTGTGGAAGTCACAAAATTTAGTCAGGATTGAAGCATGGGCATAACCAGTGTATTTTAAGGTATTTTTTAAGCTTTTGTTTAAAGAGAACAGGGGAGGGAATGGAAGTTAGAGCAGTAGGTAGAAGATTCCAATATTTACCGATGGTATTGGAAAATAGGGAGTCACCAGCAATGTCATTAGACTTAGTTAAGGTTACTAGAAGTTTGTTTGAAGAGCGTAATGAATTTAGGTTAGTGTAAGGGGCAAATAGGTTAGAAAGTATAGGTGTGTTATTAGGCTGGTAAAATATCCTATGGACAAAGGTGAGTTGGGAGAGTATCAACATGTTTTTAGTTCAAGCCAGTGGAGTTGCTGAAGGTTCAGACAGTGGTGAGTTCTAAATTGGTTCCCAGTAATAAACCTAGCAATATTATTGTAAGTATTAGCCAGTTTAGTGAGATTATTTTTCTTTAGGTTAGTGTATATAGGTGAAGCATAGAGAAGAGTGGAAATAAGATGAGAGTGGGCAAGTGTAGCTTTGGCTATAGGAGTTAAGAACATTTTAATTCTGTAGAAGGAGCCCAGTTTTCTATTTACAGTTTTGACAGTATTATTAATGTGGTTATCAAAAGTAAGGTTATTGTCTATAGTGACACCTAGCAGCTTGGTGGTAGAGTCAGGGGATATATGGGTGCCATTTTTGGATAAGATAGAGAATTATATTGGGGAGGACCTAATAGTAGGCTTAAAGAGCAAGAGTTTGTTTTTTTAGCATTCAAAAGGAGGCAACGTTTTAAGAACCATGCCTCAACTGCGTTAAATACATTTTGTGTTAGTGTTTGTAATTCTGAAATGGTTTTAGCAGAACATATGAGTGTAGAATCGTCTGCGTATTGTATGCATGTAGCTTGAGGTATAGCTACTTGTAGGTCATTTATGAATAAGGAGAATAGAAGAGTTCCAAGAATAAAGCCTTGGGGGACACCAAGTGAGACTGGCAGAAGAGATGAGAGTTTGTTATCCCAGAGAATTGCCTGTTTCCTATTGCTGAGGTAGGAAGTGAACCAGTGAATAGCCTTGGGTTCTAAAGAAAGAGATTCTAGGATTTTTATGAGCAGGGGGTGGTTGACCATGTCAAAGGCTTTTGACAGGTCTATAAAGAGTGCTGATGAGAGAATATTCTTGTTGCGGTTTTTATTGATGAAATCAGTAAAGGAAAGGAGAGCTGTGGTGGTACTGTGAAATGGCGTAAAACTGTGCTGGCAGTTAGTTAGTAGGTTATGTTTAGTTAAGTGACCCATTAACTGATAGTGAATACATTTCTCCATAATTTTTGCTAAGGGTGATAAGAGTGCTATAGGCCTGTAATTAGAATACTCGTTAGAGTTGCCTCCTTTATGTAAGGGGATAATGTATGAGATTTTCCAGATATCAGGGATGGTTTCTTCACTGATGGTTCTGTTTATAAGGATGGATATGGGATAGGCTACTGCATTAGCTGCTTTTTGAAGGTATTCTGATGGTAGCTGATCAGCAGAGGAGGTACAAGGTTTAAGTTTTTGGATAAGTTTTTGGATAAACGTGGTAGAGATGGGTTGTAATTGGAAAGTAGGCAGATTTGAAGATGTGTGGCTAGGGATGCTGGAATTGTCAATGGTAAGGTGAGAGGCTAGTGAGTTAATGGTATCAGAAAAAACTTTTGTAACAACATTGTTCAGGCCCATTATGGTCCACAGGGTGTAGACTTCACTTGGCGTCATCATGGGATGGAAAAGTACTATTAACTTATTGTACATTTGAAACCACATTATTCAGGCCCGTGAATGTCATCTGGGTGTAGATGTCTTAACATGGCATCATCATCGGATGTACAAATATTATTAATTTATTGTACTTTTGTAACAACATTATTCAGGCCCATGATGGTCAACTGGGTGTAGATATCACATGGCATCATCAATGGATGTACAAGTATTATTACCTTATTGTACTTTTCTAAATACATTATTCAGACCTGTGATGGTCTGCTGGGTGTAGTTATCACATGGCTTCATCATGGGATGTAGAAGTACTGTTAACTTACTGTTCTTTTGAAACATTATTCAGGCCCAAGATGTTCATCTGGGTGTAGATGTCACATGGCTTCATCTTGGGATGTACAAGTACTATTAACTTATTGTATTTTTGTAATAACTTTTTTCAGGCCCGTGATGGTCAGTTGAGTGTAGATGTCAAATGGCTTTATCATCAGATGTACAAGTACTATTAACTTGTACTTTTGTAACAACATTTTTCAGGCCTTTGATAGTCACCTGGGTGTAGATGTCACATGGCTTCATAATGGGATTTACAAGTACTATTGAATTATTGTACTTTTCTAACAACATTTTTTCAGGCCGTGATGTTCAGCTGGGTGTAGATGTCAAAACATGGTTTCATCATGGGATGTACAAGTACTATTAGCTTGTTGTACTTCTGTAACAACACTATTCAGTCCAGTGATGCTCAGCTGAGTATAGATGTCACATGGTTTCACCCTGGGGTGAACAAGTACTGTTAACATATTGTACATTTGTCGCAGCATTATTTAGGTCTGTGATGTTCAGCTGGGTGTAGATGTCACATGGTGTCATTATGGAATGTACAAGTACTATTAACTTATTGTACATTTGTAACATTATTCAGGCTCATGATTGTCAGGTGGGTGTAGATGTAGATTTCACAACATGGCTTTATCATGGGATGTGTAAGTACTATTAACTGATTGAACTTTTGTAACAACATTATTCAGGCCTGTGATGGTCACCTGGGTGTAGATGTCTCATTGCTTCATCATGGGATGTACAAGTACTATTACCTTATTGTACTTTTGTAACAACATTATTGAGGAACCAAGATGCACAGTTGGGTGTAGATGTCTCATGGCTTCATCATGGAATGTACAACTACTATTAATTTATTGTACTTTTGTAACAAGATTATTCAGGCCCGTGGTGGTCATCTGGATGTAAATGTCTTAACATGGCGTCATCATCGGATGTACAAGTAACATTAACTTATTGTACTTTTGTAACAACATTATTCAGGCCGTGATGGTTAGCAAGGGGCTAGATGTCACATGGCATCATCATCGGATGTACAAGTATTATTACCTTATTGTACTTTTGTAACAACATTATTCAGGCCTGTGATGGTCCGCTGGGTGTAATCACATGGCTTTATCATGGGATATAGAAGTACTGTTAACTTACTGTTCTTTTGAAACAACATTATTCAGGCCCAAGATGTTCAGCTGGGTGTAGATGTCACATGGCTTCACCTTGGGATGTACAAGTACTATTAACTTATTGTATTTTTGTAATAACTTTTTTCAGGCCGCTGATGGTTACCTGGGTGTAGATGTCACAGAGCTTCATCATGGGATTTACAAGTGCTATTAAATTATTGTACTTTTCTAACAACATTTTTCAGGCCGTGATGTTCAGCTCGGTGTAGATATCAAAACATGGCTTCATCATGGGATGTACAAGTACTTTTAACCTACTGTACTTCTGTAACAACACTATTCAGGCCAGTGATGCTCAGCTGAGTATAGATGTCACATGGCTTCATCCTGGGATGGACAAGTACTGTTAACATATTGTACATTTGTCGCAGCATTTTTTAGGTCTGTGATGTTCAGCTGGGTGTAGATGTCACATGGTGTCATTATGGAATGTACAAGTACTATTAACTTATTGTACATTTGTAACAACATTATTCAGGCTTGTGATTGTCAGCTGGGTGTAGATGCAGATTTCACAACATGGCTTCATAATGGGATGTGCAAGTACTATTAACTTATTGTACTTTTGTAACAACATTATTCAGGCCCGAGATGGTCAGCTGGCTGTAAATGTCACATGGCTTCACCATGGGATGTACAAGTGCTATTAACTTATTGCACTTCTGTAATAACATTATTCAGGCCCGTGAGGGTCAGCTGGGTGTAGATGTTTTAGCATGGCGTCATCATGGGATATACAAGTACTATTAACTTATTGCTCTTTTGTAACAAAATTATTCAGGCCTGTGATGGTCAGCTGGGTGTAGATGTCACATGGCTTCATCATAGGATCTACACGTACTACTAACTTACTATACTTTTGTACTTACATTATTCATTCCCAAGATGTTCAGCTGGGAATATTTGCCACATGGCATCATCGTGGGTTGCACAAGTACTATTACCTTACTGTACTTTTATAACAACATTTTTCATACCTGAGGTGGCCAGCTGGGTGCAGATGTCACACAGCTTCATCATGGGATGAACAAGCACTATTAACTTCTTTTACTTTAGTAACAACATTGTTTAGGCCCATGATGGTCTGCTGGGTGTAGATGTCACTTGGCTTCATCATGGGATGGACAAGTACTATTAACTTTTTGAACATTTGTAACCCCATTATTCAGGCTCGTGATGGACAGCTGGGTGTAGATGTCACAACATGGCTTCATCATGTGATGTACAAGTACTATTAACGAATTGTACTTTTGTAACAACATTATTCAGTCGCATGTTGGTCAGCTGGGTGTAAATGTCACTTGCCTTAGTCATGGAATGTACAAGTACTATTAACTTACTGTACTTTTGTAACAACATTATTTAGGCTTGTAAAGGTCAGCTGGGTGTAGATGTCACATGTTGTCATTATGGGATGTACAAGTACTATTAACTTGTACTTTTGTAACAACATTATTCAGGCCAGTGATGGTCAGCTGGGTGTAGATGTCACTTTGCTTCATCATGGGATGGACAAGTACTATTAACTGATTGTCCTTTTGTAACTACATTATTCAGCCCTGTGATGATCAGCTGGGTGTAGATGTCACATGGCTTCATCAGGGGACATACATGTACTATTAACTTGTTGTACTTTTGTAACAACATTATTCATACCTGTGATGGCCAGCTCGGTGAAGATTTGACATGGCTTCATCATGGGATGTATAAGTACTGTTAACGGGTTTATATCATAAGATCAAAAGTGTAGAATATCGATTGTCAGAACATCGAACTGCTAACCTCGAAACCTGATAACTTTTAATGGTGAAAACTTCGAAAACGGAAACCATGGATGCTCATAGTTCCTCATCAACTATATACTATATATTACTCCTTCTTCAGACAATAGTTATTTGGATAGGAGTGTATATAAGTTGGGATATTTGGTGGCCAGTAGATGAAGTCTGTTTTGATTAAAATGTTAATATGTGGTGAACTATTTAAAACATTTACACAGACATAATATATTGAATTGTTTTTATGTTTATTGTATTTTATAAGGTAACTTTGCACATGAATTTTAGTGTTACGAATTATGTTTTTTATTTGGAGTTTGCTAGATTAATTTTTATGGAACTACTAATTAAATAATTGGTTTAATTAATTTAATTAACTGATTGGGGGAGGATTTGGATTGGTACATTAAAAATGGCACAAACATAAAAAAGGATGATTTTTTGGCACAATGTTTTTTGATTTCTGAAGAAGTCTACATGGTTAGATGAAAATGTGTGTTAAGTGGCAGCGTTAAATAAACTTTGTACTCCTTGGCTGGTGACTCCGATTTTCGCCTTATTGGAGTGGGTACTCATAGTTGGCCTACCTAAACACACACACCCTGACGTCACTGTGAAATGCTCCATATGCATAATGTATGGTACGAACTACTGTTTTATAGCTGCAAAACCAGTAAAATTGTACTATTATACAAAAAACTCATACACATATTAGGATGTGTTCTCATTAAACACCATAACAGGATAAGTATGTCTTGTAATTAAACACTATAAAAGTAAGCCTTCCACGTCAGCCCCTTGTGCGCTTAGCTGTGACCGAATAGCAACATGGCTGCCGCTACTTATCCTACTACTGCCGGAGTACTAGTGACTGTGTAATGCCTCAGAAGATGTCAGAACCCTAACCCTAACCCCCAATGGCTGACTGTTGCTATACAGAGGTTCTGGTTTCGATGTTCTCATCTTTCTAAATTATCGAGTTTCAAGGTTAGCAGTTCGATGTTCTGACATTCAATATTTTACACTTTCGATATTGTGATATAAATCCCTATAAACTTATAGTACTTTTGTAATAACCTTATTCAGGTCCATGACAGTGACCAGGGTTGTACATGTCACATGGCTTCATAATGAGATGTACAGCTACTATTAACTTCTTGTACTTTTGTAAAAACATTATTCAGGCCAGTGATGGTCAGCTGAGTATAGATATCATATGGTGTCATTATGGGATGTACAAGTACTATTAACTTATGGTACTTTTTTGACAACAATATTCAGGCCAGTGATGGTCAGCTGGGTGTAGAAGTCATTTTGCTTCATCATGGCATGGGCAGGTACTATTAACAGTTTGTACGTTTGTAACCATATTATTAAGGCCTTTGATGGTCAGCTGGGTGTAGATGTTACATGGCTTCATGATGGCAGATACATGTACTATTAACTTATTGTCTTTGTGTAACAACATTATTCATGCCCGTGATGGTCACCTGGGTGTAGATGTCACATGGCCCCATCATGGGAAATACAAGTACTATTAACTTATTGTACTTTCGTAACAACATTATTCAGGCCTGTGTTGGTCAGCTGGTTGTAGATGTCACATGACTTCATCATGGGATATACAAGTACTATTAACTTATTGTACTTTTGTAACAACATTATTCAGGCTTGTGATGGTCTGCTGGTTGTAGATGTCACATGGCTTCATCATGGAATGTATAAGTTCTGTTAACTGATAGTACTTTTGTAACAACATTATTCAGGTCCATTATTGTCACCTGAGTGTACATGTCACATGGCTTCATCATCATCATGAGATGTACATCTATTATTAACTTATTCTACATTTGTAACAACATTATTCATGCTCGTGGTGGTCTTCTGAATACAGCTGTCAAATGGCTTCATCATGGGATGCACAAGTACTATTAACGTCTTGTACTTTTGTAACAATATTATTCAGGCCAGTGATTGTCAGCTTGGTGTAGATGTCACAACATGACTTCATCATGGGATCTGCAAGTACTATTAACTTACTGTACTTTTGTAACATTATTTAGGCTTGTAAAGTTCAGCTGGGTGTAGATGTCACATGTTGTCATTATGGGATGTACAAGTACTATTAACTTGTACTTTTGTAACAACATTATTCAGGCCAGTGATGATCAGCTGGGTGTAGATGTCACATGGCTTCATCAGGGGACATACATGTACTATTAACGTATTGTACTTTTGTAACAACTTTTTTCATATCTGTGATGGTCAGCTCGGTGTAGATGTGACATGGCTTCATCATGGGATCTGCAAGTACTATTAACTTACTGTACTTTTGTAACAACATTATTTAGGCTTGTAAAGTTCAGCTGGGTGTAGATGTCACATGTTGTCATTATGGGATGTACAAGTACTATTAACTTATTGTACTTTTTTAACAACATTATTCAGGCCAGTGATGGTCAGCTGGGTGTAGATTTAATTTTGCTTCATCATGGGATGGACAGGTACTATTAACAGATTGCACGTTTGTAACCATATTATTAAGGCCTTTGATGGTCAGCTGGGTGTAGATGTTACATGGCTTCATGATGGCAGATACATGTACTATTAACTTATTGTCTTTGTGTAACAACATTATTCATACCCGTGATGGTCACCTGGGTGGAGATGTCACATGGCCCCATCATGGGAAATACAAGTACTATTAACTTATTGTACTTTTGTAACAACATTATTCATGCTTGTGATGGTCTGCTTGTTGTAGATGTGACATGGCTTCATCATGGGATGTAAAAGTTTTATTAACTGATAGTACTTTTTTAACAACATTATTCAGGCCAGTGATGGTCAGCTGGGTGTAGACGTCACTTTGCTTCACCATGGGATGGACAATTACTATTAACTGATTGTCCTTTTGTAACCACATTATTCAGGCCTGTGATGATCAGCTGGGTGTAGATGTCACATGGCTTCATCAGGGGACATACATGTACTATTAACTTATTGTACTTTTTTAACATTATTCATACCTGTGATGGTCAGCTCGGTGTAGATGTGACATGGCTTCATCATGGGATGTATAAGTACTGTTAACCAGTTTATATCATAAGATCAAAAGTCTAGAATATCGATTGTCAGAACATCGAACTGCTAACCTCGAAACCTGACAACTTTGAATGGTGAAAACATCGAAAAACGAAACCATGGACGCTCATAGTTCTTCATCAACTATATACTATATATTACTTCTTCTTCAGACTATGGTTATTTGGATAGGAGTGTATATAAGTTGGGATATTTGGTGGCCAGTAGATGCAGTCTGTTATGATTAAAATGTTTTTAATATGTGGTGAACTATTTAAAACATTTACACAAACATAATATATTGAATTGTTTTTATGTTTATTGTATTTTATAAGGTAACTTTGCACATGAATTTTAAAGTGTTACGAATTATGTTTTTTTTATTTGGAGTTTGCTAGATTCATTTTTATGGAACTACCAAATAAATAATTGGTTTATTTAATATAATTAACTGAGTGAGGAAGGATTTGGATTAGTACATTAAAAATGACACACATATAAAAAAGGATGATTTTTTGGAGCAGTGTTTTTTGATTTCTGAAGAAGTCTACGTGGTTAGATGAAAACGTGTGTTAAGTGGCAGCATTAAATAAACTTTGTACTCCTTGGCTGGTGTCTCCGATTTTCACCTTATTGGAGTGGATGCTCATAGTTAGCCTACCTACACACACACACCCTGACGTCACTGTGAAATGCTCAATATGCATAACGTATGGTACGAACTTCTGTTTTATAGCCGCAAAACCAGTAAAATTGTACTATTATACAAAAAACTTATTCACATATTAGGATGTGTTCTCACTAAACACCATAACAGTATAAGGATGTCTTGTAATTACACACTATAAAATTAAGCCTTCCACGTCAGCCCCTTGTGCGCTTAGCTGTGACGGAATAGCAACATTGCGGCCGCTACTTATCCTACTACTGCCAGAGTACTAGCGACTGTGTAATGTCAATTTTTTGGACATTCATTTCTCTTGGTTCGTTTTTGCTATGCCAGCTATGGATAGTGAGAACTTAACAACTTCCTTTGCAGCCCAGAATAGTGATGGAGTTATTGGAGAATTATCTATATGAGTTGCTGATAAAGATTTTCTTACACAAGATAATCCCTTACTAAACCTGGGCTTTGCAATTAATAGAACAGATATAGTAATTGATAAAGTTCCTGTAGCAACTGATAAAAATGTTGATAATTTAATTCGAGACTTGAGCTATAAGGCTGGGAGGTTACAACGGTTACATTGGCAGACTTTTCATCTAGAAGCCTGTCAAAGTTATGGTATTGTTCCAAGGGGCATGAGAATTATGTGCATGCCCGCACAGGGCGAATGCTACCCAGAGCTTCTAGCTCAGTGGCAGAGGTTGAACATTCAAACAAGTTTTAAATATATGGACATATTAAATAACTTTTTTGCTCCTGAGATAGCGACGCTAAGAAAAGACGTTGAAGCCCTACGTACCAAACTGGAAACTCAATTTGGTGAGCCCTTTCATAAGGCACGCTTAAGAGAGTTGCTAGATACTTTATCGGACAATGACAACAAGATACGTTTACAGAAGGTTAATAAATTAAGGAGAGATTATAAAGATTTCACCGCAGGCAATATCTTCGTTTGGCCCAGGTACAATGCTTCGCATCCTGCTCCCAATCATGGGACCAATAGGAAGGCATCGCGACGTCATCAGGATGGGAGGGGCGTGGCAGAGGATTCTGTAGCACTTGTCGACCACATAACGGATGGTAACAATGGCGCCATACAGAGTAACAGGAGCGTGAAAACATCAAGTATGTCGACAGCAGAGGGTTCCAACGTGTTTGTCAAGGACAAGGCACCCCCACATAAGTTGGTGGGATCCCATCTTGATACACCATCTGAGGGGGTTTCCACCATCAGTGGTACACAAACTTATGCTGATATTGCCATGACGGGAGAGACTTCCCTAGGAGCATGTCCTAAACATACGCAAGGACCTACACGTTTTTGGAACAGTTGCCAGCTCCTGTGAAGAAACGAGGAGCGTGGAAACGCTCCTTGAGCGAGGGGAGAGACCCGAACAAAAGAAGGAAGATACTGGATTGACTTTTAACCATGATTATGGTATTGTTTTTAATTTATCTTCACATGATTTGAGTAGTGAAGAATTATAAGTTTTGAACAAAGGTATGACCTTTGTACCTGATAGACTAAGTGTTTTTAATGAAGTTATGTTAGATATAATGCTTTTTTGTAGAAACTTAGCATTGAAATGTGCCTTTGGTTTTAATAATGATTATAAAACAACTCTTAGACAGCCAAGTAGTTATATACCACCTTTTTCTCCAGCCCTCAATTTATTTATTGGTAGTTGTGAACATGACTTGCAGGAATATTTCCAGAACAGGGCGTTTCATGAATATCACAACTTGACACAAAAACAGAAGAAAGCTTTGTTTGATTTAAGTAATAATAAGAGTTTAGTTATTAAAACAGCTGACAAAGGGGGAGCTGTGGTGGTACTTGATACCACCATGTATGTTAGAAAAGTACAAGAATTGTTATCTGATAAACATACATATATACAGATTAACCCTGTTGGCATAAAAACCATAGTAGATAAAGTACATAACTGTCTAAGACAATTGCACTTTGAAATGAAAATTAATGATGACACATACAAGTTTTTATGGATAGACAAGGCTGTCGTTCCTATTTTTAAAGGTTTACCAAAGATACACAAATCCCCACATGACCCTCCACTCCGACCCATGGACTCAGGCAGAGGATGGGTGACGGAAAATATTTCCATATGGCTAGAACACACACTACGTCCCTTTGTTGATAGTGTGTCCACTATACTCAAAGACACAGGAGATTTCTTGCTTAAATTAGGAGAGGTGAATAGTGAGAGGACACCAGGGAATAACGATTTTTTGATGGTCACCTTAGATGTTCAAAATCTATTCACCATAATCAGCAATGACTATGGGGTTCAAGCTGTAAGTGAGATATTGGTAGATCAGAATGTTGATGAGGAGAAAATAACATTAATTAGGACACTACTAACCTTGGTTTTGGAAAATAATGTGTTTGTAGGAGTACAACAAACATACAGACAAGCACAGGGGGTGGTCATGGGTACCCCCTGTGCTAATACCTATGCCAACATTGTCCTTTGGTATTGGGAGAGGGCCATGATTTTGAATAAGCCAGAGTGGATGCAACATATACGTTTATATACACATTTTGTGGATGATGTCTTCCTTTTGTGGAAGGATGATACTACATCTTTGGATG
The DNA here is from genome assembly GCF_019279795.1 of Protopterus annectens. Lineage (NCBI taxonomy): Eukaryota > Metazoa > Chordata > Ceratodontiformes > Protopteridae > Protopterus > Protopterus annectens. The sequence continues at coordinate 722,275,243 of NC_056751.1, read as the reverse complement.
TTTTTTTGGAGTATTTACACTCCACCACCACCTTCCTCAAGTTTACCAAGAATTGTTCAACCACAAATATTGATTTTTTAGATATATGTATATCGCAAAATGATGCTGGTTTTTCTTCAGGCCTGTACAGGAAGGAGTGCTGGAAAAATACAATGCTTTGTTTTGATAGCATGCACCCCCGATATATGTTTTCCAATATCGTTCAGGGACAGATTGGCAGAGTTTCCAGACTGAGTTTGGATGATAAGGTATATGAGAGAGAGGTGGCCAATTTGAAGAACATTTTTTTAGAAAGGGGTTATAAAGGAGAACTAGTTAATAGAGTGGTTGATACCAACCACTCAAAGAGAGAAAATAGATTTAAGCCATGGCTTAAATGCAGAAAAGGGGAAATGAGAACTCCCCTTAACATCACATATAAGCCCAATGAACCAAGAGTATTGTTTACATACAGCAGTAATATAGGAGATATTAGGGACATTATCAATAGAAACTGGAACATTTTGAGGGGAGATAGCAAGTTAAGGAACATTGTGGGAGTTCGTCCACAGTTTGGTTACAGGAGGAACAAGAACCTAAAAGATATACTATGTAAAGGAAAAACAGTCACCCAAATATGTACCTTTAAAGAAAAAATTGGTAGTGTTCCATGTGGCTATTGTAAAGCCTGTCAATTTATAAATAAAGATTATACCTTTATTCATCCAGTTAGTGGATATGCCTTTAGCTTTAAAGCAAAAGCTTCTTGCAGGACAAGTAATTTAGTCTATATAGCGGAATGCACCAAGTGCACAGGTTTTTATGTTGGCAAAACCAATATTATGTTCAAGGTAAGAATATTGCAACATCTGTCTTCAATTAGGAATAAAGACCCACATAATGCCTTATACAAGCATATTGAGATATACCCCACACATAGTTTTAAGTTTAAAGCAGTGGCTAATGTTGTTATGAATAACAGGGGAGGAGATGTCAAATTATTAACTGAATCCATGGAGTCCAAATGGATTTTGGAATTGATGGCCCATAGAACTCCTGGGTTAAATGAGTGTGTACCTTTAAAGCCAGCCTTACAAAAAAGGCGGGTTTTTACTAATTTTCATTGGTTAAACCTTATTTTAAATATCAGGAATGGTTTTTTGCATGTGATCTGATGAAGGGTTTCCACCCGAAAGCGCTTGTCAGTGGATATATTTTGTTGATGTTTCTTACAAGTTTTTGGATACAATTTTTTGGTGAATTTTAATAAAGCAATGGAACATCCAGCGGTGTCTCACCTTTCTTTCATTACATTTATTTTTTGTCTGTCTGGTGGGACTGAGGTACAGCAAAGAACATTTTTTGGACATTCATTTCTCTTGGTTTGTTTTTGCTATGCCAGCTATGGATGGTGAGAACTTAACAACCTCCTTTGCAGCCCAGAATAGTGATGGAGTTATTAGAGAATTATCTATACGAGTTGCTGATAAAGATTTTCTTACACAAGATAATTCCTTACTAAACCTGGGCTTTGCAATTAATAGAACAGATATAGTAATTGATAAAGTTCCTGTAGCAACTGATAAAAATTTTGATAATTTAATTCGAGACTTGAGCTATAAGGCTGGGAGGTTACAACGGTTACGTTGGCAGACTTTTCATCTAGAAGCCTGTCAAAGTTATGGTATTGTTCCAAGGGGCATGAGAATTATGTGCATGCCCGCACAGGACGAATGCTACCCAGAGCTTCTTGTTCAGTGGCAGAGGTTGAACATTCAAACAAGTTTTAAATATATGGACATATTAAATAACTTTTTTGCTCCTGAGATAGCGACGCTAAGAAAAGACATTGAAGCCCTACGTACCAAACTGGAAACTCAATTTGGTGAGCCATTTCATAAGGCACGCTTAAGAGAGTTGCTAGATACTTTATCGGACAATGACAACAAGATACGTTTACAGAAGGTTAATAAATTAAGGAGAGATTATGAAGATTTCACCGCAGGCAATATCTTCGTTTGGCCCAGGTACAATGCTTCGCATCCTGCTCCCAATGATGGGACCAATAGGAAGGCATCACGACATCATCAGGATGGGAGGGGCATGGCAGAGGATTCTGTAGCACTTGTCGACCACATAACGGATGGTAACAATGGCGCCATACAGAGTAACAGGAGCATGAAAACATCAAGTATGTCAACAGCAGAGGGTTCCAACGTGTTTGTCAAGGACAAGGCACCCCCACATACGTTGGTGGGATCCCATCTTGATACACCATCTGAGGGCTTTCCACCATCAGTGGTACACAAACTTATGCTGATATTGCCACGACGGGAGAGACTTCCCTAGGAGCACGTCCTAAACATACACAAGGACCTACATGTTTTTTGGAACAGTTGCCAGCTCCTGTGAAGAAATGAGGAGCGTGGAAACGCTCCTTGAGCGAGGGGAGAGACCCGAACAAAAGAAGGAAGATACTGGATTGACTTTTAACCATGATTATGGTATTGTTTTTAATTTATCTTTACATGATTTGAGTAGTGAAGAATTATACGTTTTGAACAAAGGTATGACCTTTGTACCTGATAGACTAAGTGTTTTTAATGAAGTTATGTTATATATAATGCTTTTTTGTAGAAACTTAGCATTGAAATGTGCCTTTGGTTTTAATAATGATTATAAAACAACTCTTAGACAGCCAAGTAGTTATATACCACCTTTTTCTCCAGCCCTCAATTTATTTATTGGTAGTTGTGAACATGACTTGTAGGAATATTTCCAGAACAGGGCGTTTCATGAATATCACAACTTGACACAAAAACAGAAGAAAGCTTTGTTTGATTTAAGTAATAATAAGAGTTTAGTTATTAAAACAGCTGACAAAGGGGGAGCTGTGGTGGTACTTGATACCACCATGTATGTTAGAAAAGTACAAGAATTGTTATCTGATAAACATACATATATATAGATTAACCCTGTTGGCATAAAAACCATAGTAAATAAAGTTCATAACTGTCTAAGACAATTGCACTTTGAAATGAAAATTAATGATGACACATACAAGGTTTTATGGATAGACAAGGCTGTCATTCCTATTTTTAAAGGTTTACCAAAGATACACAAATCCCCACATGACCCTCCACTCCGACCCATAGTCTCAGGCAGAGGATGGGTGACGGAAAATATTTCCATATGGCTAGAACACACACTACGTCCCTTTGTTGATAGTGTGTCCACTATACTCAAAGACACAGGAGATTTCTTGCTTAAATTAGGAGAGGTGAATAGTGAGAGGACACCAGGGAATAACGATTTTTTGATGGTCACCTTAGATGTTCAAAATCTATTCACCGTAATCAGCAATGACTATGGGGTTCAAGCTGTAAGTGAGATATTGGTAGATCAGAATGTTGATGAGGAGAAAATAACATTAATTAGGATACTACTAACCTTGGTTTTGGAAAATAATGTGTTTGTAGGAGTACAACAAACATACAGACAAGCACAGGGGGTGGTCATGGGTACCCCCTGTGCTAATACCTATGCCAACATTGTCCTTTGGTATTGGGAGAGGGCCATGATTTTGAATAAGCCAGAGTGGATGCAACATATACGTTTATATACACGTTTTGTGGATGATGTCTTCCTTTTGTGGAAGGATGATACTACATCTTTGGATGGTTCTTTGGAGTATTTACACTCCACCACCACCTTCCTCAAGTTTACCAAGAATTGTTCAACCACAAGTATTGATTTTTTAGATATATGTATATCGCAAAATGATGCTGTTTTTTCTTCAGGCCTGTACAGGAAGGAGTGCTGGAAAAATACAATGCTTTGTTTTGATAGCATGCACCCCCGATATATGTTTTCCAATATCATTCAGGGACAGATTGGCAGAGTTTCCAGACTGAGTTTGGATGATAAGGTATATGAGAGAGAGATGGCCAATTTGAAGAACAATTTTTTTAGAAAGGGGTTATAAAGGAGAACTAGTTAATAGAGTGGTTGATACCAACCACTCAAAGAGAGAAAATAGATTTAAGCCATGGCTTAAATGCAGAAAAGGGGAAATGAGAACGCCCCTTAACATCACATATAAGCCCAATGAACCAAGAGTATTGTTTACATACAGCAGTAATATAGGAGATATTAGGGACATTATCAATAGAAACTGGAACATTTTGAGGGGAGATAGCAAGTTAAGGAACATTGTGGGAGTTCGTCCACAGTTTGGTTACAGGAGGAACAAGAACCTAAAAGATATACTATGTAAAGAAAAAACAGTCACCCAAATATGTACCTTTAAAGAAAAAATTGGTAGTGTTCCATGTGGCTATTGTAAAGCCTGTCAATTTATAAATAAATATTATACCTTTATACATCCAGTTAGTGGATATGCCTTTAGCTTTAAAGCAAAAGCTTCTTGCAGGACAAGTAATTTAGTCTATATAGCGGAATGCACCAAGTGCACAGGTTTTTATGTTGGCAAAACCAATAATATGTTCAAGGTAAGAATATTGCAACATCTGTCTTCAATTAGGAATAAAGACCCACATAATGCCTTATACAAGCATATTGAGACATACCCCACACATAGTTTTAAGTTTAAAGCAGTGGCTATTGTTGTTATGAATAACAGGGGAGGAGATGTCAAATTATTAACTGAATCCATGGAGTCCAAATGGATTTTGGAATTGATGGCCCATAGAACTCCTGGGTTAAATGAGTGTGTACCTTTAAAGCCAGCCTTACAAAAAAGGCGGGTTTTTTACTAATTTTGATTGGTTAAACCTTATTTTAAATATCAGGAATGGTTTTTTGCATGTGATCTGATGAAGGGTTTCCACCCGAAAGCGCTTGTCAGTGGATATATTTTGTTGGTGTTTCTTACAAGTTTTTGGATACAATTTTTTGGTGAATTTTAATAAAGCAACGGAACATCCAGCGGTGTCTCACCTTTCTTTCATTACATGAAAAGAAACATGGAAGAGCTCTCGGATCATGTGGCCCAGGCAGGTATGACCCTAGCCCTGAGTAGCATCCTGCCTCCGCCCAGAATGATGCCACAATATAAGGATAAAATGATTGACTTCAACAATTGGCTAAGCTTATGGTGTCATTCAAAGGGGATCCAGTATCTGTCTGCCTGGGATGACATGATTGAGAGACCACAATGCTTTGCCAGAGATGGTCTGCACCTGTCGCCCCTGGGATTCAGGTTACTGGCTAAGGCTCTTGCCACCCCTGTAGTGCCTTTTTTAGGCAAACTTCAAAGGACAAAACCACCACCGTAACAGGTACAAGCATGCAAAATCTGAAGGTAATGCTACTCAATGCTAGAAGTCTAAACCTCAAAATGCACTCTCTCGAGGCACTCCTAAAAATGGAGAACATCGATATCTGTGCAGTAACTGAGACCTGGTTCAAGGCTCCAGAGAGCACCCCTGCAATACCAGACTACAACTCTTACCACACTTTTCGTTCACCAAACCAGGACCGAAACACTAAAGGTGGAGGAGTGTCAATATTCACCAAGGATATTCACACCACCAGGCTAGTTGGCCAACACAATGTGTCTGAAATTCTCCAAGTGCAACTAACACTAGGTAAGACTGCAATCCAAATTGTAGCTTGCTACAGATCCCCCACCATACCCCAAGATTCTCACTACACCTTTCTAAGCATACTTGAAAATATTAAGATAGAACCAAACACCCTAATACTGGGTGATTCTAACTATCCTGCCATTAACTGGGAAAACTACTCATGTCCCAACACCTTTGCGCAACGGTTCTTGGAATTCATAAATTCCAACGCCCTGGATCAACTAATCCATAGTCCCACCAGGGGCTCTAGTATCCTAGACCTGGTCATTACCAACATAGGAAATCAATGCTCCATACCTATGGTCACCCCCTCATTAGTCAGGTCTGACAATAAGCTAATCACCCTTAACATCCACATCCCACCCCCACCCCCCAGTAAAGAAACTACCATAAAAAACTTCTCCAAAGCCAACTTCATGCTACTCAAGTCAGAAGTGACAAACTTCATGACACCCATGCAGACGGGAACTGAAAGTTCAACTGCTGAATCCTACACTAAGGCACTGTACGAGCACATCCACTCATGCATGAATCGTGCCATTCCAAATAGAACCAAAATGCTCTCATCCAAAAAAAGGAAGCCAATCTGGTGGTCCCCTGCCATAAACAAACTTTACAACAAAAGGAAGAAACTTTTGCAGAAAAGAGGAAAATCCCAGGATGCAAAAAACTCCCTTACTAGGCTCAGTAAGAAACTGAGATACCTCATAAAATCCTCCAAAGCTAGTTACGAAAATAAAATTGCCAAAGATTCCAAAGACAACCACAAATCATTCTATAACTATGTCAAGAATTTAAATGGTAATGCTCAGATCTGCTCTGAGCTAAAACAGAATGGCATTAAATATACTGATCTGAAGGATATTGCCAATATCCTGGCAGATCGATTCAGTGCCAACTTCACCCCCCTCTCACCCCCTAAATGGCCCATCTCAATACCAGAAGATTGCCAAATTCCAGTAATAATGGCCACACAGGTACAAAACGCAATCTCTAAAGCCAAGAATACAGCATCCATGGGACCAGATGACATCCCGGGCTGTGTACTACATGAACTACAATATGAACTGGCACCTCACCTAAGTGTCATGTTTAATCATAGCGTCACCTCCGGTTTCATGCCCACTGAGTGGCGCAGAGCTACAGTTATCCCAATCCACAAGGGGGGATCCAACTTGGATCCCAGAAACTACTGTCCCATCAGTCTGACAAGCCTTATCTGCAAGGCCATGGAGCGTATTATCATGGAACTTATAAACAAAGACATTGGCAACCTTCAAACACTGGACCCCACCCAGTTTGGGTTTGTGAAGGGCCGATTTTGTCTCCTGAACCTGATTGACTTCTTTGAATCAGTCTCCAGAGCCATGGACAAAGGTAAGGTGGTCCACACAGCCTATCTAGACCTTGCCAAGGCCTTTGACACCATCGCCCACTCTGGAATCATAGATAAACTTACTAATTTGGGCATTAATCCCTATGTCACCCAATGGGTTGCTAAATGGCTTACTGATAGAACCCACACTGTAAAAGTAGCCGACTCCAAATCCAGCTCCAGACAAGTGACAAGTGGAGTACCTCAGGGTTCAGTCCTGGGGCCGCTGTTGTTTGGCATCTACTTCTCTGAAGTACAGGTCAACACTAAGGGACTCTGGCTAACAAAGTTTGCAGATGACTGCAAACTGGGAGCCATTATTGAATCCCCAAATGATGTGGATGCTCTACAAAAGGGCCTTACAGAAACAGATGCTTGGTGCCAGAGCCATGGGCTCAAGCTCAATGCCAAGAAATGTATTGTTATCCCCTTTGGGAAAAAACATGTATCCATGAATTACCATATAGGTGGCAGTACACTAAACACAGAAAGTGTGATAAGAGACTTAGGGACACAGATGGACAGTGGTCTCACCTTCGATAACCACATCGCCACAACAGTCAGGAAATCCTTCTATGTGACACACCTCATCACAAAGGGCTTTTCATCCAGAAAAAAGGACGTCATTGTCCCACTGTACTCATCCCTCATTAGACCCATTATAGAATACAACGCCCCATTTGGTATGTACCTCTCAAGACATCTGCAACAACTGGAAAGGCCTCAGAAATACCTCACTAAAAGAGTCACAGGCCTAAAGCAGATGCCCTACACTGACCGCCTTATAAAACTCCAGCTATACTCTGTCGCATATCGTCTACTCAGAGGCGATCTCTGCTTAACATACAAGGCCATGTCAAACCCAGAGCTGTTGGACATGCTACATTTAAAGAAATCCCAATCCCTCAGAGCTACACGCTCCAGGGATCTAAACCTTGTCATCACAATAAACAAAACATGCTGGAGGGATAGGTTCCTGACCCAGAGACTCCCCAGACTCTGGAATAGATTGCCCATACATAGCAAGCAGAGTGCCTCTTTGGACCTCTTCAAGAGGAACCTTGATGATTGGATGGGAGAAAGGAAATTCACCCCAGGGATCACGTCAGTCGCCCTGCTAGACAGGGTCCAGGAAAGTAAATAATGTGGGAAGAAATAGCCAGGGAATTGTTATGGCTAGGCTTGTATAGGCCCTAGGGCTGATAGCCTAGTACCAACCTATGAACCTATGAACATGGCTTCATTATGGGATGTACAAGTACTGTTAACTTATTTTACTTTTGTAACAACATTGTTCAGGCCCATGATGGTCCGCTGGGTGTAGTTGTCACTTGGCTTCATCATGGGATGGACAAGTACTATTAACTTATTGTACATTGGTAATCACATTGTTAAGGCCTGTGATGGCCAGCTGGGTATAAATGTCATAACATGGCATCATCATGGGATGTACAAGTATTATTAACTTATTGTACATTTGTATCAAAATTATTCAGGCCTGCGATGGTCAGCTGGGTGTAGATGTCATAAGATGGCTTCATCATGCGATGTACAAGTACTATTAACTTATTGTACTTTTGTAACAACATTATTTAGGCTTGTAAAGGTCACCTGGGTGTAGATGTCACATATTGTCATTATGGGATGTACAAGTACTATTAACTTGCACTTCTGTAACAACATTATTCAGGCCAGTGATGGTCAGCTGGGTGTAAATGTCACTTGCCTTCGTCATGGAATGTACAAGTACTATTAACTTACTGTACTTTTGTAACAACATTATTTAGGCTTGTAAAGGTCACCTGGGTGTAGATGTCACATATTGTCATTATGGGATGTACAAGTACTATTAACTTGCACTTCTGTAACAACATTATTCAGGCCAGTGATGGTCAGCTGGGTGTAGACGTCACTTTGCTTCATCATGGGATGGACAAGTACTATTAACTGATTGTCCTTTTGTAACCACATTATTCAAGCCTGTGATGATCAGCTGGGTGTAGATGTCACATGGCTTCATCAGGGGACATAAATGTACTATTAACTTATTGTACTTTTGTAACAACATTATTCATACCTGTGATGGTCAGCTCGGTGAAGATTTGACATGGCTTCATCATGGGTTGTATAAGTACTGTTAACCGGTTTATATCATAAGATCAAACGTCTAGAATATCAATTGTCAGAACATCGAACTGCTAACCTCGAAACCTGACAACTTTGAATGGTGAAAACATCGAAAACCGAAACCATGGACGCTCATAGTTCTTCATCAACTATGTACTATATATTACTTCTTCTTCAGACAATGGTTATTTGGATAGGAGTGTATATAAGTTGGGATATTTGGTGGCCAGTAGATGAAGTCTGTTTTGATTAAAATGTTTTTAATATGTGGTGAATTATTTAAAGCATTTACACAAACATAATATATTGAATTGTTTTTATGTTTATTGTATTTTATAAGGTAACTTTGCACATGACTTTTAAAGTGTTACGAATTATGTTTTTTATTTGGAGTTTGCTAGATTAATTTTTATGGAACTACCAAATAAATAATTGGTTTAATTAATATAATTAACTCAGTGGGGAAGGATTTAGATTAGTACATTAAAAATGACACACATATAAAAAAGGATGATTTTTTGGAGCAGTGTTTTTTGATTTCTGAAGAAGTCTACGTGGTTAGACGAAAACATGTGTTAAGTGGCAGCATTAAATAAACTTTGTACTCCTTGGCTGGTGTCTCTGATTTTCGCCTTATTGGAGTGGATGCTCATAGTTGGCCTACCTACATGCACACACACCCTGACGTCACTGTGAAATGCTGAATATGCATAACGTATGGTACGAACTTCTGTTTTATATCCGCAAAACTAGTAAAATTGTACTATTATACAAAAAACTTATTCACATATTAGGATGTGCTCTCACTAAACACCATAACAGTATAAGGATGTCTTGTAATTACACACTATAAAATTAAGCCTTCCACGTCAGCCCTTTGTGCATTTAGCTGTGACCGAATAGCAACATGGCGGCCGCTACTTATCCTACTACTGCCGGAGTACTAGCGACTGTGTAATGTCTCAGAAAAGGTCAGAACCCTAACCCTAACCCCAATGGCTGACTGTTGCTATTCAGAGGTTCTGGTTTCGATGTTCTCATCTTTCGAAATTATCGGGTTTCAAGGTTAGCAGTTCGATGTTCTGACATTCAATATTTTACACGTTCGATATTGTGATATAAACCGCTATAAACTTATAGTACTTTTGTAATAACATTATTCATGTCCGTGACAGTGACCAGGGTGTACATGTCACATGGCTTCATCATGATATGTGCATCTACTATTAACTTCTTGTACTTTTGTAAAAACATTATTCAGGCCAGTGATGGTCAGCTGGGTGTAGATGTCATTTTGCTTCATCTTGTGATTGACAGGTACTATTAACAGACTGTACGTTTGTAACCATATTATTAAGGCCTTTGATGGTCAGCTGGGTGTAGATGTTACATGGCTTCATGATGGCAGATACATGTACTATTAACTTATTGTCTTTGTGTAACAACATTATTCATACCCGTGATGGTCACCTGGGTGGAGATGTCACATGGCCCCATCATGGGAAATACAAGTACTATTAACTTATTGTACTTTTGTAACAACATTATTCATGCTTGTGATGGTCTGCTTGTTGTATATGTGACATGGCTTCATCATGGGATGTAAAAGTTCTATTAACTGATAGTACTTTTGTAACAACATTATTCAGGTCCATGATTGTCACCTGGGTGTACATGTCACATGGCTTCATCATGAGATGTACATCTATTATTAACTTATTCTACATTTGTAACAACATTATTCATGCCCGTGGTGGTCAGCTGAGTATAGCTGTCACATGGCTTCATTATGGGATGCACAAGTACTATTAACATCTTGTACTTTTGTAACAACATTATTCAGGCTTGTGATGGTCAGCTGGGTGTAGATGTCACTTGGCTTCCTCACGGGGTGGACAAGTACTAATTACTTATTATACATTTGTAAACACATTATACAGGGCTGTGATGGTCAGCTGGGTGTAGATGTCACAACATGGCATCATCATGGCATGTACAAGAACCATCATCTTATTGGACTTTTGTAATAACATTTTTCAGGCCTGTGAAGGTCAGCAGGGTGTAGATGTCACAACATGACTTCGTTATGGGATCTGCAAGTACTATTAACTTATTTTACTTTTGTAACAACATTATTCAGGCCCGTGATGGTCAGCTGGGTGTAGATGACATAACATGACATCATCATGGGATGTAAAAGTACTATTTACGTATTGTACTTTTGTAACAACATTATTCAGGCCAGTGATGGTCAGCTGGGTGTAGATGTCACATGGCTTCATCATGGAATGTACAAGTACTCTTAACTTACTGTACTTTTGTAACAACATTATTTAGGTCCAAGATGGTCGACTTGGAATAGCTGCTAAATGGAATCATCATGGGATGAACAAGTACTATTAATTTCTTTACTTTTGTAACAACATTGTTCATGCCTGAGATGGTCAGCTGGGTGTAGATGTCACATGTCTTCATTATGGGATGTACAAGTACTGTTAACTTATTTTACTTTTGTAACAACATTGTTCAGGCCCTGATGGTCTGCTGGGTGTAGCTGTCACTTGAATTCATCATGGGATTGACAAGTACTATTAACTTATTGTACATTGGTAATCACATTGTTCAGGCCTGTGATGGCCATCTTGGTGTAAATGTCATAACATGGCGTCATCATGGGATGTACAAGTATTATTAACTTATTGTACATTTGTAATAAAATTATTTAGGCCCGTGATTGTCAGCTGGGTGTAGATGTCACAACATGGCTTCATCATGCGATGTACAAGTACTATTAACTTATTGTACTTTTGTAACAACATTATGCAGTCACGTGTTGGTCAGCTGGGTGTAAATGTCACTTGCCTTTGTCATGAAATGTACAAGTACTATTTACTTACTGTACTTTTGTAGCAACATTATTTAGGCTTGTAAAGGTCATCTGGGTGTAGATGTCACATGTTGTCATTATGGGATGTACAAGTACTATTAAGTTGTACTTTTGTAACAACATTATTCAGGCCAGTGATGGTCATCTGGGTGTAGATGTCACTTTGCTTCATCATGGGATGGACAAGTACTATTAACTGATTGTCGTTTTGTAACAACATTATTCAGGCCTGTGATGGTCAGCTCGGTGTAGCTGTGAGATGGCTTCATCATGGGTTGTATAAGTACTGTTAACGGGTTTATATCATAAGATCAAAAATGTAGAATATCGATTGTCAAAACATCAAACTGCTAACCTTGAAACCTGATAACTTTGAATGGTGAAAACATCGAAAACGGAAACATGGACGCTCATAGTTGTTCATCAACTATTTACTATATATTACTCCTTCTTCAGACAATGGTTATTTGGATAGGAGTGTATATAAGTTGGGATATTTGGTGGCCAGTAGATGAAGTCTGTTTTTATTAAAATGTTTTTAATATGTCGTGAACTATTTAAAACATTTACACAAATATAATATATTGAATTGTTTTTATGTTTATTGTATTTTATAAGGTAACTTTGAACATGAATTTTAAAGTGTTACGAATTATGTTTTTTATTTGGAGATTGCGAGATTCCTTTTTATGGATCTACCAATTAAATAATTGGTTTAATTAAATTAATTAACTGATTGGGGAGGATTTGGATTGGTACATTAAAAATGACACACATATAAAAAAGGATGATTCTTTGGCGCAATGTTTTTTGATTTTGCAGAAGTTTACGTGGTTAGACGAAAACGTGTGTTAAATGGCAGCGTTAAATAAACTTTGTACTCCTTGGCTGGTGTCTCCGATTTTCACCTTATTGGAGTGGATGCGCATAGTTGGCCTACCTAAACACACACACCCTGACGTCATTGTGAAATGCTCCATATGCATATCGTATGGTACAAACTACTGTTTTATAGCCGCAAAACCAGTAAAATTGTACTATTATACAAAAACCTCATACACATATTAGGATGTGTTTTGATTAAACGTCATAACAGTATAAATATGTCTTGTAATTACATACTATAAAAGTAAGCCTTTCACGTCAGCCCCTTGTGCTCTTAGCTGTGACTGAATAGCAACATGGCTGCCACTACTTATCCTACTACTGCCGAAGTACTAGCGACTGTGTAATGTCTCAGAAAATGTCAGAACCCTAACCCTAACCCCAGTGTCTGACTGTTGCTATTCAGAGGTTCTGGTTTCGATGTTCTCATCTTTCGAAATTATCGTGTTTCAAGGTTAGCAGTTCAATGTTCTGACATTCTATATTTTACATTTTCAATATTGTGATATAAACCCCTATAAACTTATAGTACTTTTGTAATAACATTATTGAGGTCCATGACAGTGACCAGGGTGGCATGTAGTATGAACCTATGAACCTATGAACCAGGGTGCACATGTCACATGGCTTCATCATGAGATGTCATCTACTATTAACTTCTTGTACTTTTGTAAAAACATTATTCAGGCCAGTGATGGTCAGCTGGGTGTAGATATCACATGGTGTCATTATGGGATGTACAAGTACTATTAACTTATTATACTTTTTTAACAACATTATTCAGGCCAGTGATGGTCAGCTGGGTGTAGATGTCATTTTGCTTCATCACGGGATGGACAGGTACAATTAACAGATTGTACGTTTCTAACCACATTATTAAGGCCTTTGATGGTCAGCTGGGTGTATATGTTACATGGCTTCATGATGGCAGATACATGTACTATTAACTTATTGCCCTTGTGCAACAAGATTATTCATGCCCGTGATGGTCACCTGGGTGAAGATGTCACATGGCCCCATCATGCGACATACACGTACTATTAAATTATTGTACTTTTGTAACAACATTATTCATGTTTGTGATGGTCTGCTGGTTGTAGTTGTGACATGGCTTCATCATGGGATGTATAAGATTTATTAATTGATAGTACTTTTGTAACAACATTATTCAGGTCCGTGATTGTCACCTGGGTGTACATGTCACATGGCTTCATTATGTGATGTACAACTATTATTAACTTATTCTACATTTGTAACATTATTCATGCCCATGGTGGTCACCTGAGTATAGCTGTCATATGGCTTCATCATGGGATGCACAAGTACTATTAAATTATTGTACTTTTGTAACAACATTATTCAGGCCAGTGATGGTCAGCTGAGATTAGATGTCACAACATGACTTCACCATGGGATGTAGTAGTACTATTAACTTACTGTACTTTTGTAATAACATTATTCAGACTTGTGATGGTCAGCTGGGTGTAGATGTCATTTGGCTTCCTCATATGATGAACAAGTACTAGTTACTTATTGTGCATTTGTAAACACATTATACAGGCCTGTGATGGTCAGCTGGTTGTACATGTCACAACATGGCATCATCATGGCATGTACAAGTACCATCTTCTTATTGGACTTTTGTAATAACATTTTTCAGGCTTGTTATGGTCAGCAGGGTGTAGATGTCACAACATGACTTCATCATGGGATCTGCAAGTACTATTAACTTATTTTACTTTGTAACAACATTATTCAGACCCGTGATGGTCAGCTGGGTGTAGATGACATAACATGGCATCATCATGGAATGTACTAGTACTATTTACTTACTGTACTTTTGTAAAAACATTATTCAGGCCCCTGATGGTCAGCTGGGTGTAGATGTCGCATGGCTTCATGATGGAATGTACAAGTACTCTTAACTTTCTGTACTTTTGTAACAACATTATTTAGGTCCAAGATGGTCGACTTGGAATAGCTGCCAAATGGAATCATCATGGGATGAACAAGTACTATTAATTTATTTACTTTTGTAACAACATTGTTCATGCTTGAGATGGTCAGCTTGGTGTAGATGTCACGTGGCTTCATTAAGGGATGTACAAGTACTGTTAACTTATTTTAATATTGTACCAACATTGCTCAGGCCCATGATGGTCCGCTGGGTGTAGTTGTCACTTGGCTTCATCATAGGATGGACAAGTACTATTAACTTATTGTACATTGGTAATCACATTGTTCAGGCCTGTGATAGCCAGCTGGGTGTAAATGTCATAAGATGTCGTTATCATGGGATGTAGAAGTATTATTAACTTATTGTACGTTTGTAACAAAATTATTCAGGCCCGTGATGGTCAGCTGGGTGCACATGTCACAACATGGCTTCATCATGCGATGTTCAAGTTCTGTTCACGTCTTGTACTTTTGTAACAACATTATTCAGTCGCGTGTTGGTCAGCTGGGTGTAAATGTCACTTGCCTTCATCATGGAATGTACAAGTACTATTAATTTACTGTACTTTTTTAACAACATTATTTAGGCTTGTAATGGTCAGCTGGGTGTAGATGTCACTTTCCTTCATCATGGGATGGACAAGTACTATTAACTGATTGTCCTTTAGTAACCACATTATTCAGGCCTGTGATGATCAGCTGGGTGTAGATTTCACATATCTTCATCAGGGGACATAAATGTACTATTAACTTATTGTTCTTTGTAACAACATTATTCATACCTGTGATGGTCAGCTCGGTGTAGATATGACATGGCTTCATCATGGGATGTATAAGTACTGTTAATGGGTTTATATCATAAGATCAAAAGTGTAGAATATCGATTGTCAGAAGATCGAACTGCTAACCTCGAAACCTGATAACTATGAATGGTGAAAACATCGAAAACGGAAACCATGGACGCTCATAGTTCTTCATCAACTATGTACTATATATTACTTCTTCTTCAGACAATGGTTATTTGGATAGGAGTGTATATAAGCTGGGATATTTTGTGGCCAGTAGATGAAGTCTGTTTTGATTAAAATGTTTTTAATATGTGGTGAACTATTTAAAACATTTACACAAGCATAATATATGGAATTGTTTTTATGTTTATTGTATTTTATAAGGTAACTTTGCACATATATTTTAAAGTGTTACGAATTATGTTTTTTAATTGGAGTTTGTTAGATTAATTTTTATGGAACTACCAATTAAATAATTGGTTTAATTAATTTAATTAACTGATTGGGGGAGGATTTGGATTGGTACATTTAAAATGACACACATATAAAAAAGGATGATTTTTTGGTGCAATGTTTTTTGATTTCTGAAGAAGTCTACGTGGTTAGACGAAAACATGTGTTAAGTGGCAGCGTTAAATAAACTTTTACTCCTTGGCTGGTGTCTCCGATTTTTGCCATATTGGAGTGGACGCTCACAGTTGACCTACCTAAACACACACACCCTGACGTCACTGTGAAATGCTCCATATGCATAACGTATGGTACAAACTACTGTTTTATAGCCGCAAAACCAGTAAAATTATACTTTTATACAAAAAACTCATACACATATTAGGATGTGCTCTCATTAAACACCATAACAGTATAAGTATGTCTTGTAATTACACACTATAAAAGTAAGCCTTCCATGTCAGCCCCTTGTGCGCTTAGCTGTGTCCGAATAGCAACATCGCTGACGCTACTCATCCTACTACTGCCGGAGTACTAGCGACTGTGTAATGCCTCAGAAGAGGTCAGAACCCTAACCCTAACCCCAATGGCTGACTGCTGCTATTCAGAGGTTCTGGTTTTGATGTTCTCATCTTTCAAAATTATCGGGTTTCGAGGTTAGCAGTTCGATGTTCTGACATTCGATATTTTACACTTTCGATATTGTGATATAAACCTCTATAAACTTATAGTACTTTTGTAATAACATTATTCAGGTCCATGACAGTGACCAGGGTGTACATGTCACATGGCTTCATCATGAGATATACATCTACTATTAACTTCTTGTAATGTAAAAACATTATTCAGGCCAGTGATGGTCAGCTGGGTGTAGATATCTCATGCTGTCATTAAGGGATGTACAAGTACTATTAACTTATTGTACTTTTTTAACAACATTATTCAGGCCAGTGATGGCCAGCTGGGTGTAGATGTCATTTTGCTTCATCATGCGATGGACAGGTACTATTAACAGATTGCACATTTGTAACCACATTATTTAGGCCTTTGATGGTCAGCTGGGTGTAAATGTTACATGGCTTCATGATGGCAGATACATGTACTTTTAACTTATTGTCCTTGTGTAACAACACTATTCATGCCCGTGATGGTCACCTGGGTATAGATGTCACATGGCCCTATCATGGGACATACACATACTATTAAGTTATTGTACTTTTGTAACAACATTATTCATGCTTGTGATGGTCTGCTGGTTGTAGATGTGACATGGCTTCATCATGGACTGTATAAGTTCTATTAACTTATTGTACTTTTGTAACAGCATTATTAAGGTCCGTGATCGTCACCTGGGTGTACATGTCACATAGGTTCATAGGTTCATAGGTAGGTACTAGGCTATTGGCCCTAGGGCCTATATAAGCCTAGTCAAAGGTACCCTGGCTTTCGCCACCCAAGGAAATTATTTTCCTGTGCCACTGTTGAGCAGAGCCACAGAAGTGATCCCCGGGGTGAATTTCCTATCTCCCATCCAATCATCAAGATTTTTCTTGAACAGTGCTAATGAGGAGCTTTGTTTGATATAGATAGGTAGTTTGTTCCAGAGTATGGGAAGTCTCTGGGACAGGAATCTATCCCTCCAGCATGTTCTGTTTATTGTGATGATGAGGTTTAGGTTCATAGAGCGTGTAGCTTGTAGGGATTGGGATTTCTTTAAGTGGAGCATGTCTAAAAGCTCTGGGTTTGATATAGCTTTGTGTGTTAGGCAGAGATCGCCTCTGAGTAGGCGATATGTAACGAAGTAAAGCTTCAGTTTTTTGAGACGGTCTGCATAGGGCATTTCTTTGAGGCCGGTAATCCTCTTTGCGAGGTATTTCTGTGGCCTTTCCAGTTGTTGTAGATGTCTTGTGAGGTACATACCAAAAGGGGCATTGTATTCTATAATGGGTCTAATGAGTGATGAGTAGAGGGGAACAGTGATCTCTTTTTTCCTGGATGAGAAACCTTTTGTGATGAGGTGTGCCACATAGAAGGATTTCCTGACTACTGTGGCGATGTGATTATCAAAGGAGAGACTACTGTCCACCTGTGTCCCAAGGTCTCTTATCACACTTTCGGTGTTAAGTAGACTACCACCTATGTGGTAGTTCATGGGTACTGAGTTTTTATCAAAAGGAATGACAATGCACTTTTTGGCATTGAGCTTGAGGCCATGGCTTTGACAGCAGGCATCTGTCTCAGCAAGGCCCTTTTGTAGGATGTCCACATCTTTTGGAGTTTTGATTATGGCTCCTAGTTTGCAGTCATCTGCGAACTTCTTTAGCCAAAGACCTTCTGTGTTGGCCTGTACTTCAGAGAAGTAGATACCAAACAGGAGAGAACCCAGGACTGAACCCTGTGGTACTCCACTTGTCACTGGTCTGTAGCTGGATTTGGAGTCTGCTACTTTCACAGTGTGGGTTCTGTCAGTGAGCCAGCTGGCAACCCATCTTGTGACATAGGGATTTATACCTAGTTTAGTGAGTTTATCTATAATTCTAGAGTGGGGGATGGTGTCAAAAGCCTTGGCGAGATCTAGATAGGCTGTGTGAACCACCTTACCCTCATCTACGGCTTTGGTGACTGCTTCAAAGAAGTCTATCAGGTTTAGGAGACATGATCTGCCTTTTACAAACCCGAACTGGGTGGGGTCCTGAGTTTGGAGATTACCAATGTCATTGTTTATAAGTTCCATGATGATACACTCCATAGCCTTGCAGACCAGGATCGTTAGGCTAATTGGGCGGTAGTTTCCAGGGTCTGTGGTGGCTCCCCCTTTGTGGAGTGGGATAACTGTTGCTGTGTTCCATTTAGTGGGCACATAGCCTGAGGTGAGGCTATGATTGAACATGGTACTTAGGTGGGGTGCCAGTTCCTTCTGTAGTTCATGTAGAACACAGCCTGGGATGTCGTCAGGTCCCATGGATGCTGTGTTCTTGGCTTTGGATACTATGTTTTTTACATGTGCAGCCGTGATTACAGGAACTTTGCATTCTTCTGGTATAGAGATGGGCCCTTTAGGGGATGACAGAGGGGTAAAGTTAGCACTGAACCTATCTGCCAGGGTGTTGGCAATATCCGTTGGTTCTGTATATTTAGTGCCATGGTGCTGTACCTCAGAGCAGATCTCAGTGTTGCCATTGATATTCTTGACATAGCTATAGAATGCTTTGTGGTTGTCTTTAGAGTCAGTGGCGATTTTGTTTTCATAACTAGCTTTGGAGGATTTTATGAGGGATCTCTGCTTCTTACTGAAGCTGACCAGGGAGTTTCTCCAATCATGGGATTTTACTCTTTTTTGCAACAGTTTCTTTCTTCTGTTGTAGAGTTTGTTTATGGCAGAGGATCACCAGATTGGCTTCCTTTTTTTGGAGGATAGCATCTTGGTTCTGTTAAGGATTGCACAATCCATGCACTCATGTAAGTGCTTATAAAGTGCATTTGTGTAGGATTCAGCAGTCATACCTCTATTGTCCGTCAGCATGGGTGTCGTGAAGTTTGCCACTTCTGTCTTAAGAAGTGCGAAGTTGGCTTTGGAGAAATTTTTTACTGTGGTTTCCCTAATTGGGGGTGGGTGAAAGAAATGTTCATAGGTTCATAGATTAGTACTAAGCTAACTGCCCTTTCAAGCCATTTTAAGCTTAGCCGATTATCCCTTGTGAGACTCAAACCCTGCACCTTGTGTTTGTAAGGCAAACACCTTAACCATTACGCTTCATCATGGGATGTACATCTATTATTAACTTATTCTACATTTGTAACAACATTATTCATGCCCGTGGTGGTCACCTGAGTATAGCTGTCACATGGCTTCATCATGGGATGCACAGGTACTATTAACATCTTGTACTTTTGTAATAATATTATTCAGGCCTGTGATGATCAGCTGGGTGTAGATGTCACATGGCTTCATCATAGTATGTAGAAGTACTATTAACTTATTGTACTTTTGTAACAACATTATTTAGGCTTGCAATGGTCAGCTGGGTATAGATGTCATAACATGGAGTCACCATGGGATGTACAAGTACTATTAATTTATTGTACAATACTATTAACTTACTGTACTTTTTAACAAAATTATTCTGGCCTGTGGTGGTAAGCTGGGTGTAAATGCCACAACAGGATTCATTATGGGATGTACAAATAATTTTAACTTACTGTACTTTTGTAACAACATTATTCAGGCCCGTGATGGTCAGCTGGGTGTAGATGTCGCATGGCTTCAGTATGGGGTTTGCACGTACTATGAACTTATTGTACCTTTGTAATAACATTATTCAGCACGTGATGGTCATCTGGGTGTAGATGTGACATGGCTTCTTCATAGGATGTATAAGTACTATTAACTTATACTACTTTTGTAACATTATTCAAGCCAGTGACAGTTACCTGGGCATACATGGCTTCATCATGGGATATAAATCTACTATTAACTTATTCTACTTTTGTAACAAAATTATTCAGGCCTGTGATGGTCAGCTGGGTGTAGATGTCACAACATGGCTTCATCATGGAACGTACAAGTACTATTAACTTATTGTACTTTTGTAACAACATTATTTAGGCTTGTGATGGTCATCTGGGTGTAGATGTCCTAAAATGGTGTCACCATGGGATATACAAGTACTATTAACTTACTGTACTTTTGTAGCAATATTATTCAGGGCAGTGATGGTCAGTTGGGTGCACATGTCAAAACAGGATTCATCATGGGATGTACAAATACTATTAACTGATTGTACATTTGTACCCACATTATTCAGGCCTGTGATGGTCAGGTGGGTGTAGATGTCACATGGCTTCATCACGGGACATACATGTACTATTAACTTATTGTCCTTTTGCAACAACATTATCCATGCCCGTGATGGTCAGCTGGGTGTAGATGTCACATGGCTTCATTATGGGACGTACAACTACTGTTAACTTATTGTACTTTTGTATCAACAGTACTAAGGCCCGTGATGGTCAGCTGGGTGTAGATTTCACATGGCTTCATCATCGGACATACATGTACTATTAACTTATTGTACTTTTGTAATAACTTTTTTCATGCTCGTGATGGTCAGCTGGGTATAGATATCACATGTCTTCAGTATGGGAAGTGGACGTACTATGAATTTATTGTACTTTTGTAACAACATTATTCGGCCCGTGATGGTCAGCTGGGTGTAGATGTGACATGGCTTCATCATGGGATGTATAAGTACTTTTAACTTGTACTTTTGAACCAAAATTATTTACGCCTGTGATGGTCAGCTGGGTGTAGCTGTCACATGGCTTCATCATGTGATGTACAAGTACTATTAACTTATTGTACTTTTGTAACAACATTATTCAGGCCTGTGATAGTCAGTTGGTTGTAGATGTGACATGGCTTCATCCTGGGATCTATAAGTACTATTAACTTATAGTACTTTTGTAACAACATTATTCAAGTCAGTGACAGTCACCTGCGTGTACATGTCACATGGCTTCATCATGGTATGTAGAAGTACTATTAACTTATTGTAGTTTTGTAACAGCATTATTTAGGCTTGCGATGGTCATCTGGGTGTAGATGTCATAAAATGGTGTCACCATGGGATGCACAAGTGCTATTAACTCACTGTACTTTTGTAACAATATTATTTAGGGCAGTGATGGTCAGCTGGGTGTAGATGTCACAAAAGGATTCATCATGGGATGTACAAATACTATTAACTTATTGTACTTTTGTAACAACATTATTCAGGCCCATGATGGTCAGGTGGGTGTAGATGTCACATGGCTTCATCATGGGACATACACTTACTATTTACTTATTGTCCTTTTGCAACAACATTATTTATGCCCCTGATGGTCAGCTGGATGTACATGTCACATGGCTTCAGTATGGGATGTGCACGCACTATGAACTTATTGTACTTTTGTAACAACATTATTCAGCCCTTGATGGTCACCTGGGTGTACATGTCACATGGCTTCATCATGGGATGTACAAGTACTATTAACTTATTGTACTTTTGTAACAACATTATTTAGGCTTGCAATGGTCATCTGGGTGTAGATGTCATAAAATGGTGTCACCATGGGATGCACAAGTGCTATTAACTTACTGTACTTTTGTAACAATATTATTCAGGGCAGTGATGGTCAGCTGGGTGTAGATGTCACTACAGGATTCATCATGGGATGTACAAATACTATTAACTTATGTTACTTTTGTAACAAAATTATTTAGGCCTGTGGTGGTCAGCTGGGTGTAGATTTCACAACAGGATTCATCATGGGATGTACAAATACTATAACTTATTGTACCTGTGTAACAACATTATTCAGGCTCGTGATGGTCAGCTGGGTGTAGTTGTCACTTGACTTCATCATGGGATGCACAAGTACTATTAACTGATTGTACATTTGTAACCACATTATTCATGCCTGTGATGGTCAGCTGGGTGTAGATGTCACATCGCTTCATCATGGTATGTAGAAGTACTATTCACTTATTGTAGTTTTGTAACAACATTATTTAGGCTTGTGATGGTCATCTGGGTGTAGATGTCATAAAATGGCGTCACCATGGGATGTACAAGTGTTATTAACTTACTGTACTTTTGTAACAATATTATTTAGGGCAGTGATGGTCAGCTGGGTGTAGATGTCACAAAAGGATTCATCATGGGATGCACAAGTACTATTAACTGATTGTACATTTGTAACCACATTATTCATGCCTGTGATGGTCAGCTGGGTGTAGATGTCACATGGCTTCATTACGGGATGTACAACTACTATTAACTTATTGTACATTTGTATCAACATTACTGAGGTCCGTGATCGTCAACTGGGTGTAGATGTCACATGGCTTCATCATGGGATGTATAAGTGCTATTAACTTATAGTACTTTTGTAACCACATTATTAAGGCCCGTGACAGTCACCTGGTTGTAGATGTCACATGGCTTCATTATGGGATGTAAATCTACTATTAACTTATTCTACTTTTGTAACAAAATTATTCAGGCCCTTGATGGTCAGCTGGGTGTAGATGTGACATGGCTTCATCATGGGATGTATAAGTACTTTTAACTTGTACTTTTGTAACACAATTATTCAGGCCTGTGCTGGTCAGCTGGGTGTAGATGTCACATGGCTTCATCATGGGATGTATAAGTACTATTAACTTATAGTACTTTTGTAAAAACATTATTCAAGTCAGTGACAGTCACCTGCGTGTACATGTCACATCGCTTCATCATGGTATGTAGAAGTACTATTCACTTATTGTAGTTTTGTAACAACATTATTTAGGCTTGCGATGGTCATCTGGGTGTAGATGTCATAAAATGGCGTCACCATGGGATGTACAAGTGTTATTAACTTACTGTACTTTTGTAACAATATTATTTAGGGCAGTGATGGTCAGCTGGGTGTAGATGTCACAAAAGGATTCATCATGGGACGTACAAATACTATTAACTTATTGTACTTTTGTAACAACATTATTCAGGCTGTGATGGTCAGCTGGGTGTAGATGTCACTTGGCTTCATCATGGGATGCACAAGTACTACTAATTGATTGTACATTTGTAACCACATTATTCAGGCCTGTGATGGTCAGGTGGCTTCATCATGGGACATACACGTACTATTTACTTATTGTACTTTTGCAACAACATTATTCATGCCTGTGATGGTCAGCTGGGTGTAGATGTCACATGGCATCATTATGGGATGTACACGTACTATTAACTTAGAGTACTTTTGCAACAACATTATTCAGGCCAGTGATGGTCAGCTGGGTGTAGATGTCACTTTGCTTCATCATGGGAAGGACAAGTACTATTAACTGATTGTACTTTTGTAACCACATTATTCAGACCTGAGATGGTCAGCTGGGTGTAGATGTCACGTGGTTTTATCATATGACTAACACATACTATTAACGTATTGTCCTTTTGTAACAACATTATTCATGCTCTTGATGGTCAGCTGGTTGTAGATGTGACATGGCATTATCATGGGATGTACAAGTACTATCAACTTATAGTACTTTTGTAACAACATTATTCAGGTCCATGACAGTCACCTGGGCATACATGTCACATGGCTTCATCATGGTATGTAGAAGTACTATTGACTTATTGTACTTGTAACACCATTATTTAGGCTTCTGATGGTCAGCTGGGTGCAGATGTCATAACATGGCATCACCATGGGATGGACAAGTACTATTAACTTACTGTAGTTTTGTAACAACATTATTCAGGGCAGTGATTGTCAGCTGGGTGTAGATGTTACATAGCTTCATCATGGGATGTACAAGTAGTATTAACCTATTGTACTTTTGTAACAACATTATTCAGGCCCAAGACGGTAAGCTGCGTATAGCTGTCACATGGCATCATCGTCGGATGTACAAGTACTATTAACTTACTACACTTTTGTAACAACATTATTCAGGCCTGTTATGGTCAGCTGAGTATAGATGTCACATGGCTTCATCATGACATGGATAAGTACTTTTAACTTATTGTACTTTTGTAATAACATTATTCATGCCTGTGATGTTCAGCTGGGTGTAGATGTCACATGGCGTCATCATGGGATGTACATGTAGTATTAATTTATTCTACTTTTGTAACAACATTATTCAAGCCCGTTATGGTCAGCTGGGTGTAGATGTCACATGTCTTCATGATGGGATGGAAAAGTACTATTAACTTATTATTCTTTTGTAAACACATTATTCAGGCCCATGATGGACAGCTGGGTGTAAATGTCATGTCATGGTGTCATCATGGGATGGACAAGTACTATTAATGGACTGTACTTTTATAACAACATTATTCAGACCCGTAATCTTCAGCTGGGTGTAGATGTCATATGGTGTCATCATGGGAGGTACAAGTACTATTAACTTAAATTAATTTTGTTGCAACAGTATTCAGGCCCATGATGGTCATATGGGTCTAGATGTCACATGGCTTCATCATGGGATGTACAACTACAATTAAATTACTGAACTTTTGTAACAACTATTTTCAGGCCCGTGATGATCAGCTGAGTTTAGATGTCACATGGTTTCATTATGGGATAATTCAATTCCTTATGCAGAGTGAAAAAAACGGTGCAGCTCGAACAGTACAGAAACACTTTTAATGACACAAATCCACAATAATGCTTCTACAGGTTTAGCGCTTTCATCTGTTTTATGTACAGACTTCCTCAGAACCAAGATGTTCCATCACCAACTTTCATTATAAATGCAATTTGGCGCCAAAATTCAAAGAGATTCCAATGCTGCCTTAAAGAGACATTCATCAATACCTCTCGTGCATAAGCTAATACATAACTTATATATTTACTATTTGTCTAATACATTTGATTTTGTAAAATCCTATAATTCATTAGTTAAACATTAATTAATCTTGTGCTGTATAAAAATATATGCAATAAAAATATATAAAATTAATAAATAATGTCTGATGTATCCACATATTAACTAAATATACTCTAAAAAATCCACATACAGATATAATATGATGTTTTACAAACATTTTCTAAAAATAAATAATGTTATTATTAACTAAAGTATATACAAATAATTAATTAATTAATAAATATATACACTTCTATGATCATCTTGATAAAATGTCATGATGACATATGATGAAATATGTATTGAAGGAAAAAAGTATATATATACACAACAGTGCTGTATATTAAAAACCACAACTTAATTAATCAAGAATGAGAAAAGGTTTGATACTAATACTTTCATTTATGCCTGGAAAGCTAGTTGCATCTGTAAATATCTGCCACTTGCTTTCCATCATGGCTAAATATACTTTCCAATTACCCCCACATACACTACTTTCAACATGTTCTAAAATAGTGAATTTGAAATAATGTTGATTCCCTTTACTAATAATATGCTTGGACAAGGCATTCTTTGTATCTTTAGTCTGAATTTTGTAATAATGCTCATATATTCTTTTTTTGAAATTCCGCTCAGTCTTACCTATGTAAAATGCTGGGCATACGACACATTTTGCAAGGTATACCACTTGTCTAGTATTGCAATTTCCTACCTTACTTTTTATATATGTCTTGTTGATGTTGTCCAACTTGAATCGCACCTCTTCATTTATATATTTACATTGGTTACAAGAGCCACATCTTGAAGTTCCCTTTGTAAATGGCTTATATTTTGCTGTATGTGTTGTCTTCTCAAGTAACTTCTTAATATTTGGGGCTGTTTTTGTCAAAAGATTTTTAATACTCTTAACATATACTGGAAGAATCACGCAGCAAAAGAAGGTAGGCCAAAAAAGAATTTATTTTACATGCATGGAGACCTGCCACAAAAATCTTGGTTGCTAGCAGTCTAATTTCTACACACTTTACATGGGTTTTTATACCCTCTTTCGTGCATACTCAGCAGCTGGTTACTAGACAAGGAATTTCAGTCAAGGCTATAAATTCACTCAGTGGAGCCTTAGATGGTAAAAAAGTCAGACACAAGATAAGTTGGTGCCTACATCAAGGTAACATCTATGCACTCCTCCTTGGTCAGAGGTCAGTCCCAAGATAGGCCTGTGCCTGGACCAAAGTAGCATCTGTGCATTCCTTTCTGGTCAGCAAATTCCTTACAAGAAAAACAACTCATTTTAGCTTATTTCTTTGCACGCAATGCAGTTTCACAGTTTAACCCTTCCTGTACAGGATACAAAGATGTTGAACACAAAGATTCTTACTACATTTCCCCCCTCACAACACTTTGTATCCCCAGTAATACATTTTATTCATACAGGTTTTAACACGATTCATTTTCGGTATATTTAGAATAATAAGCTTTAGTTGCATTAGCAGACAATACACTTGATATTATCATTCGGATGCAAGGAATGCAACAACAACCCAACAGTAGGAATATAATGGCACCAACACATACAGCAATTAAGACATTCATAAATACTGTTCCCCAATTTCCAAACCAATTCTGGAAAAAGTCAGTCAATGGATTCTGCCCTGGTTTTGTAAGTTCAGAAACTTGTTGTAAGATCTCCAAATGACTGTCTATATCATGCTCATTGTCAGGAATGAAAGAACAACACTCCTCCTGGATAAGAGCACAAGTACCTCCTTTCGCCGCTAGGGTGAAATCGAGCGCCATCCGATTCTGCAACACTACAGTCCTCATTGCAGTTAGCTCATCCGTCACCAACTCTAGTGCAGAAAAAGTTGCATTGCTCAGAGTTTCTAACAGTTTTGACAGTTTTCTGAGCTCCCAAATAGATTTTACTGTCCCATAGGCTGGAAGAATACCAGCCCAAGAAATGACATCATCGCCCAAGTCCATGTGTGACAGTCCCTTGCTGCTACTGTGGGCCAAATCGTGATGATAGATCCAGGATGCATCAATGTTACCTACGGATTAACAGGTTTATTCACAGCACGCATTTCGTATTTTACCTTGGGGAAGAGTAAAGGAATGTCTTATAGCTGGTGCCAAATAACCCAAAAACAACTGCCTGACCAATTCCTTGGTAACCATTTGTATGCTTTTTTACCACAGACAAAATAACAGTCATTCACTTTAAGAGTGATATTTACTGGAATAGAATGATTTTCTTTGTCTTGTATCCCTTTAAACAAAAGATCATACACAGATAACATTTTTTCAACAAAACTAGTGACATTAATAAGCCCTGTACTATTAATAAGCACTCTTATAGGCTTGAAACTTGTTGCACAGTGCCCATCTAATGTACAGTTATGAATTATGGTTATATTACATTGACTCCATCCAACCTTAATTTTTCCAGATCTCTGGAAACATACAGTTCCATTCTGACGACCCATGAGGGGTAATGCTATTTTGTCCTTTACGGCTATCTCCGAAGTTTCAAATAGTAAATTGGTCCATGTATCATTTGCCCCCAAAGGGACTGTACCTAACATCAGACCACCATGTACAGTCGGGATAGCTGTGCATATCCAACAATTTGAAACATTAAAAGACAAAGCATATGCATATTTAATAGCCTGGTACGTGTTAAAAGGTGGATGCCAAGCTGTATTTTCATCTCTCTTTGTTTGGCTAGTTTCGTGTGAAAATAAAAATGGCCAAAACAGAAAAATAACACTTACAATCACTAATAACAAAATTATTTTACAATGCCTTTGTGGGAAGGGCTGCTCCGTTCCGGTATTTTCCTGCATTGCTACAACAGTCAGAAAAGTTCATACAAAACAGGATTACTACTAATCAGTGTTCCTCAGGGGAACTCAAATTCTTTTCAACTCAAATTTCCTGACAATCTTGCAATGTGTCAGGTGGATCCAAGATGTTCGCTCCTTTATTCGAACTGCTGTGGGTGTCGAAATCAAAACCTGGTATGGACCCTCCCACTCGGAGAGGCCCACGTTTTCTTTTACAATTTTAATCCACACCCACTCGCCAGCCTTCACTTCCAGGATCCTGTTGTTCTTCTGATCTGAAAAATAATCATTCGTTAGAGAAGTGTTAGTTTTGTCAGCATTTTCCTCATGTAATCTGCTATCTCTTCACCCCTCACGTTCCGCAGGCAAAAGACCTTGCCACTGCGGGACGTAATAAGGTCTCCCATATAGTAGTTCAAATGGTGTGACCCCTTTTGAAGTGGGAGTGGTACGCATGGACAGGAGTGCCAGAGGTAAGCAGTTTATCCAAGACTGATGTGTCTCGGCCATGAGTTTACGTAACTTGCCTTTGAGAATGCCATTATGGCATTCAACCAACCCTGCTGACTGTGGGTGGTAGGCACAGTGGTGTTTTAGTTCCATCTGAAAAACGGCAGCCAGCTTTTGAATAACTTGGTTTACAAAATGTGTGCCATTATCAGAATAGATGCGTGTGGGTAGCCCAAAATGAGGGATAATATTATTCGTAAGGGTCTTGGCTACCGACAGGGCATCTGGATGTGTTACTGGAAAAGCTTCAACCCATTTTGTAAAAGCATCAATAATGACTAATACAAATCGCTTTTGTTGAACAGGAGTTAGTTCAATAAAATCCATACAGATTGTGTGAAATGGATACGGAGGCAGCGGGAAAGCTGCTGGAGTGATTCGTACCCCACCACCATGGTATCGTGCACAAAGCAGGCATGATAAACAAAATCGTTTAGCATATGCTATAAAGCCCTTGGTCCAGAAAATTTGCTGGGTCATTTGAACCATAGCAGCAGGGCCCAGATGAGATGGGCCATGCGTCACTAATGAGGCATACCTAAAAAGGTTTGTTGGCAAAACATACTTATCATTTGGACCTACAAAAACTCCTTGCTTTTGAATAGCCCCATATTTAACCCATCGCTGTTTTTCCTGAACTGTACTAAGTTCCTGCATTACTTGTAAAGTTTGTAGATCAAATTTATCTGTAGGATGAAGTTCCTTCTGTGTGGTCTCGAGTGCAAAAGTAGAGGTTAAGGCTACACTTTTTGCAGTTTTGTCAGCTAGTGCATTTCCAAGTGATACTGGATCCTTGGCATTTGTGTGTGCTGCGCACTTACAGATGGCCAATCCCCATGGCAGTTGGACAGCTTGTAAGAGGCTAAGAATTAAATCCTTGTGGGTTATTTCCTTTCCTGAGGCAGTAACCATTCCCCTATTTTTCCATTGCTGTGCAAAGACATGGACCGTGGAAAAAGCATACTGACTATCTGTGTAGATAGTAACTGTCTTATCCTTGGAAATGGTACATGCTCTGGTCAAAGCAATCAATTTAGCCGCTTGTGCGGACAGATTCCTGGGGAGAGGTTTTGCCTCTAGTACCTTAGTCTCAGTTGTGACTGCATAACCCACTTGTGTAATACCTGCCTCATTCTTACGTGCTGACCCATCTACAAACAGGGTCCAATCTGAATTTGCCAAAGGCTGATCCTTAAGGTCTGGTCTTGGTAAGACATTAGAGTGTATTAAGTCTAAACATACGTGAGGGGCACCGTCATCAGCTGTAGGTAACAGCGTGGCTGGATTTAGAGTGGTGCATCGCTCAATGGTCATGTGTGGTTGTGATAGTAATGTTGTCATGCAGGACAAGTGTCTGCTAGGAGAGAGAAAGGTAACTTTATTCTGTAGAAGTATTACCGCAACAGAATGCGGTACCCGTAAAGTAAGGTCATGAAACAAAACTAGGGTTGCAGACGCCTGCACGGCCAGTGCAGCTGCGACTACTGCTTGTACACAGTGTGGCAACGATCGTGCCACTGTGTCCAGTTTACTGGAATAAAAAGCTAATGGTCTCAACTTATCCCCATAAATTTGCAACAGAACCGATGTCATAAAACCCTGCTTACAATCTACTGTCTGAACAAAAGGTTTCGTATAGTCAGGGAAGCTAAGTGTTGCGGATCCTGCTATCAGTTGCTTTACCCTAGTAAATGCCTGTATTGCCTTATCTGTCCATTTCAGCGCATCATGTGCTGCCATGGGAAGTGTAAAAATAAGTTCTGAAAGTGAACTCACTTCCTCTGCATAATTGGGAATCCAACTACGACAAAAGTTAGTTATTCCTAAAAATGACATCATTTCTTTTTTCGTACTGGGCATTGGTGCCTGTAAAATAGCTTCTTTTCTACAGTTATCTAGTTGTCTACCAGCATTTGAAATGGTATAGCCTAGATATCGTACTTCAGTTTTACAAAATTGTAATTTAGATTTGTTTACCTTATGTCCCTCTTTCGCCAAGAAATGCAATAACCGAATAGTTTCGGACTCACAGACAGCCTCCGTGGGTGCAGCCAGTAAGATGTCGTCCACATATAACAGTAGATGACAGCCATGCTCCGGTTGAAACTGTGCCAGGTTTGTTGACATTTCTTGTGAAAAGATTGTAGGGCTTTCACAATATCCCTGCGGCAGTCTGGTGTAAGTGTACCGCTTGCTCATGAACGTAAAAGCGAACCAAAACCTACTAGTTTCCTGTAAAGGGATGGAAAAAAATGCGTTACTGATATCAATGACAGAAAAATACTTATCTGTGGGAAGGATATCATTTAACAAAACAGATGGATCTGGGACCATAGGAGCCCTTGGTACCACAGCAGCATTCACAGCCTGTAGATCCTGTACCATTCTCCAGGTCCCATCCGGTTTCCTTACTGGGAACAAGGGTGTGTTACACGGTGAATCTGTGCATGGAATTAAAACCCCAGCTTGTAATAGAGCCGTGATCACCGGTAGAATGCCTTCTTCTGCCTTTTTACTCAACGGATACTGACGTTTGTGAGGTCTAAAGTCGGATTTTGGAGTTATTTTAACCTGTCCTGCTGTTCTTATTAGCCCAATGTCATGTTGCCCGCGGGACCATAAGGAGTCTGGCAATGATTGTAACTTCAATTCTTCCTGCGGGGTTAGGAGATATAGTCAGAATGGCCCTCCCCCGGGTGGCGTTAGCCTGTCTTCGCGGAGGTGCACTGTTGGTCTAGCCTGGGTGACCCAATTTAGTCTTTGTACCTGTACGCCTTTACATGCCAACTGTTCTGGCGTCATTTTAGCCCATTCAGTAACTTTCTTCCCCACCAGATACCATGCCATTTGTTTTTCCCTTGTTACAGAGACATGTGCAATAGAATTATTGCGAAAAAGTAACTGCATATCTTTTGTAAGACTGCATGTAACTGCAGAATTTCCTGCTTTATCCCAATATAAGTTTTGTAACAAGATTTTTGTGACCTTGTGTTTAAAGAATTGCTCTTCATATTTGTCGTCTGGTCCTACATACTTTCTGTAGTACATTGTACAGTGTAGTTGTTTAGCTACCACTGGCGGTTGTGTGCCATATTTGCTTAAGGCCAAATTAGTCAGCTCATGTACTACATTTTGTGGTCCAGTTTTGACAAGATCATTACTGTACCAGTAGTGTAAATCACCCTGCCCCACCTGCAACATAACATCTTGAATTTCTACTCGTTTGGCTAAAATCCCTGATGCAGTCGGCACAGCTGCTATGCCAAACACGTGCATCAAATCTCTCCCTAATAAGTTTACAGGGCAAATTTTGGAAATAATGACTCGAAATCTGATAGTTTGGTTAGTTTCAGGGTCCGTGAACCATAAGGGTTTAGATAGTGGTTCTTTATAAATGCGGCCATTGGCTGCCTTGACTAGTACATAGTCATCAGAAGTTACATCAGATGGCACTGCAGAGGTTTTTAGCAGGGTCCTGGAGGCCCCTGAATCACACAAAAATTCTACATCCTTCCCTTCCACTTGAAGTGTGATAATCGGTTGTGCCTCTAGCTGCATAGTTACAGCCAGCGCTGTTAAATTAACAACCTGATATTCACCTTCGTCTGAAAAATCAGTCTTTTCATTCTCCCATCCTGCACATTCTCCCTTACCCTCTTCGTTTATGTCCTCAAAAGCTTCCTCTTCATTCTGCCTTATTGAGTCTGGCCCATCAGCCTTTTTGTCCGGGTCTGATTCACCTCCACCACCATCATATAGTCATGCTGACTCATGATTCGGGGTGGTTTTAGTTCTTTCAGAAGACCGGCAATCCCTGGCAAAATGTCCCTTTCTACCACATTTGAAACATTCTCCTCTTTTCTGTCTGCCTTCATAGTCTTCGGAATGTCCCACATTCCCTCTTCCTCTGCCCCTGCCTCTGCCCCTTCCTCTACCCCTGTTAGTCGGACCTTGCAGTAGCATAAGTGTCCCATCTTCACTCACCGTAAAGGTTTGAGCTTGTTTTTTTTTTCTTTCTTCTAAATATTTTTCTACATGTCTTGCATACTCCAGTAAGGGTTGCAGACGTGCCGTCCTATGATCTATCATATGTTTGTGAATGAAGTTACTGATTGCAGTCCTACATCCTTTTAAAAAGGCATTTTTTAACTGTTGTTCATAAGGTGAATCCTTTTCTTGATTGGGTGGTTTGTCTATTCCACTATGGTTATCAAAGCACTGGTTAAGTCTTTGTAAATAATGATCTACTTTTTCATCTTCAGTTTGTACACACTGATTAATACAAGTCCAATCTGCCTTAGGCTCCCACTGTTTCATAATACGCTTTAACAAGTCCTGTGTTTGTGTCTTATATGTTTCAGACTCAAAGGCACGTGGTTTACTATTTGTCCTAGTCAGGGGATCCCAATTCCCACAAATTAAGTGCCAATCTGGTCCTAAGATTTGGCGTATTACCTGTTCCACTTCAACGGAATTTAATTTGTAACTTTCCATCATACCTGCAATGTCATCGCAAAATTTAGTCATGTCTAATTTTGGGTGTGGTATGCCCTCCACAGCTTTTCGGATGTCTTCCCGTGTCCAAGGTCGGTAAACTAAAATAGTGGGACCTTGACCGGTGTTCCTGCCTGTGGATTTGCTACTTCTATAAGGGGATATGAGTCTGTAGATACTATATTTAATTCATCTTCTTGCATTTCAGCTTCCTTACGCGTCCATTCTGATTTATCTATTTTACGGTTCCGGAGTTCCAGGGTTTCACCTACTTGTTTTGTCAGTACTACAGAGGGTACAGTTTTATCCTGATTCTCTGTGTCATCTTCCTGATACTGGGGTGGACTAACCATGTCTTTTCTAACTTCGGGATACAAGGGCGGGGCTGTCGGTCTACGACAGGCAACAGATGTCTCGTCATCCTCTTTTCGGACAAAAAATGCATCTTTTGCACTCGAGCCACCATCTCCCTTATTTGAAAATTGTTCCCTATGTCTCTTATTAGCTTCTTCTAACCATTTCTGTGCTTGAGGAAATCTTACCCTTTTTTGTTTCTTAACCTTACCTGCTGTGTCCCTGCGCAGGTCTCTCACTAGATTTTGACATTCTGATTTATTCAAGGTACCACTAAACCCATAGTCTTTCTTCCATTTTTTTATATATTTCAAGTTTTTCGGGTGTAATTTAAACATATATTCCTCATCCTCAGTCCTTTTATTTAAGCAGCCCTTCCTAACACAACAACTGCTTCCTGTTCCCATTTTTCTTATTTAAAAGAAAAACTGTTTCCTTTTCCTGAGATCTCTACCGGTCTTTTGTAAAATTTTTAAACAAAAGAAATTCCTTTATGACTAGTCCCTTTTAAATAAAAAAACTTTTACAAAATAAACAAGCTTACCTTACTGCGGATCTTCCGCCCTCGTTCGTCACCGTCCCACGGATCGAATCTAAGAGTGACTGGCCTCTACTTACGACTTCTTTGTCGGAGGTCTTTCCGTTCAAGGGAGCCCGAGATTCGTTCTCCCCTTCCTGTACAGGTTTTTCAGTCCCTCTTATGCGATTCGTACCGTGAAGAGGTGGCCCCACGTTCTTGGGCGCCAGAAATGTCAAAAGATTTTTAATACTCTTAACATATACTGGAAGAATCACGCAGCAAAAGAAGGTAGGCCAAAAAAGAATTTATTTTACATGCATGGAGACCTGCCACAAAAATCTTGGTTGCTAGCAGTCTAATTTCTACACACTTTACATGGGTTTTTATACCCTCTTTCGTGCATACTCAGCAGCTGGTTACTAGACAAGGAATTTCAGTCAAGGCTATAAATTCACTCAGTGGAGCCTTAGATGGTAAAAAAGTCAGACACAAGATAAGTTGGTGCCTACATCAAGGTAACATCTATGCACTCCTCCTTGGTCAGAGGTCAGTCCCAAGATAGGCCTGTGCCTGGACCAAAGTAGCATCTGTGCATTCCTTTCTGGTCAGCAAATTCCTTACAAGAAAAACAACTCATTTTAGCTTATTTCTTTGCACGCAATGCAGTTTCACAGTTTAACCCTTCCTGTACAGGATACAAAGATGTTGAACACAAAGATTCTTACTACAGTTTTATATACACATATGGGGTATTTACCTAATGTAATACCTATACTATCTATTATAGTGATCAAATCCCAATGTCTATTCAATATCTCTTTCACTTGGTTGCCATATGGTGTGTACATGATTACGCACACTCTTTTAAATGGTTCTAATATAGTTTGTTTCCTTCCCATATCCATATCTCTTTCCTTTGACATACCCAACAGTGGTAGATATTTATTCCCCCATTGTTGTCTCATATAACCTGTGACATCTTTTAACATAGATGTGGGGTATCCCCTACTTTTAAACATATTAAATATTAAATCTATTTCTTCTTCCATTGAATCTTTACTTGAAGACATACGTGCTGCCCAAATGCATTGTCCTTTAACAACATTCTTAAAAATATGTGGGGGATGGCAACTACTAAACTCTATATAGTCATTTGAAAATGTAGTTTTTCTGTATATTTTAGATGCAAACCCATTTCCAGTATGACTTATATATGTATCCAGGTATTCAATACCTTCATAATTAATTTTATGAGTAAATTTTAAAAATTCAGTTGTCCCGTTGATATATTTGATAAACAATTTAATTTGTTCTTATGTGCCATTCCATAAAATAAATAAATCATCTAAATATCTGACATAAAGTGCTATATATTGGTTGAATTCACTTTGAAAAACATAATTGGACTCCCACTCTAACATAACCAGGTTTGCAAAAATTGGGGCACAAGAGGCCCCCATAGCGACACCTCTATCCTGTCTAAAGAATTCACCTTGGAACTGGATATAATTATGTTCTAAAACTAAACTCATCATGTCCGTAATTAAATTAATCTTATCCCAAGTTAATTTTTAAACTTTTCTCAAGCTGTTACAAAAATATTCTAAACCTATATCTTTAGGTATGCTGAGGAAGTCTGTACATATAACAGATGAAAGCGCTAAACCTGTAGAAGCATTATTGTGGATTTGTGTCATTAAAAGTGTTTTTGTACTGTTCGAGCTGCACCGTTTTTTTCACTCTGCATAAGGAATTGAATTTTACCTGAAGGTTACACAGTTGTTTCGTTGTTCGTTGTTGTGAATTCCTGATGGCAGGTACATCTGACGAGTTGCAAGCTTCATGGAACAGGGAGGAACTAAATGAATTGCATAAGGATGTAACTTCATTAAAATCGGAAGTTACAAAATTAATTGATTTGGTCAGCCGTTTATCCAGCATACATCAACCAGCGGCATTTACGGAGCATCCAGCTAATGTAAAATCAACAGCAGCAGTAATGGTTCATTCTCCTATAGCTCAACGCAGCAGTTTTCAACAAGAAACAGTTACGGAGCATTCAGCTAGTGCAAAAACATCAGCAGTTGTAACGGAGCATTCTCCTTTAGCTCAACGGTGCAATTCGTTGGGTTTGGAAACCAGTACACAAGGGGACATACCTAATGGCCAAAAGAGCATACATCATGGTGAGACCCAGGTTGCTCAAGATTCGTTGGTATTAGTCACCAATAAAAATTTGGATTCTATTACATCGCCTGAAGCGGAGTTTACTTTTGACTTCAGTTTATTTCACTTAAAAGATGAAACCCAGCGGGTGGGAACAAGACCGAAATACCGACAGCCAGTAAAAACATATTCAGCAACAACGAAGGATTCAACCAATCAGAATAAAGGTACTGTGTCTAATAAAAATGTATCTAGTCCCTTTGGCAAGTATAGAACTACAGTTACAAAAGGACAATCTACTATGGGACATAAAAATATTAATATCAATTGTCATGATGATGTTATGGAGAATTTTTTATGTAATGAATATGATTTCATTAATACAAATGTTAACGAAGGTGTATATAGCAATAGGAAGCATTCACAAAATGTTGTTGATTCTATTAGAGATAAAATACAAATATTGGGTAAAAGATTGCTTAATGTGAAATGTATAAAAATAGATAATGCATATTTAGCTAAATGTTTAGCAATACATATTATACCTAAGGGATTAAGATTTTTTAAGCTTCCGTTAGGAATTGAGTATAACTCAGAAATGATTTTAGAATTTAATAATATGTTTGATGTATTTGGTTGTACATACATGAAATTACTCATGAAATATAATGATGAGAAATTGTCTAGTATTTTAAAAGAAATAGAGAAATTAAATGATGAAATATTACAAGATACTACATTTGAACAATGGAAGGAATACTATTTCAAACAATTTCAAATAGCTGAAAACAAGGTCAAGAGCACATATAACAGAAAACAAAGGAAAATAGAGCGAGACATTGATTTATATGAGAACAACAGAGTATACATCTGGCCCAAGGATAGAATAGTTAAGGAGAAGGAATAGTTTCAGAATGTTAGAAGTAGAGGTAGTATATATGAAGGGGAGTCAAATTTTCAAGGGGGAAGATTCTTTCCAGCACCTAAACAGAAGCACAGAAACTAAAGACATATAGGCCTCAGATAGGCCTTGACTACAATAGCAAGTGCATTAATCATGACTCTACATACAATATTTTTATAGGAAAGGAAGATATGAATGGTCAGATATACAATCAAGGAAGAAAGTTAGATATGGATGGAAGGGAAGTTACCACTTTCTTACATCCACATCACTGCAATGAGACTGATTTATTAACAGAGAATATGATGACTACCCATCTCTCTACTATTTTGGAATTGAATACTGAACCAATCAAATATGTTAATCCATTACATAGTGAGGGAGAAGTAGAATGTGAATGCAATGGGACAAATACAGTAGGAAATGAAGTGAGAACTATTTTACATACTCACAATGGTTTTAATGTTTATAACTACACAGATTATGAAATTGGCTATGAATTTTTTACATTGTTCAGCAAAGGGATGAAGTATATACCCACTATTTCTTTCAATTTGGTTGATAGTATTAAGGAAATAAAATTATATTGTAGAAGGTTAAATCTAGCATTACAATTTGGACAAACAGAGGAAATGGTTGAATATGGGATACAAAATAATTTAAAAAGAAAAAGTTCATATATCCCAGTCTCTAACATACAAGTAGCCAATTTTGAAAAAATGGCATGCAAAGAAATTCATTGGTTATACAAGAATATTAATGGAGGTGATGGTCATAAGAAAATGACGAACGATAATCTTACAAAAAATGAATGGAAATGTTTAGTATCACTTATTAGGAACAAAGATATCAGAATCATGAAGCCAGATAAAGGTGGAGGCATAGTTATATACAACAGTTTTGATTATAATGCTCAGATATTTAATATATTACATCTATCAGGTAACTATGAAGCTATCTCTTTAAATCAAGTCAATATAGGTTATAAAAGAATAGATTTAGCTATTGAAGAATATTTGATAGACAATAGAATTACGAATGAGATTTATGAATTTATCAAAGTAGAATTTCCCACTGTGGCTAATATGCAAAACTGACATCTTCATTCTCCAACTCCACTATGCTCTCTAACACCCCCCACCCCCCCAACTCACACTCTATCCTTCACCACTTCTACTTCCTGTTCCCCATCTTCTAACTCCTCTACCACTTCTACTACCCAACCTTTACTCCAAACACCTCCACCCTCCAACTCTCCCTCCCCAAACTCCACTTCCCTCTCATTCAATCCCATGCCTACATCCTCTATAAAGAAACTGCTTAAGAAATTGAAACCTTGTACCAATGCCCCTGACAATATACCTTCCTACTTTCTTAGTATAGCTGCTGATACACTCGCATATCCCATCAGCATCCTAATTAACCGTTCCCTAAAAGAATGCACAGTTCCCCAAATCTGGAAACAAGCATACATCATTCCTCTCCACAAAGGGGGCAACAATAACAACGTCAACAACTTCCATCCCATAGCCATCCTGTCCCCATTTCCAAAATCCTAGAAAAATGTGTCCACCTTCAACTCCTCCCTCATCTTCTAGAAAACACCTTATAACTCCTACACAGCATGGCTTTAGACCTAACCACAGTACAATGACAGCCCTCCTCTCCTTCCTTGAAACAGTAAATAGAGCTCGTGATTCTGGCCTAATTGTCTCTACCTTATTACTAGACCTCTCCAAAGCCTTCGATACCATCTCACATAGCCTGCTCATAACTAAACTCTCAGAACTTAACCTTTCTTCCTCTTCCTTGCAATGGTTCTGTAGTTACCTAGCCAACTGGAAGCAAGCAGTAAAATGGAAAAAAAACTACCTCCTCATTCCTTAATACCCCCACAGGTGTTCCACAAGGCTCCATTCTAGGTCCTGTTCTCTTCAACATATTTATAAATGACTTTCACAAATCAATCCCTTTCTCAAACATCATCCAATATGCAGATGATTCAACCATCATCTGCTCAGCCACCTCTATCTCTACACTTCAAAAACTAACTCAAGATGCCTTTTCTATAACAGAACAATGGATGTTAAAGAATCACCTAGCTCTTAACGCCTCCAAGACCAAGCTAATGATTTTTACTCCCTCTAAAGCTACTCATCTCAACATGAATACATTTTCAATCACTAGCCAAGATAACTCTTCCCTAGAATTAGTGTCAGAGACCAAGCTACTTGGAGTACAAATTGACAACCAACTTAAATTTACCTCTCACCTACAAAAAAACATCAAAAAAACCCACCAAAAACTTGGTATGCTTTATAGACAAAATGCCTACCTTACCACTGCTACCAAAATAACACTTGCTTCATCCTTGCTTATACCCTCCCTCCTCTATGGCGCTCCACTCCTAACTAATCTTCAATCCTCTCTCAAAAAACAACTTTCCTCTTGTTACAACAAAATTGCAAAATTCGCCACCAGCCACAAATCTTCCACTCACCACTGCTTTTCCCTCCAGAAACTAAAATGGTTAGAACTTCCCAATCAACTCACTTACACTCAGCTAACTCTAGCGCACACAAGCTTATTCTCAACCCCTCCCTCTGTCCTTCCCTTTCTTCTGCATTTAATATGCATCTACCCAATAGAGTATTAAGATCAAACAATCAAAACCTACTCAAAGTCGATAAACCTACATATCCCCCAGGCAAAAACCTTCTATCTTTCAACCTAGCTCGCATCTGGAACTCCCTTCCTTCACTCATACGTACCACCTCTAATCACTCTGCTTTCAAAAAATCTCTCTATACACACCTAGCATCACAGTGGGAATGCTCCTGCTCCCACCCTACATAACCTACTCTTCTCTTCTCTCTCCCTCCATACTCTGCTACATCTTACTATAGCTAAATTTCTATAGAAATTATTAGGTAAGTCCAATGATTCTCTTCTTCCACCATTTCATCATGTCACTGAATCTCCTCTAACTTTCTAGTGACTAAGTTTTCCTAACTACTCTGTATAAATGGATATTTCTGTACAAATTAATATTATTACATTTTTCTGCACATTGTATCTAGCTGTACATTTTTTGCTTTTTTACCTTATTGTTAAACTTTGAATGTATGTGTGAATATATGTTTGTAGGTATGTAAAATGTATTTTTAGAGCTTTTCTCCCCAGGACTCCATTGAAAACGGGTTCCTTGTGGCCCAATGGACTATCCTGGTAAACCAACTGCAATAAATAAATAAATAAATAAATATAGGTATACCTAAAGTTCATAAGTGTATGGATAGCCCCCCGTTCAGACCCATAATATCTGGATCCAGGTCCAAGACATACAATATAGGTGTGACAATTGATAGATGGACAAAACATGTATATGAAAATATCCCACATCTTATAAAGGACTCTTGGAATTTTTTAAGCAAATTAACATGTGATATTTGGAAAGAAGGGTTGATTTTCTTGACAATTTATGTCATTGATTTATTCTCATGCATACCTAAAGATATAGGTTTAGAATATTTTTGTAACAGCTTGAGAAAAGTTTCAAAATTAACTTGGAATAAGATTAATTTAATTATGGACATGATGAGTTTAGTTTTAGAACATAATTATATCCAGTTCCAAGGTGAATTCTTTAGACAGGATAGAGGTGTCGCTATGGGGGCCTCTTGTGCCCCAATTTTTGCAAACCTGGTTATGTTAGAGTGGGAGTCCAATTATGTTTTTCAAAGTGAATTCAACCAATATATAGCACTTTATGTCAGATATTTAGATGATTTATTTATTTTATGGAATGGCACACAAGAACAAATTAAATTGTTTATCAAATATATCAACGGGACAACTGAATTTTTAAAATTTACTCATAAAATTAATTATGAAGGTATTGAATACCTGGATACATATATAAGTCATACTGGAAATGGGTTTGCATCTAAAATATACAGAAAAACTACATTTTCAAATGACTATATAGACATATTTTTAAGAATGTTGTTAAAGGACAATGCATTCGGGCGGCACGTATGTCTTCAAGTAAAGATTCAATGGAAGAAGAAATAGATTTAATATTTAATATGTTTAAAAGTAGGGGATACCCCACATCTATGTTAAAAGATGTCACAGGTTATGTGAGACAACAATGGGGGAATAAATATCTACCACTGTTGGGTATGTCAAAGGAAAGAGATATGGATATGGGAAGGAAACAAACTATATTAGAACCATTTAAAAGAGTGTGCGTAATCATGTACACACCATATGGCAACCAAGTGAAAGAGATATTGAATAGACATTGGGATTTGATCACTATAATAGATAGTATAGGTATTACATTAGGTAAATACCCCATATGTGTATATAAAACAGCCCCAAATATTAAGAAGTTACTTGAGAAGACAACACATACAGCAAAATATAAGTCATTTACAAAGAGAACTTCAAGATGTGGCTCTTGTAACCAATGTAAATATATAAATGAAGAGGTGCGATTCAAGTTGGACATCATCAACAAGACATATATAAAAAGTAAGGTAGGAAATTGCAATACTAGACAAGTGGTATACCTTGCAAAATGTGTCGTATGCCCAGCATTTTACATAGGTAAGACTGAGCGGAATTTCAAAAAAAGAATATATGAGCATTATTACAAAATTCAGACTAAAGATACAAAAAATGCCTTGTGCAAGCATATTATTAGTAAAGGGAATCAACATTATTTCAAATTCACTATTTTAGAACATGTTGAAAGTAGTGTATGTGGGGGTAATTGGAAAGTATATTTAGCCATGATGGAAAGCAAGTGGCAGATATTTACAGATGCAACTAGCTTTCCAGGCATAAATGAAAGTATTAGTATCAAACCTTTTCTCATTCTTGATTAATTAAGTTGTGGTTTTTAATATACAGCACTGTTGTGTATATATATATATATATACTTTTTTCCTTCAATACATATTTCATCATATGTCATCATGACATTTTATCACGATGATCATAGAAGTGTATATATTTATTAATTAATTAATTATTTTTATATACTTTAGTTAATAATAACATTATTTATTTTTAGAAAATGTTTATAAAACATCGTATTATATCTGTATGTGGATTTTTTAGAGTATATTTAGTTAATATGTGGATACATCAGACATTATTTATTAATTTTATATATTTTTATTACATATATTTTTATACAGCACAAGATTAATTAATGTTTAACTAATGAATTATAGGTATTTACAAAATCAAATGTATTAGACAAATAGTAAATATATAAGTTATGCATTAGCTTATGCACGAGAGGTATTGATGAATGTCTCTTTAAGGCAGCATTGGAATCTTTTTGAATTTTGGCACCAAATTGCATTTATAATGAAAGTTGGTGATGGAATATCTTGGTTCTGAGGAAGTCTTGACATAAAACAGATGAAAGAGCTAAACCTGCAGAAGCATTATTGTGGATTTGTGTCATTAAATGTGTTTCTGTACTGTTCGAGCTGCACCGTTTTTTTCACTCTGCATAAGGAATTGAATTTTACCTGCAGGTTACACAGTTGTTTCATTGTTCATTATGGGATATACAAGTACTATTAACATATTGTACTTTTGCATCAACATTATTCAGGCCCATGATGGTTAGCTGGGTGTTGATGTCAAATGGCTTCATCATGGGATGTACAAGTGCTATTAACTTATAGTACATTTTAGCAACATTTTTCAGACCGGTGATGATCAGCTGGTTATAGATATCACATGGT
This sequence comes from Protopterus annectens, assembly GCF_019279795.1. Taxonomy (NCBI): domain Eukaryota; kingdom Metazoa; phylum Chordata; order Ceratodontiformes; family Protopteridae; genus Protopterus; species Protopterus annectens. The sequence goes on along the minus strand of NC_056751.1, from coordinate 722,232,216 downwards.
GTCCTCATGGAAAGTACAAGTATTATTGACATGTACTTTTGTATCAGCATTAATGAGGACAGTGATGGTCAGCTGTGTGTAAATGTCACATGGCTTCATTATGGAATGTACAAGTACTATTAACTTATTGTACTTTTGTAAAAACATTATTCAGGCTGGTGACAGTCATCTGAGTGTTGATGTCAGATAGATTCATTATGGGATGTACATCTACTACTTTTTTCTACTTTTGCAAGAACATTATGCCATCCTGTGATGGTCAGGTGGGTGTAGATGTCACAACATGGCTTCATTACAAGATGTACAAGTACTATTAACTTATAGTACTTTTGCAACAACATTATTCATGTCTGTGAGGGTCATCTGGGTGTAGATGTCACATGGCTTCATCATGAGATGTACAAGTACTATTAATTTATTGTACTTTTGTAACAACATTAATCAGGCCCGAGATGATTAGCTGGGAATAGCTTTCACATGGCATCCTCGTGTGATGTACAAGTACTATTAACTTGTATTTTTGTAACAACATTATTCAGGCCTGTGATGGTCAGCTGGGTGTAGATGTAATATGGCTTCATCATGGGATGTACAATAACTATTAACTTATTATACTTTTGTAACAACATTAACTATTATTATAACAATTAATTAATATATAGTATTAATAAATATTTATTAATAATAAAAAAATAATAAATAATATTATAACTATTAACTTTACTTTCAGGGCAGTACTGCGGTGGTTTGAAGTCCCAGAAACATTGTAGAATTAGTACAGGTTATGTACAAGGACTCAGTGACTCAAGTACGAACAGTGTTGAGCCTCACTGAAGGGTTCCCAGTGGGAGTGGGTGTACACCAGGGTTCAGCTCTGAGCCAACTGCTATTCATACTGGTAATGGACTACATCAGCAAACAGGCTGGAGGGGTCAAAGCAACAAAGCTACTGTATACAGACGATGTGGTAGTACAGGCAGACAATGATCTAGAACTTCAGCAAAGGATAGGAGAATGAAATGCAAATCTGAAGGCACATGGGATGAAACTAAGCACAGATAAGACAGTGGTAATGGCAGCAGATTGGGGAAATCAGAAGAAGCTGAGAATCGAGATAGACGGGAAGATAGTGGAACAGGTAAACAGCTTCAAGTATCTGGGAGGGGTGGTTGAGGAGAAGGGTAGTCTGAATGAAGAGGTAAAAGCTAGAATCAGAGGGGCTGCAGCCAACTGGCATAGAGTATCAGGTGTAGTCTATGACAGAAGAATGCCAAAGAAGCTGAAAAGTAAGGTGTACAAGACAGTGGTGCTACAAGTACTACTGTATGGTACAGAAACCTGGGCAGTAAAGGCAGAACAGTTGAAGAAGTTAGAGGTGATGGAAATGAAGTGCCTGAGGAAGGTGGTAGAATCCACCCTGTGGGACAGGTGAAGAAATGAGGACATATGAGCAGAAGCCAAAGTAGCTCCAATTGCAGAAAAGATCAAAGAGAACAGATTACAATGGTATGGGCATGTGTAGAAAAGCAGAAGACAATCTGGTGAGGGAGATTTGGGACAGACAGGAAGAAGGTAAGAGGAAGCAAGGATGTCCAGCAAAGAGGTGGATGGATTGTGTGAAAGATCTGCAGCAGTCAGGCATGAGTGTTGAAGAAGGAAGGAGTGTGGCACTGAATCGAGAGAGTTGGCGACAGTTAACATGATACCCCAACCCAATGTAGAAAAAAAAAAATGGGAAAAAGAGGATGATGATGATGATGATGATGACTTTTGTAACAACATTATTCAGACCTGTGATGGTCATCTGGGGGAAGATGTCACATTGTTTCTTCATAGAATGTACAAGTACTATTAACTTATTGTACTTTTGTAACAACATTATTCAGGCCCAAGATGGTCAGCTGGGAATTGATGTCACATGGCATTCTCATGTGATGTACCAGTACTATTAACTTGTACTTTTGTAACAACATTATTCTGGCCTGTGATGGTCAGCTGGGTGTAGATGTCACATGGCTTCATCATGGGATGTACAAGTACAATTATCTTATAGTACTTTTGTAAAACATTATTCAGGCCTGTGATACTCAACTGGGTGCAGATGTCACTTGGTGTCATCATGGGATGTACAAGTACTATTAACTTATTGTACTTATGTAACCATATTACTCAGGCCAGTGATGGTTAGCTGGGTGTAGACATCATAACATGGCTTTACCATGGGATATAGAAGTTCTATTAACTTATTGTACTTTTGTTAACATTATTCAAGCCCATGATGGTCAGCTGGGTGTAGATGTCACTTGGCTTCATCACAGGATTAACAAGTGCTTTTCACTTATTGCACTTTTGTAAAAAATTATTTAGGCCTGTGATGGTCAGCTGGGTGTACATGTCACATGGTTCTTATTATGGGGTGTACAAGTACTATTAACTTGTACTTTTGTAACAACATTATTCAGGTCCATGATTGTTATCTGGGTGTAGATGTCACATGGCTTCATCATGGGATGTACAAGTACTATTAACTTATTGTACCTTTATAACAACATTATGCAGGCCCAAAATTTTCACCTGGGAATAGCTGTTCATAGGCATCCTTGTGGGATACACTCATACTATTAACGTATTGTATTTTTGTAACAACATTATTCATACCGGTGATGGTCAGCTGGGTGTAAATGTCACATGGCTTCATCATGGGATGTAGAAGTGCTATTAACTTATTTTACTTTTGTAACAAAATTATTCAGGCCCGTGGTGGTCAGCTGGGTGTAGATCTTACATCAGGCTTCATTGTGGGATGTACAAGTACTATTAACTTATTGTACTTTTGTAACAACATTATTCAGGCCCAAGATGGTCAGCTGGGAGTAGATGTCGTAACATAGTGTCATCATTGGCTGTACAAGTACTATCAGCTTATTGTAGTTTCTTAACAACATTATTTAGGTCCATGATGGTCAGCTGGGAATACTGTCACTTGGCATCCTTGTGTGATGCACAAGTACTATTAACTTGTATTTTTGTAAAAACATTATTCTGGCCTGTGATGGTCAGCTGGGTGTAGATGTCACATGGCTTCATCATGGGATGTGCAAGTACTATTAACTTATTTTACTTTTGTAACAACATTATTCTGACCCATGATGGTCAGCTGGTTATAGCTGCCACACAGTGTCATCATGGGCTGTACAAGTACTATTAACTTATTTTACTTTTGTAACAACATTATTCAGGCCTGTGATGGTCAGCTCGGTGTTGATGTTACATGGCTTCATCATGGTATGTAGAAGTACTATTAACTTATTGTACTTTTGTAATAACATTATTGAGGCCCGTGATGGTCAGCTGGGTGTAGATGTCATAACATGGCTTCATTGTGGGATGTACAAGTACTCTTAACATACTGTACTTTTGTATCAACATTATTCCGGCCCATAGTGTGTTGAACAGATGGAAAAAGTACTTTGAGGGGTTGATGAATGAAGAGAATGAGAGGGAGAAAAGGTTGGATGATGTGCGTTTATTGAATCTTGAAGTGCAGTTGATTAGCAAGGAGGAAGTAAGGATTGCTATGAAGAGGATGAAGAATGGAAAGGCTTTTGGTCCAGATGACATACCAGTGGAAGCATGAAGGTGTTTTCGCAAAATGGCAGTGGAGTTTTTAACTAGGTTGTTTAATGAAATCTTGGAAAGTGAGAGGATGCTTGAGGAATGTAGAAAAAGTGGTTTGGTACTGATTTTCTAAGAATAAGGGTGATGTGCAGAGCTGTAGTAACTACAGAGGGATTAAACTGATCAGTCACAGCATGAAGTTATGGGAAAGAGTAATGGAAGCTAGGTTAAGAAGGGAGGTGATGATTAGTGATCAGCAGTATGGTTCTATGCCAGGAAAGAGCGCTACAGATGCGATGTTTGCTCTGAGAGTGTTGATGGAGAAGTACAAAGAAGGGCAGAAGGAGTTGCACTGTGTCTTTGTGGACTTAGATAAAGCATATGACAGGATGCCTAGAGAAGAGTTGTGGTATTGTATGAGGAAGTCGGGAGTGTCAGAGAAGTATGTAAGAATGGAACAGAATATGTACGTGGGTAGTGTGACAATGGTAAGGTCTGCGGTGGCAGTGATGGATGCGTTTAAGGTGGAAGTGGGATTACATCAAGGATCAACTCTGAGCCCTTTCTTTTTTGCAATGGTGATGGACAGGTTGACAGATGAGATCAGTAAAAAGTCCCAGTAGACTATGATGTTTGCAGAAGGCATTATGATCTGTAGTGAAAGTCGGGAACAGGTGGCGGAGACCCTGGAGAGGTGGAGATATGCTCTAGAGAGAAGGGAATGAAGGACAGCAGGACTGACAGAATATATGTGTGTGAATGAGAGGGAGGATAGAGGAATTATGAGGATGCAGGGAGTAGAGGTGGTGAAGGTGGATAAGTTTAAATACTTGGGATCAACAGTTCAGAGTAATGGTGAGTGTGGAAGAGAGGTAAGGAAGAGAGTACAGGCAGGATGGAGTGGGTGGAGAAGAGTGTCAGGAGTGATTTGTGACAGACTAGTACCAGTAAGAGTGAAAGGGAAGGTCTACAAGAGGGTAGTGAGACCCACTATGTTATATGGGTTGCTGACAGTGGCAATGACAAAAAGGCAGGAGCCAGAGCTGGATGTGGCAGAGTTAAAGATGTTAAGATTTGCACTGAGTGTGACGAGGGTGGACAGGATTAGGAATAAGTATATTAGAGGGCCAGCCCAGGTTGGAAGGTTTGGAGAAAAAGCAAAAGAGGCAGGAGGAGGGTGGCCAAAGGTTAAGGTGTTTGCCTTGCAAACACAAGGTGCAGGGTTTGAGTCTCACAGAGTGAGAGTGGTACAGGATATGTACGTGGGTAGTGTGACAATGGTAAGGTCTGCAGTGGCATGACGGATGCATTTAAGGTGAAAGTGGGATTACATCAAGGATCAACTCTTAGCCCTTTCTTTTTTGCAATGGTGATGGACAGTTTGACAGATGAAATCAGTAAGGAGTCCCAGTAGACTATGATGTTTGCAGATGACATTGTGATCTGTAGTGAGAGTATAGACATACACAAAACAAGGGATAATTGACTAGGCTTAAAATGGCACACAAGGGCAGTTAGCTTAGTACTAATCTATGAACCTATGAATGATTATTTTGGTTTGGACATGTGCTGAGGAGGGATGCAGAGTATATTGGGAAAAAAGATGGTAAGGTTTAAGCTGCCATGTAACAGGAAAAGGGGAAGTCCTAAGATTAGGTTTATGGATGTGGTGAGAGAGGACATGCAGATGGTTGGTGTGAAAGAGCAAGATGCAGAGGACAGGAAGAAATGGAAACAGATGATCCACTGTGGCGACCCGAGCTGCCGAAAGAAGAAGAAGAAGATTATTCCGGCCCATGATGGTCATCTGGGTGTAGCTGTCACATGGCTTCATCATGGGATATACAAGCAGTTTTAACATTGTACATTTGTAACAACATTATTCAGGCCCCTGATGGTCAGGTGAGTGTAGATGTGACATTGCCTCATTATGGGATGTACAAGTACTATTAAGTACTTTTGTAACAACATTATTCAGGCCCGTGATGGTTACCTGGGTGCTTATGTCACAATGTAGCGTCATCATGGGATGTACAAGTACTATTAACTTATTGTACTTTTCTAACAACATTATTCAGGCCCCTGATGGTCAGCTGGGTGTAGATGTCACAACATGCCTTCACCATGGGATGTACAAGTACTATTAACTTATTATACTTTTGTATCAACATTATGCAGGCCAGTGATGGTCAGCTGGGTGTAGATATCACCTGGCTTCATCATGAGATGGACAAATACTATTCATTTATTGTACATTTGTAACCACATTATTCAGGCCTGTGATGGTCAACTGGGTGTATAGATATCATAAAATGATGTCCTCATGGGATGTACAAGAACTATTAACTTATTCTAGTTTTGTAACAACATTATTCAGTCCTGTGATGGTCAGTTGAGTGTAGATATCACATGGCTTCATCATAAGACATACAAGTACTAGTAACTTATTGTTCTTTTGAAACAATATTATTCATAGGTTCATAGGTTGATACTAGGCTATCAGCCCTAGGTCCTGTACACGCCTAGCTTTAACAATTCCCTGGCTATTTCTTCCCACAAAATTTACTTCCCTTGATGGTCAACTCGGTGTAGCTGCCACATGATTTCATCATGGGATGTACAAGCAGTATTAACTTATTATACTTTTGTAACAACATTATTCAAGCCCATAATGCTCAGCTGGGTGTGGATGTTACAACATGTCTTCATTATGGGATGTACAATTAGTTTTAACTTACTGTACTTTTGTAAGAATATTATTCAGGCCTGTGGTGGTCAGCTGGGTGTAGATGTCACATGGCTTCATCATGGGATGTACAAGTACTAATAACTTATTGTACTTTTGTAACAATATTATTCAGGCACCACAAAAAAATGAGGTGAAAAAAGAAAACCAATAATCCAGTTGAAGAAATGGAGTCCCACAGCGTAGAATGCCAGGAAATTTAATCCACACACGATAAAAGTCACAGTTAGACCACGTACAGCAAAGGTCAATTTGTGAGGGGTAGTAGGATGACCAGTAATGAAGATTTCATGAGTGAATGTGAACTCTTAGAGACTATGTTTAGAGATCGAGGCTACCCTAGCAAATTTATTAAAGAAATTCGACAAGAAGTTGAAAAAGGCAGATTAACCAGATTTATGCCTATAGTAAAGAGAACTGAAACAGTAAATATTTTAAATATAAGTAAGACTAAAGACAAAAGGGAAGAAAATTATCATTTAGCCCTTACTTTGGAATACAATGGTATTAATAATAATGTAAAACAGATTTTCTATAGAGAATGGAATAGGTTTATTAATCTGACGGATTTAGAGAAAGCAGAAAGCATTCCGGTTAAAGTAGTGTACAAAAATGCACAAAGCTTAAGAAATATTATGGAAAATAAAAAATCTAATGAATTAAAGGGAATAAGGAAAAAGGGCACATATAAATGTGGCAGATGTGCACAATGCCCATATGTGCTAAATGGTAATAGCATGAACATTCCGAGTAAGAACAGATTAATAATAAATGAAGAAAATTATTACAATTGTGATTCTATGGGTTTAATATACTTGGCTGTCTGTAAAATTTGTAACTCCTTCTATATAGGGAAAACAGAAAGGAAACTTAAAAGGAGAATTTATGAACACCTAAATGATATTAAAAATTGTAAGGAGACTAATGCCCTATATAGACATACTAAAGAATGTTCAGAAGCTAGTTTTGTATTCACAGTAATTGAACATACTGAAAAAGATATTAGAGGTGGACTTTGGGAGGAAAAGATAGAATATAGGGAGCTCTGGTGGCAAATCACACTAGAGGCCTATAATCCACCGGGTCTGAATGAATACACAAGTATATTACCTATTTTAAAGTTAAGGGCAGCTAAATTGTAATTAATAAATCAATATTTGAATGAATTTTCTTGCTTTGTGCTCAATGTAAAGATATATTTATGCAGAAGATCTTAAATAATGTACATTTTAATCTTCTTCCACCTTTAGGCGCAGGTAGCTATACACAGAATCTATAATAATAATGATCTTATTTATTTTTTATGAAATTCATGATTTGTATAATAGTTTAAAACATTTTTAATATTTTTTATTTTTAACAAGTGCAATAATGATAAATGGCAGCTAGAGGGCACACTTGCATAAGAAATATGGCCTGGTTCTTGTTTTAAACAGCAGAATAGGATTTTATTTTTTAATTTATATGTATTTTAACTAAATGTTATTAACAACATTAAAGATTTATTTAAACAATATAATATTTAATCAGAATGGTTTTAGGTAAATGACTTAATAAAAATTATTTAGGAATTTGGGATAACTAAAATAATTATGGCAGGAATTTGGAGGGAATATATGTGATTGATTAATTAATTGATGTATAAATAGAGGATGAACTAATCAACTGAGGACATCTGATGAAGTTTTGGTGGTAAAAACGAAAACGCATCTGTAGGAATAGCGTTTATGTATGTTGTGGTTCCCTTTGCTGTACGTGGTCTAACTGTGACTTTTATCGTGTGTGGATTAAATTTCCTGGCATTCTACGCTGTGGGACTCCATTTCTTCAACTGGAATATTATTCAGGCCCCAAGATGGTCAGCTGGCTGTGGATGTCTCATGGCTTCATCATGGAATATTAACTTATTGTACTTTTGCAACAAGGTTATTTAGGTCTGTGATGGTCAGCTGGATTTAGATGTCACATGGTGTCATTATGGGATGTACAAGTACTATTAACTTACTGTACTACTGTAGCAACATTATTCAGGCCAGTGATAGTCAGCTGGGTGGAGACGTCAACACATGGTTTCATCATGGGATGTACAAGTGCTATTAACATATAGCACTTTTGTAAAGATATTATTCAGGCCTGTGATTGTCATCTGGGTGTAGACGTCACATGGCTTCATCATGGGATGTACAAGTACTATTAACATATAGCACTTTTGTAAAGATATTATTCAGGCCTGTGATTGTCATCTGGGTGTAGACGTCACATGGCTTCATGCGGGATTTACAAGTACTATTAACTTATTGTACTTTTTTAACAAGATTATTTAGGCTTGTGATAGTCAGCTGGGTGTAGATGTCACATGGTGTCATTATGGGATGTGTATGTACTATTAACTTATTGTCCTTTTGTAACAACATTATTCAGGCTCGTGATGGTCAGCTGGGTGTTGATGTGAAGTGCCTTTATCATGAGATGTACAAGTACTATATAACTTGTACTTTTGCAACAATATTTTTCAGGCCAGTGACGGTCAACTGGGTGTAGATGTCACAACATGATTTCATCATGGGATGCACAAATTCTGTTAACTTATTGCATTTGCTAACAACATTATTCAGGCCCGTGATGGTCAGCTGGCTGTAGATGTCATATGGCTTCACCATTGGATGTAAAAGTGCTATTAACTTATTGTACTTCAGTAAAAACATTATTCTGGCCCATGATGGTCAGCAGGATTTAGATGCCACTTGGCTTCATCATGGGATGGACAAGTACTATTAACTTATTGTATATTGGTAATCACATTATTCAGGCCTGTGATGATCAGCTGGGTGTAGATGTCACATGGCTTCTTCATAGGATGTACAACTATTATTAACTTATTGTACTTTTCTAAAAGTATTATTCAGGCCCATGATGGTCATCTGGGTGTAGAAGTCACATGGCTTCAATGAGGGAGGTACAAGTACTATTAACTTATTGTACTTTTTTTAATAAGATCATTCAGGCCCATGATCATCAGCTGGGTGTAGATGTCAGAACATGGCATCATCATGGTTTGTACAAGTACTATTAACTTACTGTACTTTTGTAACAACATTATTCAGGCCCAGGATGGTCAGCTGGGTGTAGACGTCTCATGGCTTCATCATGGAATTTACAATTACTATTAACTTGTACTTTTGTAAAAAGATTATTTAGGCCAGTGATGGTCAGCTGGGTGTAGACATCACATGTTGTGATTATGGGATGTCCAAGTACTATTAACTTATTGTACTTTTGTAACAACATTATTCAGGCCCTTGATGGTCAGCTGGATGTAGATGTCACATGGCTTCATTATGGGATGTACAAGTACTTTTAACTTACTGTACCTTTGTAACAATATTATTCAGTCCCAAGATGGTCACTGGGAATAGCTGCCACATGGCATCATCATGGGATCTACAAGTACTATTAACTTATTAACTTTTGTAACAACACTGTTCATGCCTGATATAGTCAGCTGGGTGTAGATGTCACATGGCTTCATCATGGGATGTGCAAGTACTGTTAACTTATTTTACTTTTGTAACAACATTGTTCAGGCCCATGATGGTCCACGGGGTGTAGAATTCACTTGGCTTCATCATGAGATGGACAAGTACTATTAACTTATTGTACATTTGAAACCACATTATTCAGGCCCGTGATGGTCATCTGGATGTAGATGTCTTAACATGGTGTCATCATCGGATGTACAAGTATTATAACTTTTTGTACTTTTCTAACAACATTATTCAGATCCGTGATGGTCAGCTGGGTGTAGATGTCACATGGCATCATCATTGGATGTACAAGTATTATTACCTTATTGTACTTTTGTAACAACATTATTCAGACCTGTGATGGTCCGCTGGGTGTAGTTATCACATGGCTTCATCATGGGATGTAGAAGTACTATTAACTTACTGTTATTTTGAAACAGCATTATTCAGGCCCAAGATATTCAGCCGGGTGTAGATTTCACATGGCTTCACCTTGGGATATACAAGTACTATTAACTTATTGTATTTTTGTAATAACTTTTTTCAGGCCCGTGATGGTCAGTTGAGTGTAGATGTCAAATGGCTTTATCATCAGATGTACAAGTACTATTAACTTATTGTACTTCTGTAACAACACTATTCAGGCCAGTGATGCTCAGCTGAGTAAAGATGTCACATGGCTTCATCCTGGGATGGACAAGTACTGTTAACGTATTGTATATTTGTCGCAGCATTTTTTAGGTCTGTGATGTTCAGCTGCTTGTAGATGTCACATGGTGTCATTATGGAATGTACAAGTACTATTAACTTATTGTACTTTTGTAACAACATTATTCAGGCCCGTGATGGTCAGCTGGGTGTAGATGTCACATGGCTTCACCATGGGATGTACAAGTGCTATTAACTTATTGTAGTTCTGTAATAACATTATTCAGGCCCGTGAGGGTCAGCTGGGTGCAGATGTTTTAACATGGCATCATCATGGGATGTACAAGTACTATTAACTTATTGTCCTTTAGTAACAAAATTATTCAGGCCTGTGATGGTCAGCTGGGTGTAGATGTCACATGGCTTCATCATAGGATCTACACGTACTACTAATTTACTATACTTTTGTACTTACATTATTCATTCCCAAGATGTTCAGCTGGGAATAGCTGCCACATGGCATCATCGTGGGTTGTACAAGTACTATTAACTTACTGTAGTTTTATAACAACATTTTTCACGCCTGAGGTGGTCTGCTGGGTGAAGATGTCACATAGCTTCATCATGGGATGTCCAAGTACTATTAACTTCTTTTACTTTTGTAACAACATTGTTTAGGCCCATGATGGTCTGCTTGGTGAAGATGTCACTTGGCTTCATCATGGGATGGACAAGTACTATTAACTTTTTGAACATTTGTAACTCCATTATTCACACTCATGATGGTCAGCTGGGTGTAGATATCATGTGGCTTCATCAATGGAAGTACAAATGATATTAACTTATTTTACTTTTCTAACAACATTCTTCAGGCCTGTGATGGTCAGTTGGGTGTAGATGTCACATGGCTTTATCATTGGATGTATAAGTACTATTAACTTATTGCACTTTTGTAAAGATATTATTCAGGCCTGTGATTGTCATCTTGGTGTAGATGTCACATGGCTTCATGAGGGATGTACAAGTACTATTAACTTATTCCACTTTTGTAACATTATTCAGGCCCAAGATGGTCAGCTGGGTGTAGATGTCTCTTGGCTTCATCATGGAATGTACAACTACTATTAACTTATTGTACTTTTTTAACAAGATTATTTAGGCTTGTGATGGTCAGCTGGGTGTAGATGTCACACTGTGTCATTATGGGATGTATATGTACTATTAACTTTTTGTCCTTTTGTAACAACATTATTAAGGCTTGTGATGGTCAGTTGGGTGTAGATGTCAAATGCCTTTATCATGGGATGTACAAGTACTATATAACTTGTACCTTTGCAACAACATTTTTCAGGCCAGTGATGGTCACCTGGATGTAGATGTTACATGACTTCATCATGGGATTTACAAGTACTTTTGTAACAACATTATTCAGGCCCAAGATGGTGTGCTGAGAATACCTGTCACATGGCATCATCGTGGGATGTGCAAGTACTATTAACTTAATGTACTTTTCTAACAACTTTATTCAGGCCTGTGATGGTCAGCTAGGTGTAGACATCACATGGCTTCAACATGGGATGCACAAGTACTATTAATTTATTCTACTTATGTAACAACATTATTTAGGACCGTGATGGTGAGCTGGGTGTAGATGTCTCATGGTGTCATCATGGGATGTACAAGTACTATTAACTTGTACTTTTGTAACAACATTATTCAGGCCAGTGATGATCAACTAGGTGTAGATGTCACATGGCTTCATCATGGGAGGTACAACTACAATTAACTTATTGTACTTTTGTAACAACATTATTCAGGCCTGTGATGGTCAGCTGAGTGTAGATGTCAGATGGCTTCATCATGGGATGTACAAGTACTATTAATTAACTGTACATTTATAACAACATTATTCAGAGCCAAAATGGTCTGCTGTGAATAGCTGTCACATGGTATCATCATGGAATGTACAAGTACTATTAAGTTATTGTACTTTCATAACAACTCTATTCGGGCCAGTGATGGTTAGTTGGGTGTAGCTCTCATAACATGGCTTCATCAAGGGATGTACAAGTATTATTAAATTATTGTACTTTTGTAACAACATTATTCAGGCCCAGATGGTGTGCTGGAAATAGCTGTCACATGGCATCATCGTGGGATGTGCAAGTTCTATTAACTTCTTGTACTTTTCTAACAACTTTATTCAGGGCTGTGATGGTCAGCTAGGTGTAGACGACACATGGCTTCAACATGGGTTGCACAACTACTATTAATTTATTCTACCTATGTAACAACATTATTCAGAATCGTAATGGTCAGCTGGGTTTAGATGTCTCATGGTGTCATCATGGGATGCACAAGTACTATTAACTTGTACTTTTGTAAAAACATTATTCAGGCCCGTGATGGTCAGCTGGGTGTGGATGTCACATGGCTTCATCATGGGATGTACAAGTACTATTAACTTATTGTACTTTTGTAATAACATTATTCAGGCCCGTGATGGTCAGCTGGGTGTAGATGTCAATTAGCTTCATCGTGGGATGGACAAGTACTATCAAATTATTGTACATTTGTAACATTATTCAGGCCCACGATGGACAGCTGGGTGTAGATGTCACATGGCTACATCGTGGAATGTACAAGTACTATTAACTTATTGTACTTTTGTAATAACATTATTCAAGCCCATGATGGTCAGCTGGTTGCAAATGTCACAACATGGCTTCATCATGGCATGTACATGTTCTATTAACCTATTGTAGTTTTGTAACAACATTATTCAGGGCTGTGATGGTCAGCTGGGTGTAGATGTTACATGGCTTCATCGAGGGATGTACAAGTGCTATTAACTTATTGTAGTTCTGTAATAACATTTTTCAGGACCATGATGGAAAGCTGGATGTAGATGTCTTAACATGGCAACATCATGGGCTGTACATATACTATTAACTGATTGTACTTTTATAACAGCGTTATTCAGGCCCATGATGGTCAGCTGGCTGCAGATGTCTCATGGCTTTATCATGGAATGTACAACTACTATTAACTTATTGTACTTTTTTAACAACATTATTCAGGCTCGTGATGGTCATTTGGGTGTAGATGTCAAATGCCTTTATCATGGGATGTACAAGTACTATATAACTTGTACTTTTGCAACAACATTTTTCAGGCCAGTGACGGTCAACTGGATGTAGATGTTACATGGCTTCATCATGGGATGTACAAGTACTATTAAATTATTGTACTTTTGTAAAAATATTAATCAGGCTTGTGATGGTCAGCTGAGTATAGATGTCACATGGCTTCATCCTGGAATGGACAAGTACTATTAACTTATTGTACTTCTGTAACAACATTATTCATGCCTGTGATGGTCAGCTGAGTATAGATGTCACATGGCTTCATCCTGGGATGGACAAGTACTTTTAACTTGTTGTACGTTTGTAACATGTTTTGGGCCTGTGATGTTCAGCTAAGTGTAGAAGTCACATGATGTCATCATGGAATATATAAGTACTATTAACTTATTGTACTTTTGTAACAACATTATTCTTTTCTGTGATGGTCAGCTGGGTTTAGATGTCACAACATGGCTTCATCACGGGATGTACAAGTATTATTAACTTACTGTACTTTTGTAGCAACATTATTCTGGCCTGTGATGGTCAGCTGGGTGTAGATGTCACAACATGATTTCATCATGGGATGCACAAGTACTATTAACTTATTGCATTTGCTAACAACATTATTCAGGCCCGTGATGGTCAGCTGGTTGTAGATGTCACATGGCTTCACCATTGGATGTACAAGTGCTATTAACTTATTGTACTTCTGTAAAAATATTATTCTGGCCCATGATGGTCAGCAGAATGCAGATGCCTCTTGGCTTCATCATGGGTGGACAAGTGCTATTAACGTATTGTATATTGGTAACCACATTATTCAGGCCTGTGATGATCAGCTGGGTGTGGATGTCACATGGCTTCTTCAAAGGATGTACAACTATTATTAACTTATTGTACTTTTGTAAAATTATTATTCAGGCCTGTGATGGTCATCTAGGTATAGAAGTCACATGGCTTCAATGAGGGATGTAGAAGTACTATTAACTTATTGTACTTTTGTAACAACATTATTCAGGCCCAGGATGGCCAGCTGGGAATAGATGTCTCATGGCTTCATCATGGAATTTACAATTACTATTAACTTGTACTTTTGTAACAAGATTATTTAGGCCAGTGATGGTCAGCTGGGTGTAGACGTCACATGGTGTGATTATGGGATGTCCAAGTACTATTAACTTATTGTACTTTTGTAACAACATTATTCAGGCCCTTGATGGTCAGCTGGGTGTAGATGTTTCATGGCTTCATTATGGGATGTACAAGTACTTTTAACTTACTGTACTTTTGTAACAATATTAATCAGGCCCAAGATGGTCAGCTGGGATGTACAAGTACTATTAACTTTTGTAACAACACTGTTCACGCCTGATATGGTCAGCTGGGTGTAGATATCACATGGCTTCATCATGTGATGTGCAAGTACTGTTAACTTATTTTACTTTTGTAACAACATTGTTCAGGCCCATGATGGTCCACGGGGTGTAGAATTCACTTGGCTTCATCATGAGATGGACAAGTACTATTAACTTATTGTACATTTGAAACCACATTATTCAGGCCAGTGATGGTCATCTGGGTGTAGATGCCTTAACATGGCGTCATCATCGGATGTACAAGTATTATAACTTTTTGTACTTAACAACATTATTCAGGCCCGTGATGGTCAGCTGGGTGTAGATGTGACATGGCTTAATAATGGGATGTACAACAACTATTACCTTATTATACTTTTGTAACAACATTATTTAGGTTTGTGATGGTCAGCTGGGTGTAGATGTCACATAATGTCATTATGGGATGTACAAGTACTATTAACTTATTGTACTTATGTAACCGTATTATTCAAGCCAGTGATGGTCAGCTGGGTGTAGACGTCATAACATGGCTTTACCATGGGATGTAGAAGTTCTATTAACTTATTGTACTTTTGTTAACATTATTCAGACCCGTGATGGTCAGCTGGGTGTAGATGTCACTTGGCTTCATCACGGGATTAACAAGTGCTTTTCACTTATTGTACTTTTGTAAAAAATTATTTAGGCCTGTGATGGTCAGCTGGGTGTAGATGTCACATGGTTCTCATTATGGGATATACAAGTACTACTAACTTATTGTTCCTTTGTAACTGCATTATTCAGGCCCGTGATTGTCATCTGGGAGTAGATGTCATAACATGGCGTCAACACGGGATGTACACATACTATTAACTTGTTGTACTTTTGTAACAACATTATTCAGGTCCATGATTGTTATCTGGGTGTACATGTCACATGGCTTCATCATGGGATGTACAGGTATTATTAACTTATTGTACTTTTATAACAACATTACGCAGGCCCAAAATTTTCAGCTGAAAATATCTGTCCATAGGCATCCTTGTGGGATACACTCATACTATTAACGTAATGTATTTTTGTAACAACATTATTCATATCAGTGACGGTCAGCTGGGGGTAAATATCACATGGCTTCATCATGGGATGTACAAGTTCTATTAACTTATTGTACTTTTGTAACAAAATTATTCAGACCCATGGTGGTCAGCTGGGTGTAGATCTTACATCTGGCTTTATCATGGGATGTGCAAGTACTATTAACGTATTTTACTTTTGTAACATTATTCAGGCCCGTGATGGTCAGCTGGGAGTAGATGTCATAACATGGCATCATCATTGGCTGTACAAGTACTATCAGCTTATTGTACTTTCTTAACAACATTATTTAGGTCCATGATGGTCAGCTGGGAATACTGTCACAAGGCATCCTCTTGTGATGTACAAGTACTATTAACTTGTACTTTTGTAACAACATTATTCAGGCCTGTGATTGTCAGCTGGGTGTAGCAGTGACATGGCTTAATAATGGGATGTACAAGAACTATTAACTTATTATTCTTTTGTAACAACATTATTCAGGCCTGTGATGGTCAGCTGGGTGTAGATGTCACATGGCTTCATTGTGGGATTTAAAACTACTATAAAATGATTGTACTTTTCTAACAACATTATTCAGGCCCAAGATGATCAGCTGGTTGTAGATGTCACATGGTGTAATCATGGATTGTACAAGTACTATTAAGTTATTGTACTTTTGTAACAACATTATTCATGCCTGTGATATTCATCTGGGTGCAGATGTCACATGGCTTCATCATGGGATGTACAAGTACTATTAAGTTATTGTACTTTTGTAACAGCATTATTCAGGCCGCTGATGGTCAGCTGGGTGTAAATGTCACATGGGATGTACAAGTACTATTAACTTATTCTACTTTTGTAACAACATTATTTAGGCCCGTGTTGGTCAGCTGGGTGTAGATGTCACATGGCTTCCTGATGGGATGGACAAGTACTATTAACTTATTGTACTTTTATAACAACATTATTCAGGCCCAACATTTTCAGCTGGGAATAGCTGTCCATAGGCATCCTTGTGGGATACACTCATACTATTAACGTATTGTATTTTTGTAACAACATTATTCATACCAGTGACGGTCAACTGGGTGTAAATGTCACATGGTTTCATCATGGGATGTACAAGTTCTATTAACTTATTTTACTTTTGTAACAAAATTATTCAGGCCCATGGTGGTCAGCTGGGTGCAGATCTTACATCAGGCTTCATCGTGGGATGTACAACTACTATAAACTTATTGTTTTTTTGTAACAACATTATTCAGGCCCGTGATGGTCAGCTGGGAGTAGATGTCATAACATGGCGTCATCATTGACTGTACAAGTACTATCAGCTTATTGTATTTTCTTAACATTATTTAGGTCCATGATGGTCAGCTGGGAATACTGTAACATGGCATCCTCGTGTGATGTACAAGTACTATTAACTTGTACTTTTGTAACATCATTATTCAGGCCTGTGATGTCAGCTGGTTGTAGATTTGACATGACTTAATAATGGGATGTACAAGAACTATTAACTTCTTATACTTTTGTAACAACATTATTCAGGCCTGTGATGGTCAACTGGGGGTAGATGTTATATGGCTTCATCATTGGCTGTACAAGTACTATCAGCTTATTGTACTTCTTAACAACATTATTTAGGTCCATGATGGTCAGCTGGGTGTATATGTCACATGGCTTCATCATGGGATGTACAAGTACAATTAACTTATAGTACTTTTGTAAAACATTATTCAGGCCTGTGATGGTCAACTGGGTGCAGATGTCACTTGGCTTCATCATGGGATTGACAAGTACTATTAAGTGATTGTACTTTTGTAACCACATTACTCTTGCCTGTGATGGTCAGCTGGTTGTAGATGTCGCATGGCTTCATTATGGGATGTACAACTACTATTAACTTATTGTACTTTTCTAACAACATTATTCAGGCCCGTGATGATCAGCTGGGTGTAGATGCCGCATGGTGTCATCATGGAATGTACAAGTATTATTAACTAATTGTATTTTTCTTTCAACATTACTGAAGCCCGTGATGGTCAGCTGGGTGGAGATGTCACATGGTGTCATCATGGAATGTACAAGTATTATTAACTAATTGTATTTTTCTGTCAACATTACTCAGGCCCGTGATGGTCAGCTGGGTGGAGATTTCACATGGCTTCATCATGGGACGTACACATACTATTAACTTATTGTACTTTAATAACAACATTAATCAGGCCTGTGATGGTCAGCTGGGTGTAGATGTGACATGGCTTCATCATGTACTGTACAAGAACTATTAACTTGTTATACATTTGTAACAACATTATTTAGGCTTGTGATGGTCAGCTGGGTGTAAATGTCACATGGTGTCATTATGGGATGTACATGTACTATTAACTTATTGTACTTTTGTTAACAACATTATTCAGGCCCGTGATGGTCATCTGGGTGTAGATGTCACTTGGCTTCATCACGGGATTAACAAGTGCTTTTTACTTATTGTACTTTTGTAAAAAAATATTTAGGCCTGTGATGTTAAGCTGGGTGTAGATGTCACATGGTTCTCATTATGGGATGTACAACTACTATTAATTTATTGTTATTTTGTAACTGCATTATTCAGGCCCGTGATTGTCATCTGGGAGTAGATGTCATAACATGGCGTCAACACGGGATGTACACATACCATTAACTTGTACTTTTGTAACAACATTATTCAGGTCCATGATTGTTATCTGGGTGTACATGTCACATGGCTTCATCATGGGATGTACAAGTACTATTAACTTATTGTACCTTTATAACAACATTATGCAGGCCCAAAATTTTCAGCTGGAAATAGCTGTCCATAGGCATCTTTGTGGGATACACTCATACTATTAACGTACTGTATTTTTGTAACAACATTATTCATACCAGTGACGGTCAGCTGGGTGTAAATATCACATGGCTTCATCATGGGATGTACAAGTTCTATTAACTTATTGTACTTTTGTAACAAAATTATTCAGACCCATGGTGGTCAGCTGGGTGTAGATCTTGCATCTGGCTTTATCATAGGATTTGCAAGTACTATTAACGTATTTTACTTTTGTAACATTATTCAGGCCCGTGATGGTCAGCTGGGAGTAGATGTCATAACATGGCATCATCATTGGCTGTACAAGTACTATCAGCTTATTGTTCTTTCTTAACAACATTATTTAGGTCCATGATGGTCAGCTGGGAATACTGTCACATGGCATCCTCTTGTGATGTACAAGTACTTTTAACTTGTACTTTTGTAACAACATTATTCAGGCCTGTGATTGTCAGCTGGGTGTAGCAGTGACATGGCTTAATAATGGGATGTACAAGAACTATTAACTTATTATTCTTTTGTAACAACATTATTCAAGGCTGTGATGGTCAGCTGGTTGTAGATGTCACATGGCTCCATCATGGGATGTACAAGTACTATTAAGTTATTGTACTTTTGTAACAACATTATTCAGGCCTGTGAGGGTCAGCTGGGTTGTAGATGTCACATGGCTTCATCATGGGATGTACAAGTAGTATTAACTTATTCTACTTTTGTAACAACATTATTCCGGCCCGTGTTGGTCAGCTGGGTGTAGAAGTCACATGGCTTCCTGATGGGATGGACAAGTACTATTAACTTATTGTACTTTATAACATTACGCAGGCCCAAAATTTTCAGCTGGGAATAGCTGTCCATAGGCATCCTTGTGGGATACACTCATACTATTAATGTATTGTATTTTTGTAACAACATTATTCATAACAGTGACGGTCAGCTGGGTGTAAATGTCACATGGTTTCATCATGGGATGTACAAGTTCTATTAACTTATTTTACTTTTGTAACAAAATTATTCAGGCCCGTGGTGGTCAGCTGGGTGTAGATCTTACATCAGGCTTCATTGTGGGATGTACAAGTACTATTAACTTATTGTTTTTTTGTAACAACATTATTCAGGCCCGTGATGGGCAGCTGGGAGTAGATGTCATAACATGGCGTCATCATGGCTGTACAAGTACTATCAACTTATTGTACTTTCTTAACATTATTTAGGTCCTTGATGGTCAGCTGGGAATACTTTAACATGGCATCCTCGTGTGATGTACAAGTACTATTAACTTGTACTTTTGTAACAAAATTATTCAGGCCTGTGATGTCAGCTGGGTGTAGATGTGACATGGCTTAATAATGGGATGTACAAGAACTATTAACTTATTATACTTTTGTAACAACATTATTCAGGCCTGTGATGGTCAACTGGGGGTAGATGTTATATGGCTTCATCATGGGATGTACAAGTACTATTAACTTATTGTACTTTTGTAACAGCATTATTCAGGCCCAAGATGGTCAGCTGGGAATAGCTGTCAGATGGCATCCTCCTGTGATGTACAAGTATTATTAACTTGTACTTTTGTAAAAACATTATTCTGGCCTGTGGTGGTCAGCTGGGTGTAGAGTTCACATGGTGTCATCATGCAATGAACAAGATTTATTAAATTATTGTTCTTTTGCAACAACATTATTCAGGCCTGTGATGGTCAGCTGGGAGTAGATGTCAAAACATGGCTTCATCATCGGATGTACATGTACTATACTATCAACTTATTGTACTTTTTTAACAACATTATTTAGGTCCATGATGGTCAGCTGGGTGTATATGTCACATGGCTTCATCATGGGATGTACAAGTACAATTAACGTATAGTACTTATGTAAAAAATTATTCAGGCCTGTAATGGTCAACTGGGTGCAGATGTCACTTGGCTTCATCATGGGATGGACAAGTACTATTAACTGATTGTACTTTTGTAACCACATTATTCATGCCTGTGATGGTCAGCTGGGTGTAGATGTTGCATGGCTTCATTATGAGATGTACAACTACTATTAACTTATTGTACTTTTCTAACAACATTATTCAGGCCCCTGATGATCAGCTGGGTGGAGATTTCACATGGTGTCATCATAGAATGTACAAGTATTATTAACTAATTGTGTTTTTCTGCCAACATTACTCAGGCCCGTGATGGTCAGCTGGGTGTAGATTTCACATGGCTTCATCATGGGACGTACACGTACTATTAACTTATTGTACTTTTGTATTAACATTATTCAGGCCAGTGATGGTCAGCTAGGAGTAGATGTCATAACATGGCATCATCATTCACTGTACAAGTACTATCAGCTTATTGTACTTTCTTAATAACATTATTTAGGTCCATGATGGCCAGCTGCGAATACTGTCACATGGCATCCTCGTGTGATGTACAAGTACTATTTACCTGTACTTTTGTAAGAACATTATTCAGGCCTGTGATGGTCAGCTGGCTGTAAATGTCACATGGCTTCATCATAGGATGTACAAGTACTATTAACTTATTGTACTTTTGTAACAACATTGTTCAGGCTAGTGATGGTCAGCTCGGAGTAGATGTCAAGACATGGTGTCATCATCGGATGTACAAGTACTATCAACTTGTTGTACTTTCTTAACAAAATTATGGTCAGCTGGGTCTATATGTCACATGGCTTCATCATGGGATGTACTAGTGCTATTAATTTATTGTACTTTTGTAACAACATTATTCAGGCCCAAGATAGTCAGCTGGGAATAGCTGTCACATGGCTTCATAATGGGATGTACAAGTACTATTTATTGTACTTTTGTAACAATATTATTCAGGCCCAAGTTGGTAAGCTGGGAATAGCTGTCACATGGCTTCCTCATGGGATGTACAAGTACTATTAACTTGTACTTTTGTAACAACATTATTCAGGCCTGTGAGGGTCAGCTGGGTGTAGATGTGACATGGCTTCATCATAGGATGTACAAGAACTATTAACTTATTATACTATTGTAGCAACATTATTCAGGCCTGTGATGGTCATCTGGGTGTAGATGTCACATGGCTTAATCATGGGATGTACAAGTACAATTAACTTATTGTACTTTTCTATCAACATTACTGAGGCCCATAATGGTCAGCTGGTTGTAGATTTCACATGGCTTCATCATGGGACATGCACGTAGTATTAACTTATTGTACTTTTGTAACAATGTTATTAGGACTGTAATTGTCAGCTTGGTGTAGTTGTCACAACATGACTTCATCATGGGATGTAGAAGTACTATTAACTTATTTTACTTTTGTAACAACATTATTCAGGCCTGCGATGGTCAGCTGAGTTTAGATGTCACATGGCTTCATAATGGTATGTACAAGTACTATCAACTTATTGTACTTTCTTAATAACATTATTTAGGTCCATGATGGTCAGCTGGGTGTATATGTCACAAGGCCTCATCATGGGATATAAAAGTACTATTAATTTATTGTACATTTGTAACAACATTATTCAGGCCCGTGATGATCAGCTGTGTGTAGATGTCACATGGTGTAATCATGGAATGTACAAGTACTATCAGCTTATTGTACTTTTGTAATAACATTATTCAGGCCTGTGATGGTCAGCTCGGTGTAGATGTCTGTTGGCTTCATCATGATATGTAAAAGTACTATTAACTTATTGTACTTTTGTAACAACATTATTTAGACTTGGGATGGTCAGCTGGGTCTAGATGTCATAAGATGACATCACCATGGGATGTACAAGTACTATTAACTTACTGTACTTTTGTAACAACATTATTCAAGGCTGTGATGGTCAGCTGGGTTTACATGTCACAACATGGCCTTATCATGGGATGTACAAGTACTATTAACTTAATGTACTTTTGTAACAACATTATTCATGCCTGTGATAGTCATCTGGGTGTAGATGTCACATGGATTCATCATGGGATGTACACGTACTAATAACTTTTTGTACTTTTTTAACAACATTATTTAGGCCGTTGATGGTCAACTGGGTGTAAATGTCACATGGGTTCATCATGGGATGTACAAGTACTAATAACTTATTGTGTTTTTGTAACAACATTATTTATGCCTCTGATAGTCAGCTAGGTATAGTTGTCACATGGCGTCATCATGGCATGCACAAGTAGTATTAATTTATTCTACTTTTGTAACAACATTATTCAGGCCCGTGTTGGTCATCTGGGTGTAGTTGTCACATGGCTTCAAGATGGCATGGACAGGTACTATTAACTTATTATACGTTTGTAACCACATTATTCAGGCCCATGATGGTCAGCTGGGTAGGTGTCATAACATAGCGTCATTATGTAACGTACAGGTACTGTTAACTGACTGTACTTTTGTAAAAACATTAGTCAGGCCCGTGATGGTCAGCTGGGTGTAGATATCACATGGTGTCATCATGGAATATAGAAGTACAATTAACTTAATACATTTTTTTAGCAACATTATTCAGGCCCATGATGGCCAGCTGGGTCTAGATGTCACATGGCTTCATCATGCGATGTACAACTACTATTAACATATTGTACTTTTGCATCAGCATTATTCAGGCTCATGATGGACAGCTGGCTGTAGATGTAACATGGCTTAATCATGGATGTACAAGTACTATTAACTTATTGTGCTTTTGTAAAAACATTATTTATGCCTGTGATAGTCAGCTAGGTATAGATGTCAGATGGCGACATCATGGGATGTACAAGTTGTATTAATTTATTCTACTTTTTTAACAACATTATTCAGACCCATGTTGGTCACCTGGGTATAGATGTCACATGGCTTCATGATGGGATGGACAAGTACTGTTAACTTATTATACATTTGTAACAACATTATTCAGGCCCGTGATGGTCAGTTGGGTGTAGCTGTCATAACGTCATCATGTGATGTACATGCACTGTTAATTGACTGTACTTTTGTAACAACATTATTCAGGCCCGTCATGATCAGCTGGGTGTAGATGACACATGGCTTCATCATGGGATGTACAAGTACAATTCATTTATTGTACTTTTGTAACAACATTATTCAGGCCCAAGATGGTCAGCTGGGAATAGCTGTCACATGGCATCCTCTTGGGATGTACAAGTACTATTAACTTGTACTTTTGTAGCAACATTATTTAGGCCCATGATGGTCTGCTGGGTGTAGATGTGACATGGCTTCATCATGGGATGTAGAATAACTATTAACTTATTATACTTTTGTAACACCATTATTCAGGCCTGTGATGGTCATCTGGGTGTAGATGTCACATAGCTTCATCATGGTATGTACAATTAATTTATTGTACTTTTGTAACAACATTATTCAGGCCCAAGATGGTCAGCTGGGAATAGCTGTCACATGGCATCCTCGTGGGATGTACAAGTACTATTAACTTGTACTTTTGTAGCAACATTATTCAGGCCTGTGATGGTCAGCTGGGTGTCAATGTCACATGGCTTCATTATGGGATGTAAAACTACTATTAACTTATTGTACTTTTCTAACAACATTATTCAGGTCCATGATGATCAGCTGGGTGTAGATGTCACATGGTGTAATCATGAAATGTGCAAGTACTATTAGCTTATTGTACTTTTGTAATAATATTATTCAGGCCTGTGATGATCAGCTGGGTGTAAATGTCACTTGGCTTCATCATGTTATGTAGAAGTACTATTAACTTATTGTACTTTTGTAACAACATTATTTAGGCTTTGGATGGTCAGCTGGGTGTAGATGTCATAAGATGACGTCACCATGGGATGTACAAGTACTATTAAATTACTATACTTTTGTAACAACATTATTCAGGGCTGTGATGGTCAGCTGGGTATAGATGTCACATCATGGCCTCATCATGGGACATACAAGTACTAT
Organism: Protopterus annectens; assembly: GCF_019279795.1. Lineage (NCBI taxonomy): Eukaryota > Metazoa > Chordata > Ceratodontiformes > Protopteridae > Protopterus > Protopterus annectens. Next base: position 722,207,364 of record NC_056751.1, on the reverse strand, counting down.
TACCTTATTGTACTTTTGCAACAACATTATTCATGCCTGTGATAGTCATCTGGGTGTAGATGTCACATGGCTTCATCATCGGATGTACAAGTACTATTAACTTATTGTACTTTTGTAACAACATTATGCAGGCCGATGATGGTCAGCTAGGTGTAAATGTCACATGGGTTCATCATGGGGTGTATAAGTACTGTTGACTCATTGTGCTTTTGTAACATTATTTATGCATGTGACAGTCAGCTAGGTATAGATGTCACATGACATCATCATGGCACGTACAAGTAGTATTAATTTATTCTACTTTTGTGACAACATTATTCAGGCCCGTGTTGGTCAGCTGGGTGTAGATAACACATGGCTTCATGATGGGATGGACAAGTAGCATTAACGTATTATACATTTGTAACCACATTATTCAGGTCCATGATGGTCAGCTGGGAATAGATGTCATAACATAGTGTCATCGTGTGATGTACAAGTACTGTTAACTGACTGTACTTTTGTAACAACATTAGTCAGGCCTGGGATGGTCAGCTGGGTGTAGATGTAACATGGCTTCATCATGGGATGTACAACTACTATTAACTTATTGTACTTTTGTAACGACATTTTTCAGGCCCGTGATGGTCAGTTGGGTTTAGATGTCACATGCTGTCATTATGGGATGTACAAGTACTATTAACATATTGTACTTCTGCATCAGCATTATTCAGGCCCATGATGGACAGCTGGGTGTAGATGTAACATGGCTTAATTATGGAATGTACAAGTGTGATTAACTTATAGTACTTTTGTAACAACATCATTCAGGCCCTTGATGGTCACCTGGGTGTGGACGTCACATGATTTCATTGTGGGATGTTCATGTTCTATTAACTTGTACTTTTAAAACAACATTATTCAGGCTCAGGATGTTCAGCTGGGTGTAGATGTCATAACATGGCTTAATCATGGGATATACAACTACTATTAACTTACTGTATTTTTGTAACTGCATTATTTAGGCCAGTGATGGCCAGCTGGGTTTAGATTCACATGGCTTCATCATTTGATATACAAGTTCTATTAACTTATTTTACTTTTGTTAACAACATTATTCAGGCCTGTGATGGTCAGCTGGGAGTAGATGTCACATGGCTTCATCATGGGATGTACAACTACTTTTAACTTATTGTTCTTTTGTAAGTACATTATTCAGGCCCGTGATGGTCATCTGGGAGTAGATGTCATAACATGGCATCCTCATGGGATGTACAAGTACTATTAATTTATTGTACTTTTGTAACAACATTATTCAGGCCCAAGATGGTCAGCTGAGAATAGCTGTCACATGGTATCCTCATGGGATGTACAAGTACTATTAACTTGTTCTTTTGTAACAACATTATTCAGGCCTTTGAAGGTCATCTGGGTGCAGATGTCACATGGCTTCATCATGGGATGTACAAGTACTATTAACTTATTGTACTTTTGTAAAACATTATTCAGGCATGCGATGGTCAGCTGGGTGTAGATGTCACATGGTTCTCATTATGGGATGTACAACTACTATTAACTTATTCTTTTTTTGTAACTACATTATTCAGGCCCGTGATGGTCATCTGGGAATAGATGTCATAACATGGTGTCATCATGGGATGTACAAGTACTATTCACTTATTGTACTTTTGTAATGACATTATTCAGGCCCAAACATTTCAGCTGGGAATAGCTGTCCAATGGCATTCTTGTGGGACATACTCATACTATTAACTTATTGTACTTTTTTAACAACATTATTAATGCCTGTGATGGTCAGCTGGGTGTAAGTGCACCTATACATGTTTATGTGTAAACTGCACCTATAGCAAAATATTTGGATTTCAAATTAAAAGCATTATCCATGAGTGCTAGTAATGTTTTAAAGGACTCATGGGATTTGTTGACTAGTGTAAGGAACATCCAAGTAACAGATAACAGTAATATTATTTTTATCACCATTGATGTGGTCGACCTTTTTACTTCAATCCCACATAAGGCTGGCTTGGAATTTTTTGAAGGAAAGATAAGGAAAGAGAGTAAATTCACCAATAAAGAAATATATTTTATGATGATCTTACTGTAGATAGCATTATAATTACCTGTATTTCGAAGGTGAATTTTTTAAACAGATTAAGGGTGTGGCTATGGGGGCTATGTGTGCCCCTACATATGCTAATTTGGTCATGGCCTGGTGGGAAGAAAAATTTGTTTTTGGATCACAATTTAGGAATAGTTGGGCCCTCTACAGGCGGTTTTTGGATGATATTTGTATATTCTGAACAGACGGTGAGGAGAAATTCCATGAGTTTTTTGATTATATTTCTAATAGCACATAATTTTTGAGATTCACCTTCAAGACGGGGTACCAAAGCATTGATTACTTAGATGTTAACATTCGAAAAGGACAGGAAGGTTTTGATTCCAAAGTGCATAGGAAAAAACATATTGTAATTACTTCCTTTATTTTAATAGTGCCCATCCATTCCATCAGAAGAGAGGAATATTAAAGGGGCAGTATGTCAGAGGTAGTAAAATGACCTCACTGGATAGTGATTTCATGGATGAATGTAATTTGTTGAAGCAAATGTTTTTAGACAGAGGTTACCCAGGACTATTGATTAGTGATGTTCAGAATGAGGTAATGTTATACAGAATTGAAAGATGTTCACCCATTCTAAAATCCATGGATTCTGGCATATTGAACAAGGGGCAAGTTCCTAATACTAGCACGACTAGTGTTTATGAGAATATTTTTGTGCTAGATTATAATGGTGATTCTAGTGCTATTAGGAATGTGGTTCAGAGTGAGTGGGACAATTTTGTTAAATTATCAGATTTGAATTTAAAGTTTGACATACCCCTGAAATTTGTTTACAGGAAGGGTAGAAATATTAAGGAACTGTTGGAGAATAAACATAGGGAACCGGTTGTTAGAAAAACTGGGACCTACAAGTGTGGAGCATGTCAGCAGTGTAACTATATTTCTAATACCTCAGAAATTTTTATAAACAGCAGGGTAGAACTATTAAGTCCAAATCCTAAAATACTTGTAACAGTAAGGGACTTGTGTATATTGCCTTGTGCAAAACATGTGATGCATTTTATGTGGGTAAAACGGAGAGGTGCTTAAAAAGAAGGATATACGATCACCTCTATGATGTTAAGAAAGGTAACATCAAGAATGCCTTATGCAAACATGTTCAGGTTGGTGTATCTGCATCTTTTACATTTTTTGTGATTGATGAGGTTCCTATTAATAAAAGGGGTGGACCATGGGAGACTATGTTAGAATATCATGAATTATACTGGCGGCTGGTTTTAGAAGCCAGTAGATGGCCAAGTTTAAATGAGACTGTCTCCATCACCCCGGTTTTAAAACTGAAAGCTGCCAAGTTATAGTATTCACATTTTTTCTACATTTTATTGCAACATTTTTATAACTTTTTAATGTCTTTTAAGTATTTAAGTATTTATTGTGATGGCTCATATTTAGATAGGTTTTAATGTATGAACTTAATTTATGGTTACAGCTATAAAGTTCCACTGAGTATTTTAAGTTTACTTCATGAAAAGTACCTTTAAATTCTCATCCTCGTTTTTTTAATTACTTGCACTTAATTGTTTTTAGCACTTTATTGCTCCAGTTAGTTTGAATTGAGTATTTAATGAATTATATGAATAAAATATCTGTATCTAATGAAGTGTGTGAATGAAAATGTACTGGTTGTGTGTCAGCGTTAATATTTTACTGTGACCTAATACCCTGCTGGATTTTTTCTGTGGCTTTGGATTAAACATCTATTTTTACACTGTGGAAACAGCTGTCGAATGTATAAGTACTATAAATTATTGTACTTTTGTAACAACATTATTCAGGCCTTTGATGGTCAGTTGGGTGTAGAAGTCATAACATGGCTTCATCATGGGATGTACAACTACTTTTAACTTATTGTACATTTGTAACAACATTATTCAGGCCCAAGATGGTCAGCTGGGTGTAGATGTCACATGGCTTGATCATGGAATGTACAAGTACTATTAACTTATTGTACTTTTGTAACAACATTATTCAGGCCTGTGATTGTCAGCTGGATGTAGATGTCACATGCCTTCATCATGGGATGTACATGTACTATTAACTTATATTACTTTTGCAGCAACATTATTTAGGCCCGTGATATTCAGCTGGGTGTAGATGTCACATGGCTTCAGCATAGGATGTACACTTACTATTAACTTATTGTACTTTTGTAACAACAATATTCAGGCCCGTGATAATTAGCTAGTTATAAATGTCACATGGTGTCATCATGGAATGTACAAAGTTTTATTGAAATCAGCATTAATGAGGCCCGTGATAGTCAGTTGTGTGCAGATGTCACATGGCTTCATCATGGGACATACAAGTACTATGAATTTATTGTACTTTTATAATAAGATTATTCATGCCCATGATGATCAGCTGGGTGTCGATGTCACATGGATTCATCATGGGATGTACATCTACTATTAACTTTTTCAACTTTTGTAAGAACATTATTCAGCCCCGTGATGGTCAGCTGAGTGTTGATGTAACAACATGGCTTCATCACAGGATGTACAATACTATTAACTTATTTAACTTTGTAACAAAATTATTCAGGCCCATGGTGGTCAGCTGAGTGTCAATTTCACAAAAGGATCCATCATGTGATGTATAAGTACTATTAATTAATTGTACTTTTGTAACAACATTATTCAGGCCCGTGATGGTCAGCTGGGTGTAGATGTCACCTGGTGTCATCATGCGATGTACAAGTACTATTAACTTATTGTTCTTGTGCAACAACATTATTCAGGCCCATGATGGTCAGCTGGGAGTAGATGTCATAACATGATGTCATCATCGGATGTACAAGCACTATTAACTTATTGTACTTTATTAACGTTATTCATGCCTGTGATGGTCAGCTGGGTGTAGATGTCACTTGGTTTCATCATGGGATGGACAAGTACTATTAAATGATTCTACATTTGTAACCACATTATTCAGGCCTGTGATGGTCAGGTGGGTGTAGAAGTCACATGGCTTGATCATGAGATGTACGTCTACTATTAACTTATTCTACTTTTGTAAAACAATTATTCAAGTCTGTGATGGTCAGCTCGGTGTAGATGTCACAACATGGCTTCATCATGGGATGTAAAAGTGCTTTTAACTTACTGTATTTTTGTAACAAAATTATTCAGGTTGTGATGGTCACCTGGCTGCAGTTGTCACAACATAGCCTAATCATGGGATGGACAAGTACTATTAACTTATTGTACTTTTGTAACAACATTATTCAGGCCTGCGATGGTCAGCTCAGTGTAGATGTCACATGGCTTCATCATGGTATGTTCAAGTATTGTTAATTTATTATACTTCTGTAAGAACATTATTTAGGCTTGCGATGGTCAGCTGGGTTTTGATGTTACATGGTGTCATTATGGGATGTACAAGTACTTTAACTTTCTGTACTTTTGTAACAACATTATTCAGGCCAGTGATGGTCAGCTGGGTGTAGATGCCACTTGGCTTCATCATGGAATGTACAAGTACTATTAACTTATTGTAATTTTATAAAACATTATTCAGGCCCGTGATAGTCAGCTGGGTGTAGATGTCACTTGGTTTCATCATGTGATGGACAAGTACTATTAAATGATTGTACATTTGTAACCACATTATTCAGGCCTGTGAAGGTCAGGTGGGTGTAGAGGTCACATGGCTTGATCATGAGATGTACGTCTACTATTAACTTATTCTACTTTTATAACAAAATTATTCAAGTCTGTGATGGTCAGCTGGGTGTAGATGTCACAAAATGGCTTCATTATGGGATGTACAAGTGCTTTTAACTTATTGTATTTTTGTAACAAAATTATTCAGGCCATGATGGTCACCTGGGTGCAGTTGTCACAACATGGCTTCATCATGGGATGTACAAGTACTATTAACTTATTGTACTTTTGTAAGAAAATTATTCAGGCCTGTGATGGTCAGCCCGGTGTAGATGTTACCTGGCATCATCATGGTATGTTCAAGTATTATTAACTTATTATACTTCTGTAACAACATTATTCAGACTTACGACGGTCAGCTGGGTTTTGATGTTACATGGTGTTATTATGGGATGTACAAGTACTTTAACTTATTGTACTTTTGTAACAACATTATTCAGGCCAGTGATGTTCAGCTGGGTGTAGACGTCACTTGGCTTCATCATGGGATGGCCAAGTACTATTAATTGATTGTACATTTGTAACCACATTATTCAGCCCTGTGATGGCCAGATGGGTGTAGATGTCACACAGCCTCTTCATGGGACATACATATACTATTAACTTGTGACATGGCTTCATCATGAGATGTACATCTTCTTTTAACTTATTCTGCTTTTGTAACAACATTATTCAGGACCATGATGGTCAGCTGGGTGTAGATATCACAACATGGCTTCATCACTGGATATACAGGTATGATTAACTTATTGTACATTTGTAACAACATTATTTGGGCCCGTGCTTGTTAGCTGGGTGTAGAGGACACAACATGGCTTCATCATGGGATGTAAAAGTACTATTAACACTGTATTTTTGTAACAACATTATCAAGGCCCGTGATGGTCAGGTGGGTGTAGATTTCACATGGTGTCATCATGGGATGTACAAGTATTATTAACTTATTGTATATTTGTATCAACATTATTCAGGCACGTGGTGATCACCTGAGTGTAGATGTCACAACATGGCTTCATCATGGGATGTAAAAGTACTATTAACTTGTACTTTTGTAATGACATTATTCAGGCCCGTGATGGTCAGCTGGGTGTATATGTCACATGGTGACATCCTGCAATGTACAAGTGGTATTAACTTATTGTACTTTTGTAACAACATTATTCAGGCCCATGATGGTCAGCTGGGAGTAGATGTCACAACATGGCTTCATCATGGGCTATACAAGGACTATTAACTTATTGTACTTTTGAAAGATTATTCAGGCGCATGCTGGTCAGCTGGGTGTATATGTCACATAGCTTCATCATGGCATGTACAAGTACTATTAACTTATTGTACTTTTGTAACAACATTTTTCAGGCCTGTCATGGTCCGCTGAGTATAGTTGTCACATGGCTTCGTCATGGGATGGACAAGTACTATTAACTTATTTTACTTTTGTAATAACATTATTCAGGCCTGTGATGGTCAGCTCAGTGTAGATGTCACATGGCTTCATCATGGTATGTAAAAGTACTATAACTTATTGTTCATAGGTTCATAGGTTGGTACTAGGCTATTGGCCCTAGGACCTATACAAGCCTAGCCATAACAATTCCCTGGATATTTCTTCGCACAATATTTACTTCCCTGGACCCCTGTCTTGCAGGGTGACTGACATGATCCCCGGGGTGAATTTCCTATCTCCTATCCAGTTATCAAGGTTCCTTTTGAAGAGGGCCAAGAAGGTGCTCTGCTTGACATGTATGGCCAGTCTATTCCAGAGTCTGGGGAGTCTCTGGGTCAGGAACCTTTCCCTCCAGCATGTTTTGTTCCTTCTGATGACAATGTTTAGATACCTGGAGCATGTGGCTCTGATAGATTGGGATTTATTTAAGTGGAGCATGTCCAACAGCTTAGGGTTTGACATGGCCTTGTATGTTAAGCAGAGATCACCTCAGAGAAGACGATATGCCACAGAGTGTAGCTGGAGTTTCTTTAGACGGTCAACATGGGGCATCTGCTTTAGGCCTGTGATTCTTTTAGTGAGATACTTCTTCAGCCTTTCTAGCTGTTGCAGATGTCTTGTGAGGTACATACCAAACGGGGCATTGTACTCTATAATGGGTCTAATGAGGGATGAATACAGTGGGACAATGACCTCCTTTTTCTGGTTGAAAAGCCCTTAGTGATGATGTCTGCCACACAGAAGGATTTCTTGACTGCTGTGGTGATGTAGTTATCAAAGGTGAGACCACTGTCCACCTGTGTCCCTAAGTCTCTCATCATACTTTCGGTGTTTAGTGTACTGCCACCTATGTACCTATGTGGTAATTCATAGGTACATGGTTTTTCCCAAAGGGGATAACTATACATTTCTTGGCATTAAGCTTGAGCCCATGGCTCTAGCACCAAGCATCTGTGTCTGTAATGCCTGTTTGTAGAATATCCACATCATTTGGGGATTCAATAATAGCTCCCAGTTTGCAGGCATCTGTGAACTTTGTTAGCTAAATTCCCTTAGGTTTGGCCTGTAATTCAGAGAAGTAGATGCCAAACAATAGCGATCCCAGGACTGAAACTTGAGGTACTCCACTTGTCACTTGTCTGGAGCTGGATTTGGAGTCAGCTACTTCTACAGCCTGGGTTCTGTCAGTAAGCCAGTTGGCAACCCATCGAGTGACATAGGGATTTATGCCCAGCTTAGTAAGTTTATCTATGATTCCAGAGTGGGGGATGGTGTTGAAGGCCTTGGCGAGGTCCAGATAGGCTGTGTGGACTGCCTTACCTTCGTCCACAGCTCTGGAGACTGATTCAAGGTAATAACATTATTTAGGCTTACGATTGTCAGCTGGGTGTAGATGTCATAACATGGTATCATCATGGGACGTACAAGTACTATTAACTTGCACTTTTCTAACAGCATTATTCAGGCCGCTGATAGTCTGCTGGGTGGAGATGTTACATGGCATCATCATGGGATGTACAAGTACTATTAATTTATTCTACTTTTGTAACAACATTATTCAGGCCCAGGATGGTCAGCTGGGTGTATATATCACATAGTGTCATCATGGGATGTACAAGTACTAATAACTTAGTATACTTTTGTAGCAACTCACCAAGCCTAGACCCAAGTCAATGCAAAATTAGTAGAAATCTTGAAATGTTCAGCAGTGAATGTCTGTAGACCAATTTTCAAAGATAGTAAAGTCACGAACCATACAGTACAAAAAATGCCAACTAAAAAGTACAAAGTCCTTCCTTCGGAAATAAGGAATAGTAGACCAGGTAGTTCCACCACAAAAGCTTTAATTAACAAACACGAACACCAAGCGCTTTCGCCTGGACAATTCCAGGCTTTTTCAAGGTTGAAATACAATTATGGCCACACTGTATTTATACACTAGTTGATCGGCCAATTAAACCATTAGTTTGGCAATTAGAATGAAACAATCAACTCTTAAAGTGCAGTAGTGTCAAGTTTCTATTAGCGTTTTGCTTCACTTGGACAAATATAATATCAGTAAGTGTTAAATCTCAACAAAGTCAAAATATAAATGTTAATAAAATTAATTTTTTCTAATTTCATTATAGTTAACCTATTGTACTGATTGTTCTTAAATAAATAAATATATGATACCTAGGTATCCAACTGTTAAAAACACCTCAATAAAACCACATCAATAAAAATAATAATAATAATAATAATAATAATCATAACATATCTGAAAAAGTTTTTTAACTGTAAAATGTATGCATATAGTTGTTAAAAAAGAAGAAAATAAGTGACATAAATATTTATAATTTATGTTACACTAACAATTTATTACAAGATTAGTTTATTTATATTAAAATGTTTCTAGTGCAAATAGTAGATCTTTATATGAGCAAGTTGATATTGTGTATTTTTCTTAGAAGTTAAATATAAATGTGCTCAGATGCTCCTGAAGGTTTATAAATATAAACGTCACATGGAAAACTAAAAATAGTTCATAATTTATTTCTTCTCATTTTCAATATGCTGTTAATACTAATGCTCTCATTCATTCCTGGCTTCCTTGAAGCATCCAGTTTAATTTGCCAGGTTAACTCTCTAGTTTCCAAATAAGTTTCCCAGTCACCTCCCCTGGGGTCACTGGTAACTTGTTCTAAAACAAAAAATTTTAAACTCATGTTATCACATGTGAGAGAAGAACACTAATGCTTTCTTCAAACACTCTCTCACATGTGATAACATGAGTTTAAAATTTTTTGTTTTAGAACAAGTTACCAGTGACCCCAGGGGAGGTGACTGGGAAACTTATTTGGAAACTAGAGAGTTAACCTGGCAAATTAAACTGGATGCTTCAAGGAAGCCAGGAATGAATGAGAGCATTAGTATTAACAGCATATTGAAAATGAGAAGAAATAAATTATGAACTATTTTTAGTTTTCCATGTGACGTTTATATTTATAAATCTTCAGGAGCATCTGAGCACATTTATATTTAACTTCTAAGAAAAATACACAATATCAACTTGCTCATATAAAGATCTACTATTTGCACTAGAAACATTTTAATATAAATAAACTAATCTTGTAATAAATTGTTAGTGTAACATAAATTATAAATATTTATGTCACTTATTTTCTTCTTTTTTAACAACTACATGCATACATTTTACAGTTAAAAAACTTTTTCAGATATGTTATGATTATTATTATTATTATTATTTTTATTGATGTGGTTTTATTGAGGTGTTTTTAACAGTTGGATACCTAGGTATCATATATTTATTTATTTAAGAACAATCAGTACAATAGGTTAACTATAATGAAATTAGAAAAAATTAATTTTATTAACATTTATATTTTGACTTTGTTGAGATTTAACACTTACTGATATTATATTTGTCCAAGTGAAGCAAAACGCTAATAGAAACTTGACACTACTGCACTTTAAGAGTTGATTGTTTCATTCTAATTGCCAAACTAATGGTTTAATTGGCCGATCAACTAGTGTATAAATACAGTGTGGCCATAATTGTATTTCAACCTTGAAAAAGCCTGGAATTGTCCAGGCGAAAGCGCTTGGTGTTCGTGTTTGTTAATTAAAGCTTTTGTGGTGGAACTACCTGGTCTACTATTCCTTATTTCCGAAGGAAGGACTTTGTACTTTTTAGTTGGCATTTTTTGTACTGTATGGTTCGTGACTTTACTATCTTTGAAAATTGGTCTACAGACATTCACTGCTGAACATTTCAAGATTTCTACTAATTTTGCATTGACTTGGGTCTAGGCTTGGTGAGTTGTTCCCGTTCCTGTTTTGTTTGCTCACATCCGCTCCGTTAGTATACTTTTGTAGCAACATTATTCAGGCTTGTCATGGTCAGCTGGGTCTAGATGTCACATGGCTTCATCATATGATGTACAACTACTATTAACTTATTGTACTTTTGTAACAACATTTTTCATGCTCGTGATGATCAGCTGGGTGTAGATGTCACATGGGATCATTATGGGATGAACAAGTTCTTTTAACATATTGTACTTTTGCATCAACATTATTCAGGCCCATGATTGTCAGTGAATGTAGATGCCACATGGCTTCATCATGGAAAGCACAAGTACTATTAACTTATAGTACTTTTGTAACATTATTCAGGCCCATGATGGTCACCTGGGTGTGAACGTCACATGGCTTCATTGTGGGAGGTACATGTTCTATTAAGTTATTGTACTTTTGTAACAACATTATTCATGCCCGTGATTGTCAGCCTAGTATAAATGTCACATGGCTTCATCATGGGATAGACAAGTACTATTAACTTATTGTACTTTTGAAACAACATCTTTTAGGCCTGTGATTGTCAGCTGGATGTAGATGTCACATGGTGTCATCATGGGATGTACAAGTACTGTTAACTTATTGTACTTTTGTAACTACATTGTTCAGGACCGTGATGGTCATCTGGGAGTAAATGTCATAACATGGCATCATCATGGGATGTACAAGTACTGTTAACTTATTGTACTTTTGTAACAACTTTATTCAGGCCCAAATGTTCAGCTGGGAATAGCTGTCAAATGGCATCCTCATGGGCTATACAAGTACTATTATCTTACTGTATATTTTGTAACAACAGTATTCAAGCGTGTGATGGTTGTCAGGATGTAGATGTCACATGGCTTCATCATAGGATGTACAAGTACAAGTACTATTAACCTATTGTACTTTTTAACAACATTATTCAGGCCCAAGATCATTAGGTGGGTGTAGATGTCACATGGCTTCATCATGGAATGTACAAGTACTATTAACTTATTTTACTTTTGTAAAAATTTATTTAGACCTGTGATGGTCAGCTGGGTGTAGATGTCTCATGCTGTCATTATGGGATGTGCATGTACTATTAAGTTATTTTCCTTTTGTAAAAACATTATTCAAGCCCGTGATTGTCAGTTGGGTGTATATGTCACAATGTACTTTTGTAACAACATTATTTAGGCTTGCATTGGTCAGCTGAGTGTAGATGTCATAACATGGCATCATCATGGGATGATCAAGTACTATTAACTTACTGTACTTTTTTAACAACATTATTCAGGGTTGTGATGGTCAGCTGGATGTAGATGTTACATCGCTTCATCATGGGATGTACAAGTACTATTAACTTATTGTTCTTTTGTAACAACATTATTCAGGCCCAAGATGGTTAGCTGGGTATAGCTGTCACATGGCATCATCACAGGATGTACAAGTACTATTAACTCATTTTACTTTTGTTAGAACATTATTCCAGCCGCTAATGGTCAGCTGGGTGTAGATGTCACATGGTTTCATCATGAAATGTACAAGTACTATTAACTTTTTTAATAACATTATTCATGCCTGTGATGGTTAGCTAGGTGTAGATGTTACATGGCGTCATCATGGGATGTACAATTGCTATTAATTTATTCTACTTTTGTAACCACATTATTCAGGCCCATGATGGTCAGCTGGGTGTAGATGTCATAACATGGCATCATCATGTGATGTACAAGTACTGTTAACTTATTGTACTTTTGTAGCAACATTATTCAGGCCCGATATGGTCAGCTGGGTCTAGATGTCACATGGCTTCATCATGGGATGTACAACTACTATTATGGTATTGTACTTTTGTAACAACATTTTTCAGGCCAGTGATGATCAGCTGGATGAAGAAGTCACATGGTGTCATTATGGGATGTACAAGTACTATTAACATATTGTACTTTTGCATCGACATTATTCAGGCCCATAATTGTCAGCTGAGTGTAGATGTCACATGGCTTCATCATGGGATGTACAAGTAGTATTAACTTATAGTTTTTTTGGAACAACATTATTCAGGCCCATGATGGTTACCTGGGTGTGGACGTCACATGGCTTCATTGTAGGATGTACATGTTCTATTAACTTATTGTACTTTTGTAACAGCATTATTCAGGCCTGTGATTGTCAGCTGAGTGTAGATGTCACATGGCTTCATCATGGGATGGACAAATACTATTAACTTCTTGTACTTTTGAAACAACATCTTTTAGGTCTGTGATGGTCAGCTGGGTGTAGATGTCACATGGCTTCATCATGGGATGTACAACTACTGGTAACTTATTACACTTTTGTAACAACATTATTCAGGCCCAAGATGATCATCTGGTGTAGATGACACATGGCTTCATGATGGAATATACAAGTATTATTAACTTATTGTAAGTTAATCTGAAGTGCCCTGTGTGGATGAAACAGAACCACAGTCCTGAATTCCGCCATAGCCTATCTGCTCTTTTTTCCCTGAAAGAACTTCTGTGAATGTATGTCCTGTAATGGTGTTTTTGCTTAATATTACTACATATATTGGAGTACCTTTGTTAGGTTAAGCAAGCTTTCCCAACAGATTAGCCAGCAGCCACATCCCCTGTTTTCCTAGCATTAACTTTACCCTAGCCCTTCCAGCCTCAAGGTTGCCCTAGCTCCTTGTCCCCCCCACTAATTACTTAACCAGGATTTGGTTGTTATCCCCCTTGGTGATCATTTTCTTTTGCATCTTTCCTCCTGACATTAGTGTGTGGCCACTAGGCGGCCCCTTACTCATAGCCTTCTGGCCCTTTTCTCTCCTTTCCCTCTTATTACCTGCTTTTGCCGATATGAGTGTCTAGCCTTATTTTCTGCTTACCATTTGCTCTCCTCAAGTACTGTCCCCCTAGATTCTATCTCACTCAGCACTCTTTGGACATCCAAAGTCCATCCCTGAAAGCCTCTAAACTTTACCCTACATCCATACTTACTTATCTTCTAATTTCTCACACTTACTGATTGTTTTCCTTGTCTTCCCTTCCACTACATGGCTCTACCCGCACCGTTCGCCCTACAGGCTCACTCCGCTCCCCTACCCTACCCCCAAATTCCACACACCCCCAGTGCTCATACACTTATACACCACAGGCCACTCCCCTTCCCCTAATTATCTAATTACCTCATTATATACCACAGAACAGTAGAAACATACTCACCCATACACTCACTACTCTTCACACTACTAGCCCTACTTTACTCTCTCTCTACAATCTAGCTGTTTAACTCAACCACTTTCTCTCACCTCTCTCTTTCCTCCTGTCTACCATGCCCTCATTTCATCAGCCTAAATCTACAAACATGTTCCGCTTTCTTGCTACAACACACCTACTACTCATACCCTATACGCTTACTGTATATGAAAACCTACACCTCACTCCATCCCTCTCTCCACTAAGACAAACATAATCTTTCATCGAATCTACTTCCCACAACCATGCTAATATCACCACTACCTCAACCTACCTCTCCTCAAAGTATCACAGGCTAGCCCATATTACTCCCCAACAAGCCAGAAAAACACAATATATTCTCTACAAACTCCTTAAGCTCTCACTTATTTTTCAACAACACCCTTTACTTCATGGTAATATTCATCCCAGTCCAGGACCTAATAATAGCACCCTTCTAAATTCCCCCAACCCCATCCAACTATCCCAATTACCCTCCCTAAAACTGCAAACTCATTACTTATAGCCCATCTTAACATACAAAGCTTAAATAACAAAATCACCCAACTCCATGCACTATTTGACACACATTCCTTTGATGTTCTGTGTTTAACAGAAATCTGGCTCAAACCAGGAACGAAGGACAATGAAGTTATCCCCCAGGTTATAATATCAGAAGATTAGACCGTATAACTAAAAAGGGTGGAGGAGTAGCAATACTGTATAAATCTGAGCTTAACTTGTCTGTAGTAGACCTACAAATACCCTTAGACAATAATGCAGAACTCCTTTTCACTAAACTTCAGGTTAATACCACCAACTCTATTTACATAATCTGTTCTTATCTACCCCCAGGAAATAACATCAACTCCCTTGAAAATATTCTCTGCTGGCTCTCTTCTTCCCTCCCTCAAGAAAATATAGTACTTGGTGACTTCAAAATATTCTCTGCTGGCTCTCTTCTTTCCTCCCTCAAGAAATCATAGTACTTGGTGACTTCAATATAGACTGGAATTGCCGTACCTCTAACAAACCATCAGCCCATATAAACCTGTATGGATTTTCTCAAATTATCACCACCTCTACCAGAATCCATAAATCCAGTGGGAAAGAGAGTACCCTAGATTGGATCCTAGTGAAAAAACATTCTCTCACTTATATAGCAGACACCATCCCAGATGATATTAGCGACTACTTCCTAACCTATACAATTAGGCAAAAAACTTTCATCCCTAACCGAACAACCTTTAAAACTACACAAAACAAAAAACACTTTAATTCTGAAAGTTTCCAAGCTGAGCTACAAGCCTGTGAGTGGTCTCCCTTAAAACAACTCCCCCCTTGAGGAAGCCGTATCCTATTTTAATTCCAAATTCTTACAAATACTAGAATACCATGCCCCTAGTTGGTCCACTAGTACCAGAAGTAAAGCTGCTCCATGGATAGCTAAAGAGACAAGACACATAATCCTATTTAGAAATTAGATCTGGTCTAAATGGAGAAACACTAAAAACCCAACTGATCAGAAATACAAACACTGTAGAAATGCCACAAAAAAATAATTATCCTTGATAAGAAAAACTACTTCCTTAATCTCCAAGACAAACAACAACAAACCCCACAAACCTTCTGGTCAGCTATTAATAGACTTTTACTCCCAGGCCACTCTAAGACACCAACCCCCTCAGGCCTCTCCCTAACTAATCCTAAGGAGATTGCTGACACCTTCAACACCTTCTTTACCAAAACTGTACAATCTCTTGCTAGTTCCTTACCTCCTGTCAGCTCTACCTTCACTTTCTCCATGACTAGCAACCCCCACCTTTCAACTAAATCCAATGCCTACATCTCTCATCTTTACCCTATTGACTAAACTTAAACCATGTACCCTATCAGCAGATCACCTACCACATGAATATCTGAAAATTACATCTAAAGTACTCTCCTATCCTGTTTCTATAGTAACCAACAGATCCATTACTGAAGGTTCTATTCTATCTCTCTGGAAAATCCCTCACATAATCCCACTTCATAAGGGTGGTAACTTCACCGAAATATCTAACTTTCACCCCATAGCCCTACTCTTCCCTCTAGCCAAAATAATGGAAAAATGTATCCACCTCCAACTACTTGAACATCTTCTCCAAAATAACCTTCTATCAGATTGTCAATATGTCTTTAGGCCTCACCATAGTACTACTACTACAGCCCTACTATCCTTCACTGACTGCATCAACATACATCATAACAACAACAGGTTCTCCGCAGCACTCTTCTTAGACCTATCAAAAGCCTTTGATATGGTAAACCATTAACTACTACTAGATATACTAAAACAACTCTCTCTCTCAACTCCCATGCTTTAAGATGGTTCAAGTCCTACCTAGAAAACAGAAAACAAGCTGTCCTCTGGGACAATAACCTTTCCACTCTTCGTCCTATTACTCTTGGGGTCCCACAAGGCTCCATCCTGGGACCTCTGCTTTTCTCTATATTCATCAATGATCTAAAACTAAATATTCCTCAAGCCACCTGCATACAATATGCAGACGATTCCACACTAGTGTGTGCTGCCACCTCATCTGCTGAGCTCCAAAACATTACCCGGACAGTATTTAACTCAGTTGAAACATGGTTCTTGCAACATTGCCTCCTACTTAACGCTAAAAAAAATAAATTACTGTTATTTACTCCTTCACTAAAGTCTCCCCCTATTGATTTCATTGTTAAATCTAGCAATGGTACTGTAATTCTACCTGACCCGACCACCAAACTTCTAGGCGTAACAACTGACCAACATCTTAGCTTTGACAATCACGTTAACACCACTATTAAAACAGTTAATAGAAAGCGTGGCTCACTCTATAGGATTAAATCCTTCCTTACCTCTGATGCCAGAACCACCATCACCCACACCCACCTTATTTCTGCCCTCCTCTATGCTTCATCTGTTTATAATAATCTTTGCAAATCTAACCTAAGCAAACTCGCAACTTCCTATAATAACATTGCTAGATTTCCCACAGGTTCACCATATAGAACACATAACTGTATAAATCTCAAACAGCTAGGTTGGCTAGAACTCCAAAACCAGCTTCTATTTCTACGAGTTATAATCTTCCATAAGATACTCTTTCATCCTAACAATACTCCTGTTCTCAAAAGCCTAATCTCTCCCTACAGAAACCTCACTAGCCTTCGCTCTGCAAATAAATGACAAGTAAACATCCAGAAATCCTATAATAAAGCAGGGGACTCCTTTTTCTCTAATTTCATGTGTAAGTTTTGGAATAGACTCTCCACCTACCTACAACTTCTTCAATCATTACCACTTTTTAAGCACCATCTAAAACTACTCCTTAAAGCACAATGGCTATGCTCTTGTATGGGATGTACAAGTACTATTAACTTAAAGTACTTTTGGAATAACATTATTCAGGCCCATGATAGTCACCTGGGTGTGGACATCACATAGCTTCATTGTAGGATGTACAGGTTCTATTAACTTATTGTACTTTTGCAACAACATTATTCAGGCCCGTGATGGTCATCTGGGTGTAGATGTCACATGGCTTCATCATGGGATGTACAAGTACTATTAACTTATCATACTTTTGTAACAACATTATTCAGGCCTGTGAAGGTCAGCTGGGTATAGATGTCACAAAATGGATCCATCATGGGATGAAGAAGTACAATTAACTTGTACTTTTGTAACAACATTATTCAGGCCTGTGATGGTCAGCTTGGTGTTGATGTCACATGGCTTCATCATGGGATGTACAAGTACTATTAACTTATTTTACTTTTGTAACAACATTATTGAGACCTGTGATGGTCAGCTGGGTGTAGATGTCACTTGGCTTCATCATGGGATGGACAAGTACTATTAACTTATTGTACATTTGTAACCACATTATTCAGGCCTGTGATGGTCATCTGGGTGTAGATGTCACATGGCTTCATCATGAGATATACAAGTACTATTAATTTATTGTACTTTTTTAGGAACATTATTCAGGCCAGTGATGGTCAGCTGGGTGTAGATGTCGCATGGCTTCATTATGGGATGTACAAGTACTATTAACTTAATACACTTTTGTAACAACATTATTCACACCGTGATGATCAGCTGGGTATAGATGTCACATGATGTCATCATGGAATGTACAAGTACTATCAACATATTGTACTTTTGTATCAACTTTACTCAGGCCTGTGATGGTCAGCTGGGTGTAGATGTCACATGGCTTCATCATGGGATGCACATGTACTATTAATTTATCTTACTTTTGTAACAACATTTTTCAGGCACATGATGGTCAGCTGGGTATAGATGTCACAACATGGCTTCATCATGGGGTATACAAGTACAATTAACTTATTGTACTTTTGTAACAACATTATTCAGGCCTGTGATGGTCAGTTGAGTGTAGATGTCATATGGCATCATCATGGGATGGACAAGTACTATTAACTTATCTTACTTTTGTAACAACATTTTACAGGCCTGTCATGGTCAGCTGGGTGTAGATGCTACAAAATTGGTTCATCATGTGATGTACAAGTACTATTAACTTATTTTACTTTTGTAACAACATTATTCGGGCTGTGATGGTCAGCTGGGTGTAGATGTTACATGGCTTCATCATGGGATGTACAAGTACTATTAACTTATTGTACTTTTGTAACAACATAATTCAGGCCCGTGATTGTCAGCTGAGTGTAGATGATACAACATGGCTTCACCATGGGACATACAAGTACTATTAAATTATTATACTTTTGTAACAACATTATTCAGGCCTGTGATGGTCAGCTCTGTGTTGATGTTACATGGCTTCATCATGGTTTGTACAAGTACTATTAACTTATTGTACTTTTGTAACAACATTATTCTGGCCAGTGACAGTCAGCTGGGTGTAAATGTCACTTGGCTTCATCATGGAATTGACAAGAACTATTAACTTACTGCACATTTGTAACCACATTATTCAGGCCTCTGATGGTTAGCTAGGTGTCAATGTCACATGGCTTCATCATGGGAAATACACGTACTATTAACTTGTTGTACTTTTGTAACAACATTATTCAGGTCTGTCATTGCCAGCTGGGTGTAGATGTCACATAGTGTCATCATGGGATGTACAAGTACTACAAACTTGTACTTTTGTAACAACATTATTCAGGTCCATGATGGTCATCTGGGTGTAGATGTCACATGGCTTCATCAGGGGATGTACAAGTACTATTAACTTATCATACTTTTGTAACAACATTATTCAGGCCTGTGATGGTCAGCTGGGTATAGATGTCACAAAATGGATCCATCATGGGATGAAGAAGTACTATTAACTTCCACTTTTGTAACAACATTATTCAGGCCTGTGATGGTCAGCTTGGTGTTGATGTCACATGGCTTCATCATGGGATATACAAGTACTATTAACTTATTTTACTTTTGTAACAACATTATTCAGACCTGTGATGGTCATCTGGGTGTAGATGTCACTTGGCTTCATCATGGGATGGACAAGTACTATTAACTTATTGTACATTTGAAACCACATTATTCAGGCCTGTAATGGTCAGTTGGGCGTAGATGTCACATGGCTTCATCATGGGACAAACACGTACTATTAACTTATTGTACTATTGTAACAACATTATTCATGCCCGTAATGGTCATTTGGGTGTAGATGTAACAACATGGCTTCATCATGGGATGTAAAAGTACTATTAACTTCTACTTTTGTAACAACATTATTCAGGCCTGTGATGCTCAGCTGAGTATAGATGTCAAATGGCTTCATTATGGGATGGACAGGTACTATTACCTTATTGTACTTTTGTAACAACATTTTTTAGGCCTGTGATGGTCATCTGGGTGTAGATGGCACATGGTGTCATTATGAGTTTTACAAGTACTACTACCTTATTGTGCTTTTGTAACAACATTATTCAGGCCTGTGATGGTCAGCTGGGTGTAGATTTCACATGGTGTCATCATGAGATGTACAACCACTATTAACTTATTATTCTTTTGTAATAACATTATTCAGGCCCATCATAGTCAGCTTGGAGTAGCTGTCATAACATGGTGTCATTATCGGATATACAAGTGCTATTAAATTATTGTACTTTCTTAACAACATTATTTAGGTCCGTGATGGTCAGCTGGGTGTAGATGTCACATGGCTTCATCATGGGATGGACAGGTATTATTAACTTGTACTTTTGCAACAATATTATTTAAAACCAAGATGGTCAGCTGGGAATAGCTGTCACATGGCATCCTCGTGGGATGTACAAGTACTATTAACTTGTACTTTTGTAGCAACATTACTCAGGCCTGTGATGGTCAGCTGGGTGTGGATGACACATGGCTTCATCATGAGATGTACAAAACTATTTACTTATTGTACTTTTGTAACAACATTATTCAGGCCCGTGATGGTCAGCTGGGTGTAGATATCTCATGGTGTCATCATGAGATATACAAGTACTATTAACTTATTGTACTTTTTAGGAACATTATTCAGGCTAGTGATGGTCAGCTGGGTGTAAATGTCGCATGGCTTCATTATGGGATGTACAAATACTATTAACTTAATATACTTTTGTAACAACATTGTTCACGCTGTGATGATCAGCTGGGTATAGATGTCACATGATGTCATCATGGAATGTACAAGTACTATTAACATATTGTACTTTAGTATCAACTTTACTCAGGCTTGTGATGGTCAGCTGAGTGTAGATGTCACATGGCTTCATCATGGGATGCACATGTACTATTAATTTATCTTACTTTTGTAACAACATTTTACAGGCCGTCATGGTCAGCTGGGTGTAGATGCTACAAAATTGATTCATCATGTGATGTACAAGTACTATTAACTTATTTTACTTTTGTAACAACATTATTCAGGCCTGTGATGGTCAGCTTGGTGTAGATGTCACATGGCTTCATCATGGTATGTACAAGTACTATTAACTTATTGTACTTTTGTAATAACATTATTTAAGCTTGTGATGGTCAGATGGGTGTAGATGTCACATGGTGTAGTTATGGGATGTACAGGTACTATTAACTTATTGTACTTTTGTAACAACATTATTCTGGCCAGTGACAGTCAGCTGGGTGTAAATGTCACTTGGCTTCATCATGGGATTGACAAGAACTATTAACTTATTGCACATTTGTAGCCACATTATTCAGGCCTCTGATGGTTAGCTAGGTGTCGATGTCACATGGCTTCATCATGGGAAATGCACATACTATTAACTTATTGTACTTCTGTGACAACATTATTCATGCCCGTGATGGTCAGCTGGGTGTAGATGTCACATGCCTTCATCATGGGGCATACACGTACTATTTACATACTGTACTTTTTTAACAACATTATTCATGCCCGTGATGTTCAGCTGGGTGTAGATGCGACATGGCTTCATCATAGGATGCATAAGTACTATTAACTTATAGTACTTTTGTAACAACATTATTCAGGCCTGTGATGGTAAGCTCAGTGTAGATGTATCATGGCTTCATCACAGTATGTACAAGTACTATTAACTTAGTGTTCTTTTGTAACAACATTATTCAGGCCAGTGATTGTCAGCTGGCTGTAGATGTCACTTGGCTTCATCATGTGATACAGAAGTACTATTAAGTTATTGTACGCTTGTAACTGCATTATTCAGGCCTGTAATGGTCAGCTGGGTATAGATGTCACATGGCTTCATCATGCGACAAACACATACTATTAACTTATTGTACTTTTGTAAGAAAATTATTCATGCCCGTGATGGTCAACTGGGTGTAGATGTCACATGGGTTCATCATGGGACATACACATACTATTAACTTATTGTACTTTTGTAACAACATTATTCATGCCCGTGATGGTCAGCTGGGCACAGATGTCACAATATGGCTTCATCATGGGACGTACTAGTACTATTAACTTTTTGTACTTTTCTAACATTATTCAGGCCTGTGATCGTCAGCTGGGTGTAGCGTTCATAACATGACATCATTATCAGATATACAAGTACTATTAATTTATTGTACTTTCTTAACAACATTATTTAGGTCCGTGATGGTCAGCTGGGTGTAAATGTCACATGGCTTCATCTTGGGATGTACAAGTACATCCTTCTACTGTTGTAACAACATTTTTCAGGCCCGCGATGGGTAGCTTGGTGAAGGTGTCATAACAAGACTTCATCATGGCATGTACAAGTACATACTTTTACTTTTGTAACAAGATTATTCAGGCCTGTGATGGTCAGCTGAATATAGATGTCACATGGCTTCATCATGGGATGTACAAGTTCATAGGTTCATAGGTAGGTACTAGGCTATCTGCCCAAAGGTATTTATAAGCCTAGCCGGAATGTGTTGGCGTTCACCACCCCCTTAGATTAGTTTCCTGTGCCTCTGTTCAGCAGAGCCATTGAAGTGATCCCTGGGGTAAACTTTCTGTTTCCCATCCACTCGTCAAGGTTTCTCTTGAAGAGGGTTAGCGAGGAGCTCTGCCTAATGTAGATTGGAATCTTGTTCCAGAGCATGGGAAGTCTCTGGGACAGGAATTGATCCCTCCAGCATGTCCTATTTATTGTTGTGGTGAGGTTTAGATCCCTGGAACATGTGGCTCGAGGGGATATGGTTTTCTTTAGGTGGTGCATGCCCATCAGTTCTGGGTTGGACATGGCCTTGTATGTCAGGCAGAGATCACCTCTGAGCAGGCAGTATGCAACCGAGTACAGCTGGAGTTTCTTCAGTCAAGCTGCATAGGGCATCTGCTTGAGGCCAGTGATCCTCTTGGTGAGGAACTTCTGTGGTCTTTCCAGTTTTTGCAGGTGTCTTGTAAGGTACATCCCAAATGGAGCATTGTACTCTATGATGGGTCTGATAAGTGATGCGTAGAGGGGCCCAATGACCTCTTTCAATCTGGATGCAGACCCTTTTGTGATTAGGTGGGCCACATAGAAGGATTTTCTAACCACTTTGGCAATGTGATTATCAAAAGAGAGGTTACTATCTACTTGGGTCTCCAGATCCCTTATTATGTCTTCTGTATTTAGGGGGCTACCACCTATGTGGTAGTTTGTGGGTACTTTGTTTTTTTCAAAGGGGATGACTATGCACTTTTGGCATTTAGCTTGAGAGCATGGTTTTGACACCAGGTATCTGTCTCAGTGAGACCCTTTTGGAGGATGTCTGTGTCAGCCGGAGAGTCAATTATAGCCCCTAGTTTGCAGTCGTCTGCGAACTTGGTAAGCCATAGTCCTCCTGTGCTTGCCTGTACCTCTGAGAAGTATATGCCACACAGGAGGGGTCCTAGGACTGAGCCCTGGGGAATGCCACTTGTAACAGGTTTAGAATCAGACCTAGCTCCTGCAACTCTTACCATGTGGGTTCTGTCCATGAGCCAGTTGGCAACCCATCTCATGATGTAGGTGTTTATGTTCAGGATGGTAAGCTTGTCTATAATACCTGAGTGGGGAATAGTGTCGAAGGCCTTTGCGGGGTCTAGGTAGGCTGTGTGGACCACCTTTCCCTCATCTATAGCCTTGGTAACTGTCTCAAAGAAGTCCACCAGATTTAGGAGGCATGATCTGCCCTTAACAAAGCCAAACTGGGTTGGGTCCAGTGTTTGGAGGTTTCCAATATCTCTGTTAATGAGATCCATGATGATGTATTCCGTAGCTTTGCAGACCAAGCTAGTCAGGCTTAGAGGGCGATAGTTCCCAGTGTCCGTTGTGGCTCCACCTTTGTGGAGCAGAATAACTGTTGCCGTGCGCCACTCTGTGGGCACATAGCCTGTGGAGAGGCTGAGTTTAAACAGTGTGTTTAGGTGAGGGGTTAGTTCATCTTTGAGCTTGTGTAGGACGCAGCCTGGGACACCATCCAGTCCAATTGATGCTGTATTTTTCGCTTTGGAAAGGGCTGTTTTAACCTGAGTGTCTGTGATTTCAGGGGCACTACATTCTTCTGGTATAGTTATGGGCCCTTTTGGGAGTGAGAGGGGGGTGAAGTTTGCATTGAACCTGTTTGCCAGGATGTTGGCTATATCGGTCGGTTCAGTGTATTTTGTATCATTCTGCAATAACTCTGAGCAGATCTGAGAATTGCCACTTAGATTCTTGACATAGCTAAAGAATGCTTTGTGGTTATCTTTGGAGTCCATGGCAATTTTTCTTTCGAAGCTAGCCTTGGATGATTTTATGAGGGATCATAGTTTCTTGCTGATACTGATCAGGGATGTCTTCCCTTCTTGGGATTTTACTCTTTTCTGTACTAATTTCCTCCTTCTATTGTATAGTTTGTTTATGGCAGGGTCCACCAGACTGGTTTCCTTTTCTTGAAGGAGTAGGTCTTGGTTTTGTTTGGAATAGCACAATCCATGCAGTTTTGTAGGTGCCCATAGAGTGCATTAGTAAAGGATTTTGCAGCTTGGACAGCATTATCCTTTAGCATGGGGGCTTTGAAACTTCCCACCTCAGTCTTAAGTCACATGAAGTTTGCTTTTGAAAAGTTTTTCACGGTGGTTTCTTTGACCAGGGGTGGTGGTAGAATGTGCATATCCAGAGTGATTAGTTTATGGTCAGATCTAACCAGCGAGGGGTTGACCTCCGGTGTGGAACACCAGTCACCCATGTTGGTGATGACCAGGTCCACTATGTTGTCACCTCTGGTGGGGGTGTTAACCAGTTGATCCAGGGCATTTGAGTTTATAAATTCTAGGAAATGTTGGGCCAGGGAGTTCGTACTTAAGTAGTTCTCCCAGTTAATGTTTGGATAATTGAAATCACCCAATATCAGGGTGTTTGGTAGGACTTTCATGTTTCCCAGTGTTTCCAGGAATGCGGAGTGGGGGTCCTGGGATATGGTGGGTGATCTGTAGCAAGCTATAATTTGAATATCAGTTTTGCCCGTTGTTAGTTGCACGTGGATGATCTCTGAAGCATCGTGCTATGCCACTAACCTGGAGGTGTGGGTATCCTTGATGAATATGGATACTCCCCCGCCTTTTGTATTTTGGTCCGGGTTTTGTGGCCAAAATGTATGGTATGAGTTGTAGCCTGGTAGTGCTGGGGTGCTATCTGGAGCCTTAAACCAGGTTTCTGTTACTGCAGATATATCGATTTTCTCCATACTAAGGAGTGCCTGGACTGCGTGCATTTTGAGGGTTAGACTTCTGGCATTGAGCAGCATTACCCTCAGTTTTTTGTTACTTGTGCTATTTACGGTGGTGGGTTTGTCTTTTGAGCCTTGCCTAAAAAAGGCACTATGGGGATGGCAAGAGCCTTGGCCAGTATTCGAAAGCCTAAGGGTGACAGGTGCAAGCCGTCTCTAGAAAAGCAGCGTGGCTTGTCGAGCATGTCATCCCAGGCTGACAGACACTGGATCCCCTTTGAATGACACCAGAAGCTTAGCCAATTGTTGAAATTGATAATTTTTTCTCTATACCTAGTATCATTCTTGGTGAGGGCAGGATGCTACTCAGGGTCAGGGTCATACCAGCCTGGGCTACGTGATCAGAGAGCTCCTCCATGTCTCTTTTCATGTAGTCCAGGGAGGTATGGCTCAGGTCATTCACACCAACATGGACAATGACAGTATCATACTTGTACTTGTTCTGGAGTGACCTGAATGCTTGTGTTATGTGGCGGATCCTGCACCCGACAGGCAACTAACAGTAACCTTCTTCTTGTTCAGCCTAGTGAGTGAGACGTCAGTGTGCCTGACTATAGAGTCACCTATTACTAATGTGTTGGGTATGCTATTTTGCCTTAAGGGCTGAGATTGTGTGGCACACTGGTTTTGTGAAGTATGTGTTTCATGGCTTGTGTTGGGGGGGTGGAGGTTGCTTGGATGTCTGCTTTGGAGGTCTCTGTTGCTTTTGCAGATTTTTATTTAGAGCCTCCGAGTATGTTTTTGTGTATTTATGTGTGTTTTTTGCCAGTGCTGGTTTCATAGGTCTATGTGAGACTGGTGGTGTGATGCAAGTAATTCCCTTCTCCTCTTGACTGCCTGGTCCAGTCTTGGGTTGAGAGAGCTTAGCTTCCAGTTTGGCTGTATAATTGCATCTCTCGCGTGTATTAGTGCTTGGTGGAAGGAAGAGAGGGTTGTCTGTGTACATGAGGAAATTGTAACATTGCCTCAAAATGCCCAGATTCACCAGTTGGACTGGAGAGTACACGTGAAACTGCCCTTTGGACATGCCTGGATAGGTACAGTGAACTGTTTTACTGACTGACTGGTAAGGTCGAATAGAGAGCCTTGTCCTTCTCTACAGTATAGGGGGGGGGTCTAGTGCTAAGGTTTATTAGTGCTTGTTATGAGTTTTGGGCAAGTGCTGGGATGAGAAGTGAATGGTTTGAGTGATTAAGTTGAAAGTTTGTCTAGTTCCAAGGGAAAAATTGAAGAGTAGACTTTGTGGAGCTGGGAATAGTTATACCCTAGCTAACCAGTGCTGCCCGGCATGCAAAACCACGCAAATGCGGGTTTTATAGCAGGGAAATGAAAAAGATAAAAATTAGCTCACAATGGCCAATAAACTACTAATTACTGGACTGAAACCACTCCTCCAGGGACAGATAGGCTGCTCAAAGCTCCCTCTCTCACAGTGAACAGAGAAACTTCCTTCTATCCAAGTAAGGTATGGGCAAACACAGAAACTTGTAACACAGCCCTGAATTCAGCACTAACCTGAAAACTGGACTAAACTAGCTTAGAAAGGTGGGAAAACAAGTATATTTTTTTGTGAAAATGTAAACACTGCAAAAAATTCCAAAAACGCCAAAGCAGTGCAAGTCAAATCACCCAAAATACAACCTCTTTCCACACAGATGCAGGAAACAATTTTATTAAGCTTTTAGCAATGCTTTTCGTTTTTTACAAAAAACAACTACTTCAGATAAAAACATTTTAAAACACTGGGGTTTAAATTCCCCTCCTTCCTATCACGTTTAAAAACAGTAATATGAGTGGCCATCCATTTCTTACTTAGAAAGCAAACTCCAACTGAGTATATATATATTTTTTTCAGAAAATAAAGCAGATACAATCAAAAAAAACACTTTAAATGCACAGAAATGGTTATCACACTTGTACTTTTGTAACAAGTAATATTAACCTGTACTTTTGTAACAACATTATTCAGGCCCAAGATGGTCAGCTTGGAATAGCTGTCATCTGGCATCCTCATGGAATGCACAAGTACTGTTAACTTGTACTTTTGTAACAACATTATTCAGGCCTGTGTTGGTCAGCTGGGTGTGGATGTCACATGGCTTCATCATGGTATGTATAAATACTATTAACTTATTGTACTTTTGTAACAACATTATTCAGGCCCATGATGGTCAGCTGGGTGTAGATGTCACTTGGCTTCATCAAGGGATGGACAAGTACTATTAACTTATTTTATGTCTGTAACCATAGTATCAGGCCAGTGATGGCCAGCAGGTGTGGATGTCATAACATGTCATCATCATGGGATGTACAAGTATTATTAACCTACTGTACTTTTGTAACATTATTCAGGCCTGTGATTGTCAGCTGAGTATACATTTCACACGGCTTCATCATGGGATGGACAAGTACTATTAACTTATTGTACTTTTGTAACAACATTATTCAGGCCTGTGATGGTCAGCTGAGTGTAGATGTCACATGGCTTCATAATGGGATGGACAAGTACTATTAACTTATTGTACTTTTGCAACAACATTATTCAGGCCTGTGATGGTCAGCTCGGTGTTGATGTCACATGGCTTCATCATGGTATGTACAAGTACTATTAATATTACTTTTGTAATAATATTATTTAGTCTTGTGATAGTCAGGTGGTGTAATTATGGGATGTACAAGTACTATTAACTTATTGTACTTTTGTAACAACATTATTCAAGCCAGTGATAGTCAGCTGGGTGTAGATGTCACTTATCTTCATCATGGGATGGATAACTTCTATTAACTTGTACATTTGTAACTACATTATTCAGGCCTGTGATGGTCAGCTAGGTGTCGATATCAAATGGCTTCACCATGGGAAATACACATACTATTAACTTATTGTAATTTCGTGACAATATTATTTATGCCCGTGATGGTCAGCTGGGTGCAAATGTCACATGGCTTCATCATGGGACATACACGTACTATTTACTTACTGTACTTTTGTAACAAACATTATTCATGCCCATAATGTTCAGCTGGGTGTACATGTGACATGGCTTCATCATGGGATGTATAAGTACTTTTGTAACAACATTATTCAGGTCAGTGACAGTCACTTGAATGTACATGTCACATGGCTTCATCATGGGATGTACATCTACTTTTAACTTTTTCTACTTTTGTAACAACATTATTCAGGCCCGTGGTGGTCAGCTGCCTGTAGATGTCACAACATGGCTTCATTATGGGATGTAGGAGTACTATTAACTTATTGTACTTTTGTAATAACATTATTCAGGACTGTGATGGTCAGCTCGGTGTAGATGTCACATGGCTTCATCATGGTTTGTACAAGTACTTTTAACTTATTATACTTTTGTTACAATATTATTTAGGCTTGTGATGGTCAGCTGGGTGTAGATGTCAAAACATAGCGTTATCATGGGATGTTCAAGTACTATTAACTTACTCTACTTTTGTAATACCATTATTCAGGCCCATGATGGTCAGCTGGGTGTAGATGTCACATGGCTTCATCATGGGCTGTACAAGTACTATTAACTTATTGTACTTTTGTAACAACATTATTCAGGCCCAAGATGGTTAGCTGGGTATAGGTGTGACATGGCATTATCATGGGAAGTACAAGTCCTATTAACATATTGCACTTTTGTAACAACATTATTCAGGCCGCTGATGGTCAGCTGGGTCTAGATGTCACAGGGCTTCATCATAATATGTACAAGTGCAATTAACTTGTACTTTTGTAACAATGTTATTCAGGCCCATGATGGTCAGCTGGGTTTAGATGTCACATTACTTCATCATGGGATGGACAAGTAGTATTAACTTATTGTACATTTGTAACCACATTATACAGGCCCATGATGGTCAGCTGGGAGAAGATGTCATAACATGGTGTCATCATGTGATGTACAAGTACTATTAACTTATTGTACTTTTCTAACAACATTTTTCAGGCCCGTGATGATTAGCTGGGTGTGGATGTCACATGGTGTCATTATGGGATATACAAGTACTATTAACATATTGTACTTTTGCATCAACATTAATAAGGTCCATGATGGTCAGCTGCATTTAGATGTCATATGGCTTCATCATGGAACCTACATGTACTATTAACTTATTGTACTTTTGTAACAACATTCTTTAGGCCCATGATGGTCATCTGGGTGTAGATGTCACATGGCTGCATCATGGGACAAACATGTACTATTAACTTATTGTACTTTTGTAACAACATTATTCATGCCCGTGATGGTCATTTGGGTGTAGATGTAACAACATGACTTCATCATGAGATGTAAAAGTACTATTAACTTGTACTTTTGTAACAACATTATTCAGGCCTGTGATGCTCAGCTGAGTATAGATGTCAAATGGCTTCATTATGGGATGGACAGGTACTATTACCTTATTGTACTTTGGTAACAACATTTTTTAGGCCTGTGATGGTCACCTGGGTGTAGATGGCACATGGTGTCATTATGAGTTTTACAAGTACTACTACCTTATTGTGCTTTTGTAACAACATTATTCAGGCCTGTGATGGTCAGCTGGGTGTAGATATCACATGGTGTCATCATGAGATATACAAGTACTATTAACATATTGTACTTTTTTAGGAACATTATTCAGGCCAGTGATGGTCAGTTGGGTGTAAATGTCGCATGGCTTCATTATGGGATGTACAAGTACTATTAACTTAATATACTTTTGTAACAACATTGTTCACGCTGTGATGATCAGCTGGGTATAGATGTCACATGATGTCATCATGGAATGTACAAGTACTATCAACATATTGTACTTTTGTATCAACTTTACTCAGGCTTGTGATGGTCAGCTGAGTGTAGATGTCACATGGCTTCATCATGGGATGCACATGTACTATTAATTTATCTTACTTTTGTAACAACATTTTTCAGGCCCATGATGGTCAGATGGGTATAGATGTCACAACATGGCTTCATCATGGGGTATACAAGTACTATTAACTTATTGTACTTTTGTAACCTTATTCAGGCCTGTGATGGTCAGCTGAGTTTAGATGTCATATGGCATCATCATGGGATGCACATGTACTATTAATTTATCTTACTTTTGTAACAACATTTTACAGGCCTGTCATGGTCAGCTGGGTGTAGATGCTACAAAATTGATTCATCATGTGATGTACAAGTACTATTAACTTATGTTACTTTTGTAACAACATTATTCAGGCCTGTGATGGTCAGCTCGGTGTTGCTGTTACATGGCTTCATCATGGTATGTACAAGTGCTATTATCTTACTGTACTTTTGTAATAACATTATTTAGGCTGGTGATGGTCAGATGGGTGTAGATGTCACATGGTGTAATTATGGGATGTATAGGTACTATTAACTTATTGTACTTTTGTAACAACATTATTCTGGCTAGTGACAGTCAGCTGGGTGTAAATGTCACTTGGCTTCATCAAGGAATTGACAAGAACTATTAACTTATTGCACATTTGTAACCACATTATTCAGACCTCTGATGGTTAGCTAGGTGTCGATGTCACATGGCTTCATCATGGGAAATGCACGTACTATTAACTTATTGTACTTCTGTGACAACATTATTCATGCCCGTGATGGTCAGCTGGGTGTAGATGTCACATGCCTTCATCATGGGGCATACACGTACTATTAACTTATTGTACTTTTGTAACAACATTATTCAGGTCTGTCATTGCCAGCTGGGTGTAGATGTCACATAGTGTCATCATGGGATGTACAAGTACTACAAACTTATACTTTTGTAACAACATTAGATGTCACATGGCTTCATCAGGGGATGTACAAGTACTATTAACTTATCATACTTTTGTAACAACATTATTCAGGCCTGTGATGGTCAGCTGGGTGTAGACGTCACTTGGCTTCATCATGGGATGGACAAGTACTATTAACTTATTGTACATTTGAAACCACATTATTCAGGCCTGTAATGGTCAGCTGGGTGTAGATGTCACATGGCTGCATCATGGGACAAACACGTACTATTAACTTATTGTACTTTTGTAACATTATTCATGCCCATAATGGTCATTTGGGTGTAGATGTAACAACATGGCTTCATCATGGGATGTAAAAGTACTATTAACTTGTACTTTTGTAACAACATTATTCAGGCCTGTGATGCTCAGCTGAGTATAGATGTCAAATGGCTTCATTATGGGATGGACAGGTACTATTACCTTATTGTACTTTGGTAACAACATTTTTTAGGCCTGTGATGGTCACCTGGGTGTAGATGTCACATGGTGTCATCATGGGATGTACAAGCACTATTAACTTATTATTCTTTTGTAATAACATTATTCAGGCCCATCATAGTCAGCTTGGAGTAGCTGTATTAACATGGTGTCATTATCGGATATACAAGTGCTATTAAATTATTGTACTTTCTTAACAACATTATTTAGGTCCGTGATGGTCAGCTGGGTGTAGATGTCACATGGCTTCATCATGGGATGGACAGGTATTATTAACTTGTACATTTGCAACAATATTATTTAAAACCAAGATGGTCAGCTGGGAATAGCTGTCACATGGCATCCTCGTGGGATGTACAAGTACTATTAACTTGTACTTTTGTAGTAACATTACTCAGGCCTGTAATGGTCAGCTATGTGTGGATGACACATGGCTTCACCATGGGATGTACAAAACTATTTACTTATTGTACTTTTGTAACAACATTATTCAGGCCCGTGATGGTCAGCTGGGTGTAGATATCTCATGGTGTCATCATGAGATATACAAGTACTATTAACTTATTGTACTTTTTTAGGAACATTATTCAGGCCAGTGATGGTCAGCTGGGTGTAGATGTCGCATGGCTTCATTATGGAATGTACAAGTACTATTAACTTAATATACTTTTGTAACAACCTTATTCACGCTGTGATGATCAGCTGGGTATAGATGTCACATGATGTCATCATGGAATGTACAAGTACTATTAACATATTGTACTTTAGTATCAACTTTACTCAGGCTTGTGATGGTCAGCTGGGTGTAGATGTCACATGGCTTCATCATGGGAAGTACAAGTCCTATTAACATATTGCACTTTTGTAACAACATTATTTAGGCCGCTGATGGTCAGCTGGGTCTAGATGTCACAGGGCTTCATCATAATATGTACAAGTGCAATTAACGTATTGTACTTTTGTAACAATGTTATTCAGGCCATGATGGTCAGCTGGGTTTAGATGTCACATGACTTCATCATGGGATGGACAAGTAGTATTAACTTATTGTACATTTGTAACCACATTAAACAGGCCCATGATGGTCAGCTGGGAGAAGATGTCATAACATGGTGTCATCATGTGATGTACAAGTACTATTAACTTATTGTACTTTTCTAACAACATTTTTCAGGCCCGTAATGATAAGCTGGGTGTGGATGTCACATGGTGTCATTATGGGATATACAAGTACTATTAACATATTGTACTTTTGCATCAACATTAATACGGTCCATGATGGTCAGCTGCATTTTGATGTCATATGGCTTCATCATGGAACCTACATGTACTATTAACTTATTGTACTTTTGTAACAACATTCTTTAGGCCCATGATGGTCATCTGGGTGTAGATGTCACATGGCTGCATCATGGGACAAGCATGTACTATTAACTTATTGTACTTTTGTAACAACATTATTCAGGCCCGTGATGGTCACCTAGGTGTGGACATCACATGGCTTCATCGTGTGATGTACATGTTCTATTAACTTATTATACTTTTGTAAAAACATTATTCAGGCCCGTGATGGTCAGCTGAGTATAGATGTTACATGGCTTCATTATAGGATGGACAAGTACTATTAACTTATTGTACTTTGGTAACAACATTTTTTAGGCTTGTTATGGTGAGCTGGATGTAGATATCACATGGTGTCGTTATGGGAAGTACAAGTACTATTAACTTATTGTGCTTTTGTAACATTATTCAGGCCTGTGATGGTCATCTGGGAGTAGATGTCATAACATGGCATCATCATGGGCTGTACAAGTGCTATTAACTTATTTTACTTTTGTAACAACATTATTCAGGCCCATGATGGTCATCTGGGTGTAGATGTCACATGGCATTATCATGGGCTTTACATGTGCTATTAACTTATTGTACTTTTGTAAAAACATTATTCAGGCCCAAGTTTGCAGCTGGG
Organism: Protopterus annectens; assembly: GCF_019279795.1. Lineage (NCBI taxonomy): Eukaryota > Metazoa > Chordata > Ceratodontiformes > Protopteridae > Protopterus > Protopterus annectens. Next base: position 722,173,638 of record NC_056751.1, on the reverse strand, counting down.
AATAGCTGTTGAATGGCATCCTCGTGGGATACACAAGTACTATTAACTTGATATATTTTTGTAACATTATTCAAGCCTGTGATGGTCATGTGGATGTAGATGTCACAACATAACTTCATCATGGGATGTACAAGTACTATTAACTTCTTTTACTTTTGTAACAACATTGTTCAGGCCCATGATGGTCTGCTCTTGGTGTAGATGTCACTTGGCTTCATCATGGGATGGACAAGTACTATTAACTTTTTGAACATTTGTAACCCCATTTTTCACATATGTCCAAGAAAGAAGATGTGGATGGAGTTTGCCTGATCACCAAATACTTATACATTTTGCAACAGTAAATAGTTTAAATTAGTAAAAACATACTTCAGTGACAAAAACCTGTAATTTATATCATGGCCTCAATATTTAAAACATAAACTACCTTTGATCGAAAATTCTTTGAAAATGCCCAAGACAAGGGATGTACACTACTTTCCCCTTTTTTAATTTATTTCCTTCCTGAAGAGAAGCCAGATCTTATTTTTTTTTTCATGGCAGACCTATGATCTATGTAGTCTACTGTCAAACTGTATGTAGGTACGTTTTTAATTACATTTGTCCTATTGTTTTATTTAATGTTATTTAACTCTATGGAGCTCTTCTCCCCAAGCCTCTGCTGAACATGGTTATTTATTACCTAGCAAGACTCTCCTGGTAGACAAATGTCAAAAAATAAATAAATCTTTGGTGTCTACTTAAAAAATTTGCTCAGTGTGACAAAACGTGCAGGTGATGACCTGCGAGAGTAGACCCATGCAGGACAGAGGCCATACCTCTTAACTGTGCAGATTTTTGCAGAATGTCCAGATTTTTGCCTCATATTTTTAGATTGTTTTTCATAAAATTGTGGTTTTCTAGCAAATTAGTGGCAAATCATTAAAGATTAAAATTTTAAAATAATGACAGACATTTGAGTTTCAGACTTCATGCCCTTCAGAAAATTCATGCTAATGCAAAACCTGTTATTCTATCAACTTTCTAAGTTTGTAAGAGCAGTATTTAAAAATTGTCCCTCTTTTTTGGCATTTGTCCTAGTTTTATTTATGTCTTTGTCCAGATTTCTTGCTCTAAGAGGTTGAGAGGTATGGCACAGAGGGTATTTGCAGATCAAAGCCATACATGTATTATGCAACTAGCTAATGTCACAATAACATACCAATCATATTTCTTTGTATAGTTTAAGAGTCTAAGAGTTGTGTTACTCTCAGATAGATAATGAAGTGTGAACTTGCAATAACAATGTCTGAGTACCAGCGGTAATAAACACAGTTCATACTGAGCTGGATGATTATATTATATAGTAATACTTGCAGATTATTTCTGATACTCTGTGTCGTACTATAAACATGTTGGGATTACATTCGATCCTCTCTCTCTGTCTCTGTCTTCATGGACTGATCTGTGTTTCAGACTTCCCAAACTTCCTAAGAATATAGATGCTATGTAACCTAACCCTCACAATCATGCAGAAAATGGCAAAGATAATTAATACTGAACTTATTAGAGCTCCAGTTTCAAGTTCAAATTTATTTAAGTGCCTGAACCAAGGTGCTGTACAAATCAATCAATAATACATATAAAGCAAACAAATCAATAAACTTAAAAATATTATGCGCATTCACATATAAGCTTCGCTCTGAAAGGGAATTTAATGATATTCATGTCTTGAACACATCACCACCTGGTTATGTTTGGAAACCAGATCATGATCCTCTGTTACATATGGGGTGTTACAGATACACTTTGCTATCACAACACTATTTTTTCTGAATTTTGGAGCATAATTAGCACACTCCATGTATTTTTTAATTGCAAAACATCAAGCAAAACAATAACAATCCAAATTCTAAACAACAGTGTAAGATTAAGTAAAACATCTATATAAATTACAAATTGTGATTGAAACTATTTATAGTAAGCAATAAAACTAAATACAAAGTTTATGCCATGAGCTAGTTAAAAGAAATGATCAACAGAGACAAGAGACAACAATTCCTTCCAGAACAGTATAACATGCACTAAATCATGCACTCAAGTCCTTTAAGAAGAAATATCAGTATGACTCTGTTATAGTGCATGCCGGTGTCAATGATATGAGGTGTACCTCTCTGGATTATATGAATAGAGACATGATGGAGGTCTCAGACTATGTGTCTAAGGTAGGTATGAGCCAAGCATTGAGCAGCATTCTACATTCTCCAAGGATGATGCTGCAATATGAGCAAAAAATAATTGACTTCAATAGTCCGTTTCATTTTTTGTGTCATTCAAAGAGGGTCCAGTATTTGTCAGTCTGGTAGGATATGATCGACAAACTGCTCTACTTTGCTGGGGATGGCCTGCACCTTCTCCTCAAGGGTTTCAATTATTGGCAAAGACATTGCCCACCTCCATAGTGCCTTTTTAGGTAATACCAACCTGATAAACCTGCCAACATAATAAAACAGCAAAAGAAAATATGAAGATGTTGCTGATCAGTGCTAAGAGCCTAAACAAGAAGCTTCACTCCCTGCAAGCCCTTCTCACACTGGACGACATTTACATCTGTGTAGTGACTGAGACATGGTTTAAAATGGTGGAGAGCACTCCAGCTGTGCAGAGTTATAATGCCTTCCATACATTAATACCAGTTACTGCATAGGAGGGGAAGAAATTGGAGGTGTATGATGTGGCCACAACAGTTAAATATCACTGGAAATGCTGATCTGCACTTTGCAGTAGTTACCTGCAACACACATAGACATGCAAAATTGCCAGTAACGAGGTCTTTCCTTATTGCTACTAATGTGTCTACAAAAAAGCAAAATAGCACATTGCAGAAACGGGGCCTTATTATCATAACTCTAAATGGTTTGCAGTGGCCCATTAATGTATCCTGAGGATAATATGTATACAGTGCCCATATTACTACTTCATCATTGGAGTACATTGAAAAAGGTCTATATGGATCAGTGCTTTACCACAATTAAAAATACAAACAGCCATCCGTTGTTCATGTCAGGATGCTTATATCACAAAGATATTTTCCCCAGTGTTATGTCACCTTGTCTGACAGTCACATAATATACATTGTCACTGTACCATGTCGATATGTGATTGCTGTTCCTGCTAGAACTGTCTTCCATTTACATGCCCTCATCTGCAGTACATTACAGTGCTTCACCTGTTCTTTTTCTCTGTGTTCATTCCTACAATTCATCTGTGTGTCCCTATTCAATGCACACACTTCCCCTGACTCTATTTTAAATGGCAGTTTATGTACACTTACAGATCACAACTCATACAGAATGCCTGGACTGGGATTCCACAATACTCTGCATTGTATGCAATGTACTGTACTGTGCTTGGAACATATACATTGGTATATATTAGACCCTGGTGATCATTGTGGCATTTGGCACAATCCTGCTTAACTAGTTTGCTCTACTGTAAACAAGGTCACTATCCATGTTACTTTACATAGTTTCCTGGCCGGCAACACTGTTGCTAGCAACAAAACCATGCTCATTTACATTTAAATGCTGTGTGTGACATGAATATGTAATTAGTGCTGCTGCTTACTGTGCAAATACATAGAGTTTATTGAATTCCAGGGTCAGTCCGTGACCTTAGCACCAATCATTTGTCTGTGTCAGCCCTTTCTGTAATATACTGACATCATTGGAGGACTCTATGCTTGCACTCAGTTTACAGATATCTGCAAATTTGTAAGTCACAGGCCATCTACTTTCACTTGGACTTGAGAGAAATAGATTCCAAACAGTAAAGATCTCAGCACATATCCTTGTGGTGCCCCACTGGTAACTGCCATACTTGTGGAGTTGGACTTCCCTGTGCAGTCTATCAGTGAGCCATTTGGCTACCCATCTAGTGACATATGGGTTTATATGAGTTTATATGGGTTTATCCCCAGTTTTTTAATTTCTCCAAGTCTTTTGGGATTCTGTTACCATGACAGGAATGGACCCCATTCCTAAGTCAAAGTTCGATTAAAGTTCATGCAATTAGTTTTGTTACAATCCTTGATGTCAGCCAGAAATGCTTTTTGCAGCACCCTTAATAATCCCAGTAATGACTCCTCCTGCAATTCGTATGGAGTTACATGTACTGGTAACATATGTAAATATGATTGTAGATCCTTTTTTAGAAGACCCGTTGGTCCTACTACTATTAACTGCCTGGGTATCTTTCTTTCACATTGCTCTCATTTCTGTCTGCAAATCCTGATATTTATGACTTTGTGTCTCTCTGTATGTAAGACAATGTAGTCACTGGGTGTAGCAATTTTAATGATCAATGCTACTGTTGTATTCTTTTCATGGACCACTATATTTTGTTTTCACGCATCTATCTTTTGAACTGTCGGTAATGGGTGATCCCATGTGATGCAGAATTCATAATTTTCTATGATTCTTTGTGGCTCATGTTTCCAGTGTTTTTCAACTACTTTAGTATTATAATGTTTGCTCAATCTCCAGTGCAACAGTCATGCCACATGCTCATGCCTTTCAGTATACAGTGCTTCTGCTATTAGTATATCAAAACTAGAAGCGAGGTGTGCAACTTTTCCCAATTCTGTTTTACAAAACCTACATTTGTCTGTTTCTGCCACATATTCAATGGACTTTGTAAACTAATGTGTGTGTAGCCCACTATCTTGGGCTGCCAATATTAACCTTTCATCTTTTGGTTTGAATTTGCCTCTCCTTAACCACTCCTGCATTCGATCCTGATCAACATGAGGTTCTTCCAGAAGTTTTCTATACTTTCAACTATATTTATGCATTTTCCACATTTCTTGCCTTCTCATCTGGTCCTTCACCTTATATTCTTTCTTTTGTTTTTTGACACATTCAGTTGCCACCTGATTTTTATCTACTTCTGGTTTGATTTCCATTCGTGCTTGATGTCGATATGCTACTGCTAGACTGAGCAGAGAGGTCATCTTAGATTTATTCTCCTCATGTTTCAAAACTTTCACTACATTTGGTTCCTGTGAGGTCAGCAGATAGGTGTGCAGTCCCACAATTGCAGATATGTAATCAATTTCAAGGTGGCCCATCTCTCCTAATCTTGGTTTGCACTGATTTTTATAAATCATGTGATGAGCATAAAGCATCTTTCTTGTTTTCCTGTCTAATCTATCCAACACCTATTAGGACCAGTCAATCACTCCAAAACTGTAAGTCAGGACAGGAAGAGCAAATTAGTTTATAACTTAGATTTTGTTCCTCGATGTCAGCACTGTTTTCAGGATTACTGTAAGTCTTCTAAAATATTACTTAAAAGTTTTATTCACATTTGTTCATGTTTTACTGTTGATCCTTCATCAATTCCCAATTATTTATACACTCCCTCTTGCTCAAGTTCTTTTATATCACAGTCTTGTCCCAAGCTGATGTTTTCTTGGTGCTGCAATTTTTCTGCTTTAAAGCTTGCTTTTGCACACTTTTCAAGACCGAATGGCATTTTTATATCATCTGAAAAAGTTTTGACTTTTTGCAATCATGCTTTCAGTTTCTCATCTGATGAGCTGTACAGTTTTAAATCATCGACAAAGAGAAGATGAGAAGTATTTACATTTTGTTGTTTTCTAAGAGCCAAATTACATCCATGGCCTAATCTGTTAAGTAGACAGCTTAATTGGTTAAGAGCAGGACAGAATAACAGGTGACAAGAGAGTCACGCTGGAATATCCCGCTTTGGATTTTTATCCCTGGAATAATAATTTGTCCTTTATCATGCCTTAATCGCAAAGTGGTCTGCCACTGCTTCATGGTTACAGTAATGTACTGGAAAAGTGTATCTTATGCATTTTTAAGCACTCTTTTTTTCCATGAATGTGGGATCCTATCATATGCTTTTTTGTAGTCAATCCATGCCATACTTAGATTCTTCCCCTTTTTACATTTCTCCATTATGACTTTACTTAGCAACAGATGATCCTTTGTTCCATATGACTTTCTTTTATTACCCTTTTGTTCTATTGCCATGACTGAGTTTTCTTCTAAATGACTATAAACTCTGTCGGCATCAATTCCAGTGTACAGTTTATACGTAGTTGGAAGGCAAGTTATTGGTCTATAATTTTTATGGTAGCTTGCAGGTTTACTCTTAAGTAGGAGCATTGTTTTCCTGTTGTTAACCAGGTTGGTGTCTGTTCAGGGTGTGCGTATAAATAGTTCTTACTCATGGCTAAATCTTCATGCAAAGATGTTAATACTTTTAACCAGAAGTTAGGTACTGCATCTGTGCCTGGTGTTTTCCAATTAGAGGCTATTCTTAACTTTATTTCTCTCTCTCTTGCTGTTACTTCATCCCATTTCATATCCTGTACCTTTGAACTTCTTATACTTTCTTTCACTTCTTCTATCCATTTAGCATCTTTGTTATGTTACACAGTATCTTCATAGATACATCTCCAAAATGTATCTATTTCTTCTTCTTTTTGAGTGGTCTTTCAATTCTTTTTACATTGTTTCCCAAATCTCTATAAAACTTTTTGGGGTCATCAATAAATTGCCTATTTTTCTACTTTTCCTTTATATTTATCTTTGTATCTTCTCAGTTTTTTTCTGCCTGTGCTGATATTTTTAGTTTATTATTTGTGATAGTGCATGATAGATCCTGATCCATTATAATATTGCGCATTGCTTTTATCACGTCTATCTTTCTGAGTACTTTTGTCGATGTGCTCCCTCTTCTATACTCCTCTGACACTTCTTGCCTTAACTACTTTATATTTTTCTCTGTTTGATACTTCCATGATGGAATTCAATTTTTCCCCTTCGTTTCCCTCACTACCCTGTGTTCTTGTAGAATTTTATCTGTCATTAATTTAGCCGCACAGTCATGTATCCTGTTTAGTTCTGTTATATTGCATGGATCTCTATGGACAGTCCTAATCACTGTGTTCATTTGTTTTATCAAACTTCTGACTTTTTGGGTTTTATTGACCTTCTGCAGTCTATTTCTTTCATTGATCTTAATATGTCTATTTATCTCTATTAAATCAAGCAACTCATCTCTTTCCTCATTTTCTTCTAAACTGAGGGCACATTTTTTTGTTCTCCATTTTCTGTGGGCATTCTGTAGAAAGTTCTAAAGCATCTTACTGTGGCACAACCTCTTCAATTTCATCCTGTGTCATCCATTGCTCTGTCATATGGAGATTGATTGGCTTATCATGCCTTAAAATCGTCTGCTCCAGAGTTGCCACAGTATTCTGCTCCTTCCCTTGCTGTCCAGCTTCAAGTGAACATTTATACTGTTTTCCTGTAGAAGGCTCCAAAATATCTTCATATGGCAACTGACCAGATTTTTTCCATTCCACTGATTTCTCCTTAATTTGGATGTCTATTCTCTATCTTACTGTAGTGTTTTCTCAGTTAGATTTTCTACACTGAATCTTTCACTTCGCAGGTACTCAATACCCTCAGTTTCTATTTCTTTAACTTCTCCATTACTGATATCCTTTTCTACTTTTCCTTTTTGTCTTCTTATTTTTTGTATTGTAAAGTTTTCCATGTCTGGATTTCTTTATCTGTATTTCTCTACAAATATCTTTGGTGCTGCTTGTTTTGTATTGATTAGATTTGCTTTCTCCTTTGCATAAATATTACACCGGGTATATATTACGTTATTGAACTTTTAAAAGTTCAAATGTCATATGATCCACATCATATGATCGAACTCTTAAATGTTTGAACATTTCAATGGAGATCTCCGTACTGTGCAGAATGGGAAAATTTGGTTTTTGCCTTTGCATAAATATTGCACAATATCAAATCTCTCTTGTTCCCATGTCCATATTTTTTTTTATACTTTTCAAAAATATCTAGGTTTTGTTGTTTATATTTTTGCACTTCCTCAGATGCTTCTTTTTCCAAACAGATCAAAGTTTCTTGGTCTACATATCGTTTTTCACAAATCTGTTATATTAATGACCACGTTTTTTTTATTTGAAGCTTAAAACAGTTTTTCTTGTTTATGCCCTCTGATTTCTCTCTTAATCTTTTTGTATATCTTGTGTCTGGAAATTCTGGGCTTTTTGCATAATAGTAACAGTACATAATTTCTTATCCTCAATAGTCCACTCTGTTGTCTCCATGGCTCTTCTTTGGCCTATTAGTTTTTGTGATTCTTGTGGACTGCTACTTCCTTCAACAATGGGAGGGGGGCATCCTCTCCCTAGGCCTGGCCTAGCCCCATTGTAGGAATGTTTCTTTTTTTTGATGATTCTATACTGTCAGTTTTTCCAGTCCTGGCACCAGTGCATCTACCAGGATTGGGCAATTGTTATCCTAGGTCTTGTGTACCCAGCTATCTTTTGTAATTTTTGACCTACTTCTGTCCATGTTATATTCTATATAAAATACAGTCTATATATCAGTATTATTTTGGCGAGATTTTATGAAAACCAGGGTCCACCTCATGAAGATGCTCACCAAGACTTGAGGATGAATTCAGTTTCAGCAATACTACTCTCCTTTGCTTGCTGACTTATCTCTCCATTCAGACCCCAGCTAGGAGAGTTTGTTGAGTGTGGGATTGTGTCAAAAGCTTTGGCTAAATCAAGATAGGTAGGATGTACTGCTTTGCCCTTATCCAGGGCTTTGGTGACATTCTCAAAAATTCTATCAGATTTAGTAAGCAAGAACTACCCTTGATGAAATCAAACTGGGTTGGGTCAAGAGTATGAAGATTGCCTGTGTCCTTGTTGATAAGGTCCATGACAGTTCTTTCCATGGCCTTTCAGATCAGGCTGGTAAGGCTTATGGTTTGATGGTTCCCAGGTTTAGTTGATTGACCCCCTTTGTGCAAGGGAATTACTGTTACTGTTCTCCACCCTGCCAGAACAGAGCCAGTGCTCAGGCTATGGTTAAAGAGATTTGCAAGTGGTTCCACTAGGTCTTGTTTTAGATTGTTTAGTAAACAGCCTAGAATGTTATCTGGTCCCACAGAGGCCATCTTTTTGGCCTTGGAGAGCACTTGTAAGACCTGTTCTTTGGAGATACTCAGTAGAGGACTGGTGTCAGGAATGCTTTGAGGTATGGCTGGTGGGGACAGGGTGTGAAGTTATTGCCAGATCTGCAGACTAGAAGGTTGGAAATTTCCTCAGGTGCATCAGTGGTACCATCCACTATAAGTTCAGCACAAAGCTGGGCATTCCCTTATAGGTTTTGGATGTAGCTAAAGAATGCCTTATGACTATCTTTAGCTTTGGATGCTAATATAGTCTTGTAACTAGCCTTAAAGGGCTTTACAAGATATCTAATTTGCTTGTTCAAGCTGTGGAGGGTATTCTTCCTCTGTTGACTAAGTTCCCTCTTGTTCTTAGAGATCAATTTCTTTCTTTTGTTGTCTAACTTATTTATACTTGCAGTCCACCAGGTGGCTTGTTTTTTTGGGAGGACCTGGTTTTGGTCCTGTCAGGTACAGCAGAGTCAATACGTTTGTTTAAGTGACTGTATAGGGCATTTGTGTAGTCCTCTATATAGGAGTAATTATTGGTTGTGTTAGCCGGAGTTTGAAAACTTTTTATACCATTACTTAGTAGGCTATAGCTTGCTTTGAAGACATTTTACATTTTTTTTTTTTGCTGCAGTAGGGGTGTCAGGTCTAATCTTTACTTCAATTGAGACAGATTTCTGGTCTAACATTACCAGGGTGGGAAACACATAGGGGGTAGTGCAGTGACTCCTCATGTTGATGAGCACTAGGTCTAGGAAATTTGACCCCCCTTGTGGAGGTGAAGACTAACTGCTCCAGGGCCTTTGAATTAACAAAGTCCAGGAACCTCAGCGATACCATGTCTTTGCTAGTGTAAATCAGCCAATCAATGGAAGGATAGTTGAAATCTCCCATGACCAAGGTGTTTGGCTGTATAGTGAGTGACTCTAGCAAGTCCAGGCATGTGGTGAGCTTCTCCTGGTTCATGTTTGGGACTTGTAGCTAGCGATGATGTGGTAGGGTATTTTACCTATACTTGTTTGGACTTGGAGCAGTTCTAGAGAGTCATATTGTTTTACCAGTCTTGAGGTGTATTTGAATTTAATGAAGATGGATACACCTCCCCCTTTGGTTCTTTCAGGATCCTTTTGGGGTCTGAACCAGAGTACCTCATTATCCCTTTTTAAGCACAATCTGGATAACTGGATGGGAAACAGAAAATACACCCCTGGGATTTCACCTGTGTCTCTGCTGGACAGGGGCATCGAGGGCTGACTTGTCATAACATTGGCTAAATTCTTGGCTAGGCTTGTAAGGGCCTCAGGGCCAATAGCCTAGTAACTTCCTATGATTTTATGATCCTATGAACATGTGATAGGCATTGTAGCCTTTTATGGCCGAGGTGCTCTCTGTGGCCTTGAACCAAGTCTCAGTGACTGCAGTGACATCAGTATCTTCCAAGGTGAGGAGTGCTTCCAGGGAGTGCAGTTTCCTGTTTAGGCTCCTAGCATTAAGCAGCATGACCTTGAGTTTGTCTATAGTGGATTTATTTACATTGAAAGTTTTTTTTTTTGTTTTGACATTGCCTAAAAAATGCAATATGGGGGAAGCATGCATCTTTGCAATTATCTAAAAGCCTTGAGGAGACAGGTAAAGGCAATCTCAGCAAAAGCAGCGTGGTCCGTCGACCATGTTTTCCCAGGCTGACAGATACTGGATCCCCTAGAGTGTCACCAAAAGTTAAGCCAATTATTGAAATCAATCACTTTTTGTTTGTATTGTGGCATCATCCTAGGTGACGGTAGAATGCTGCTTAGGGCTAGGGACATACCTGACTGGGACTGGGTCTGTATTAGTTCACCGAAAGATATTTCCAGTGAACACCTCTTTGTTGACACCTAATGATCGAAAATAACTTCCGTGATTTGTGGAATTCTCCCAGGGCAATGAAGTAATTGGCCGAGTATACAACTTTGCCCTTTTCCCCACCGTAGTGCGATCTTGGAGTTGGTATATATAGTTAATAGTGGTGTGGGAGCACAACCTCCCACATTGGGGGGTGTGAGGATGAAGTCTCCCACTTGGGTGGGTTTGATTTATTGTGTTTTGTGTTCCATTGTGCTGCAGGGTAATTGTTTTATTGCCCTGGGAAAATTCCATGAATTGCAGAAGTGATTTTTGACAGTTAAGTGTCGATGAAGAGGTGTTTGCTGGAAATATCTTTTGGCAAACTAATATAGACCCGACTAGAACACATAACCTGAGAGTTCACTTCAGTCATGCTTCTTTTCATATAGTCCAGAGGGGGTTATTTTAAGTCATTCACTCCAAAATGTGCTATGACAGAGTCATAACAGTAATTGATGCTGAGTGACTTGAGTGCATGCCTGATTTGACAGATCCTGGCACCTGACAGGCAGCTGACTGTGACTTTCTCCTTTTCCCGCCTGGTGAGGGGGACATCTGTGTGTCTCACTATGGAGTCGCTTTTGACCAGAACATTTGTTTTTTTGATGTTCTGCCTTAGGGGGGGGGGCTAATGGTTGAGGCACTGATGTGTCTTGTTCTGTTTAGTGGTGGATTGTGTTCATGTACCGGTATGTGTAGACTGTTTGTGCTTTGGAGGTCTCTGTTCTTTTGGTAGGCTCTTAGTGAGTATCTCCACGTATGTGGGTTTATGTGTCTTGAATTTTTCTTGTGTGAGAGGAGAGGTGTGTGTGCTGAAAACCTGTTTGATGTTTTGTTTATTGTTACACTAGAGGATTGATTCTAGTTTTATGGTATAGTCGCATTTCTCACATACTGTTTTTGTTTGGTTTAGTAGCAAGTGGTTGTCAGCATACATGAGGTAATTGCTACATTGCCTCAGGATGGCCACATCAATTAGGCTAGCTAGAGAAATGTTGGGACACAGACTGTCCATAATAACAGGTAAGTCTGTACATACTAGTTTGTGAGAGGGCAAGTTAGATCATCTTTTTCTCTGGGATTAACAAGTGTATTTACTCTACAGAGCAGTGATGGCGAACCTTTTGAGCTCAGTTTGTCAGACATTCAAAAAATGCCTATCTTGATTCTGCTGGTGTTTCACCACTCCCTGATAAAAGTGACAGAATTCTTTACATATTTGTTTATTTAAAAAAAAATATAGTCCAATCATGGGTGCTGCTATGTATTAAATAGTAAAAGAAAAATCAGTGAAGTACAATAGAAAAAACAATATGTGCACTGATAATTGGACTTAAAATAATGCACCAAAAATTACCCTATTTTTAATAGTAATTTTAAATTGAACTGAAAAGAAAATATAGAACATATTGCATTTGATTTGATTAACATCAATTAATGACTTTTTTTGTTGCTGAGTTTTTAAGTGCGAGGTCACATATTTCTTGTATTTTTGTTCATTCGGTTTCTTTGGTAATTTGGGTGTTGGTGAACGCTGGTGTGTCACCTAAAACGTTGTGGTGTGTCACCTTTGACACACGTGTCATAGGTTAACCATCACTGCTATAGAGGATCAGGGACAAAAGGTGTGGCAACGCTGTTCATGGCTCAGTTGAGTTGCCCTCAGTGCATAAGTGCTCAGCTACGTTACCTGAAGATCAGCAAGGAAGCCTGGGAGGGTTTTACAGACTGGTTTCTAGGGAAAAAAGTGTTTCTAGGTAATTGTGACTATACAGGGCATAGTTATCCCCCCATTGCACAGTGCACAGCTATGTGCAAACGTGAGGCTTATATTCAGGTAAAATTAAACAGTTTTAAACTAGTTTGCCAATGGGAAATTACACAAAGATCCTTCCTCCATAAATCCCCAGCTCAGACAAGGCTATATCCACACTCTTCTTCCACAAGGGTGCAGGGGAGCCCTTCTTAATGAAAAATGGTTGGATCTGAGTCCATGTCTTTGAAAAACAAGCTAAATTCAGTAAGTCTGGATCTAGTCTATGTTATCTAAGCAATATTTCAGTGAAAAACAAATGCAGATAATAAAGCAGGCAATTAAACAATGTGGAGTAATATTTATGAGGCTATATATTTAAATGTGCGTCAATAAAGGTCAATCATTTTTAGTTTTATAGTAATTAATTTGTAAATATTAGCCTATTGCATTTGTACATCGTCTAAAATGCATATAAAAGCAAATCATGCCTATTCTTATAGGCAATTTAGTTCAATGTGTGTATGTGTTTACAGCGGGACTGTTTGTGCAGTATAAAAAGTGTGCACATACATAGTTTAATGCCTCTTTATTTTGCTTACAGCAGGTCCCCCTTTCTTGACTGCTCCCATGAAATGAATCACTGACAGTCTTTTGGGGATCTACAACAGGTGTCACCATACCCCAATGGTTATTAATCTTCATCTTTGACTTTATTCATGTGGATATTTTTAAAATATTATTACAGGAAATTAAGCCATTACAGATATGATTCAGTAATTATTTTTAAGCACTCACTGTACTGGCTAACCTTTTCCCGACAGTAGTCTATATCACTTTCAAAAACAGCTGTAAGCTCCAGAAAGGTTAGAAGGGACCTGGTGTATACTGAGCAGCATCTAACTTATCACCTCACTCATCATATCAAGATATTTTGTACATTGGCTTCACTCCTGGCTTCACATAAGCTGTGATAGATTCCATCCAAGGTCAGCATGTCTTGGATGTAGTATGCGTAATGATGTCTTTAACTGTGCGTGATTACACCATGCAATCTGACCATGTTTACATTGGGTGAGAGATATGTAATACAGGGTGCCTGATTACACCATAAATCTGACCATGTTTGTATTGGATGAGGGGTATGTAATAGAGGGTGCCTGATTACACCATACAATCTGAATATATTTGTATTGGATGAGCGATATGTAATAAAGGGTGCCTGATTACACCATACAATCTGACCATGTTTACATTGGATGAGGGATATGTAATAGGGGGTGTGTGATTACACCGTCCAATCTGACCTTGTTTACATTGGATGAGGGATACGTAATAGAAGGTACCTGATTACACCATACAATCTAACTCCCTATTATGCCAGAACTGAATCATGATTAAAGATTGCAGTAATAACACGGTGCTCCCTGTTATGACAGAACTGAATCATGATTAAAGATTACAGTAATAACACAGTCTTCCCTGTTATGACAGAACTGAATCACGATTAACGATTACAATAACACAGTGTTCCCTGTTATGACAGAACCGAATTATGATTAAAAATTAGAGTAATAACACTGTGTTCCCTGTTATGACAGAAATGAATCATGATTCAAGATTACAGTGATAACACAGTGTTCCCTGTCATGACAGAACTGAATCATGATTAAGGATTACAGTAATAACACAGTGTTTCCTCTTATGACAGAACTGAATCATGAATAAAAGTTACAGTGATAACACAGTGTTCTCTCTTATAACAGAACTGAATCACGATTAAAGATTACACAGATAACACAGTGTTCCCTGTTATGACAGAACTGAATCATGATTAAAGATTACAGTGAAAACAGTGTTCCCTGTTATGCCAGAACTGAATCATGATTAAATATTACAGTAATAACACAGTGTTCCCTGTTATGATAGAACTGAATCATGATTAAATATTAGAGTGATAGCACAGTGTTCTCTGTTATGACTGAACTGAATCATGATTAAAGATTAGAGTAATAACACAGTGTTCCCTGTTATGACAAAACTGAATCATGATTAAAGATTACAGTGATAACACAGTGTTCCCTGTTATGACAGAACTGAATCATGATTAAAGATTACAGTGATAACACAGTGCTCCATGTTATGACAGAACTGAATCATGATTAAACGTTACAGTGATAGCACAGTGTTCCCTGTTATGAAAGAACTGAATCATGATTAAAGATTACAGGGATAACACAGTGTTCCCTCTTATGAGAGAACTGAATCATGATTAAACATTGCAGTGATAGCACAGTGTTCACTGTTATGACAGAACCGAATCATGATTAAAGATTACAATGATAAACACAGTGTTCCCTGTTATGAGAGAACTGAATCATGATTAAAGATTACAGGGATAACACAGTGTTCCCTGTTATGACAGAAATGAATCATGATTAAAGATTACAGTAATAAAACAGTGTGCCCTGTTATGACAGGACTGAATTGTGATTAAAGATTACAGTAATAACACAGTGTTCGCTGTTATGAGATAACCGAATCATGATTAAACATTACAGTGATAACACAGTATCCCCTGTTATGACAGAACTGAATCTGATTAAAGGTTTCAGTGATAACACAGTGTTTCCAGTTTTGACAGAACTGAATCATGATTAAAGATTACAGTAATAAGACAGTGTTCCCTGTTATAATAGAACCATATCATGATTAAAGATTACAGTGATAACACGGTGTTCCCTGTTATGACAGAACTGAGTCATGATTAAAGATTACAGTGATAAAACAGTGCTCCCTGTTATGACAGGAGATAATCATGATTAAATATTACAGTGATAATACAGTGTTCCCTGTTATGACAGAACTGAATTATGACTAAAGATTACAGCGATAACACAGAGTTCCCTGTTATGACAGAACTGAATTATGATAAAAGATTACAGTGATAACACAGTGTTCCCTGTTATGACAGAACTGAGTCATGATCAGAACTGTCCTGTCATTAGTGAGGAGGAGGATGTTAAGAAAGCCATGAGGAAGATTAAATTTGATACCAGCATTTAGATGGATAAAATGGGTTCCTTCTATCAGTGATAAGCGATCCTTTCATTCCATGCTTAATATTTCTTATCTAGTAGTGTTTGCTTACTGGATATGTCACTGAAGTTTGGAACTCAGCTGTAAACATCCCCATCTGTACAGGTGGAGATACCAATAGTGTCAGCAACTACAGGCCCATTAGCTTAACTAGTAACACCGGTAGTCCATTTTAAAGAATATTCTTATGCTTCATTTCAAAATTTTTTTTTATTAAATGTGGAGCTATCACAACATGGCTTCATTAAGGGATGTACAAGTACTATTAACTTATTGTACTTTTGTAACAACATTATACAGGCCCGTGATAGTCAGCTGGGTGTAGATGCCACAACATGGCTTCATCATGGGATGTACAAGTACTATTAATTTATTCTACTTTTGTAACAATGTTATTTAGGCCCATGATGGTCTGCTGGGTGTAGATGTCACAACATGGCTTCATTGTGGGATGTTCAAGTACTATTAAATTATGCACTTTTGTAACAACATTTTTCAGGCCCGCGATGGTCAGCTGGGTGTAGATGTTACATGGCATCATCATGGGATGTACAAGTACTATTAACTTACTGCACTTTTGTAACAACATTATTCAGGCCTGTGATGGTCAGCTGGGTGTAGATGTCACATGGCTTCATCATGGGACATACAAGTATTATTAACTTATTGTACTTTTGTGACAACATTATTCAGGCCCGTGATGGTCAACTGGGTGTAGATATCACATGGCTTAATCGTGGAATGTACAAGTACTATTAACTTACTATACTTTTTGTAACAACATTGTGCGGGACCACAATGGTCAGCTGGGTGTTCATGTCACATGGCTTCATCATGGGGTGTAGAAGTATCTTTAACTTATTGTTCTTTGTAACAGCATTATTCAGGCCTGTG
The DNA here is from genome assembly GCF_019279795.1 of Protopterus annectens. NCBI lineage: Eukaryota > Metazoa > Chordata > Ceratodontiformes > Protopteridae > Protopterus > Protopterus annectens. The sequence continues at coordinate 722,156,987 of NC_056751.1, read as the reverse complement.
ATGGTCAGCCAGGTGTAAATGTCACATGGCTTCATCATGGGATGTAAAAGTACTATTAACTTATTGTACTTTTGTAACAACTTTATTCAGGCCCATGATGGTCAGCTGGGTGTAGATTTCACATGGCGTCATCGTGGGATGTACAAGTATTATTAACTTATTGTACTTTTGTAACAGCATTATTCAGGCCCACGATGGTTAGCTGGGCAAAGATGTCACATGGCTTCATCATTGGATGTACATGTACTATTAACTTATTGTACTTTTGTAACAACATTATTCAGGCCCATAATGGTCAGCAAGGTGTAGATGTCACAACATGGCTTCATCATGGGATGTACAAGTACTATGAACTTATTGTACTTTTGTAACAGCATTATTCATGCCCCTAATGGTCAGCTGGGTGTAAATGTTACATGGCTTCATCATGGGATGTACAAGTACTGTTAACTTATTGTAGTTTTGTAAAATTATTCAGGCCCGCCATGGTCAGCTGGGTGTAGATGTCACATGGCTTCATCATGGGGTGTAGAACTACTATTAACTTATTGTACTTTTGTAACAACATTATTCAGGCCCATGATGGTCAGCTGGGTGTAGATGTCAAATGGCTTCATGGGATTTACAAGTAGTATTAACTTATTGTACTTTTGTAACAACATTATTCAGGCCCATTATGGTCATTTGGGTGAAGATGTTACTTGACTTCGTCATGGGATGTACAAGTACTATTAACTAATTGTACTTTTATAACAACATTATTCAGCCCCGTGATGGTCAGCTGGGTGTAGATGTCACATGGCTTCATCATGGGTTGTAGAAGTACTATTAACTTATTGTTCTTTGTAACAACATTATTCAGGCCTGTGATGGTCATCTGGGTGTAGATGTCACATGGCTTAATCATGGGATGTACAAGTGCAATTAACTTATTATACTTTTTGTAACAACATTGTGCAGGCTCACGATGGTCTGCTGGGTGTAGATGTCACATGGCTTCATCATGGGGTGTAGAAGTACTATTAACTTATTGTACTTTGTAACAACATTATTCAGGCCTGTGATGGTCAGCTGGCTGTACATTTCACATGGCTTCATCATGGGATGTAGAAGTACTATTAACTTATTGTACTTTTGTAACAACATTATTCAGGCCTGTGATGATCAGCTGGGTGTTGATGTCACAACGTGTCATCATGGGATGTACAAGTACTATTAACTTATTTTACTTTGGTATCAACATTATTCAGGCCCGTAATGGTAGGTGGGTGTAGTTGTCACATGGCTTCATCATGGGATGTAGAAGTACTATTAACTTATTGTACTTTTGTAACAACATTATTCAGGCCCGTAATGGTAGGTGGGTGTAGTTGTCACATGGCTTCATCATGGGATGTACAAGTACTATTAACTTATTGTACTTTTGTAACAACATTGTGCAGGCTCACAGTTGTCTGCTTGGTGTATATGTCACATGGCTTCATCAATGGGTGTAGAAGTACTATTAACTTATTGTTCTTTGTAACAACATTATTCAGGCCTGTGATGGTCATCTGGGTGTAGATGTCACATGGCTTAATCATGGGATGTACAAGTGCAATTAACTTATTATACTTTTTGTAACAACATTGTGCAGGCTCACAATGGTCTGCTGGGTGTATATGTCACATGGCTTCATCATGGAGTGTAGAAGTACTATTAACTTATTGTACTTTTGTAACAACATTATTCAGGCCCATAATGGTAGGTGGGTGTAGATGTCGCATGGCTTCATTGTGGGATGGACAAGTACTATTAACTTATTGTACTTTTGTAACAACATTATTCAGGCCTGTAATGATAGGTGGGTGTAGATGTCACATGGCTTCATCGTGGGATGGTCAAGTACTATTAATTTATTGTACTTTTGTAACAACATTATTCAGGCCTGTGATGGTCAGTTGGGTTTAGATGTCACATGGCTTCATCATGGGATGTACAAGTAATATTAACTTATTGTACTTTTATAACAACATTATTCAGCCCCACTATGGTCAGCTGAGTGTAGAATGATGTCACATGGCTTCATCATGGGATGTACAAGTGCTATTAACTTATTGTACTTTTGTAACAACATTATTCAGGCCTGTAATGGTAGGTGGGTGTAGATGTCACATGGCTTCGTCGTGGGATGGTCAAGTACTATTAACTTATTGTACTTTTGTAACAACATTATTCAGGCCTGTGATGATCAGCTGGGTGTTGATGTCACAACGTGTCATCATGGGATGTACAAGTACTATTAACTTATTTTACTTTGGTATCAACATTATTCAGGCTTGTGATGGTCAGCTGGGTGTAGATGTCACATGGCTTCATCATGGGATGTACAAGTACTATTAACCTATTGTACTTTTGTAACATTATTCAGGCCAGTGATGGTCAGCTGGGTGTAGATGTCACAACTTGGCTTCATCATGGGATGTACAAGTACTATTAACTTATTGTACTTTTGTAACAACATTATTCAGGCCTGTGATGGCCAGCTGGGTGTAGATGCCACATGGCTTCATCATGCGATGTGCAAGTACTATTAACTCACTGTACTTTTGTAACAACATTATTCAGGCCCGCAATGATCAACTGGGTTTAGATGTCACCTACCTCAACCTCACAAGGGTATCGATTCAGTCTCCTATTTACCAGCATGTCAAACTTTATGAGTGGAGAGGTGATCCACTGTGGCAACCCATAACTGGGAAAAAGCCAAAAGAATAAGATTATAGTTTCAACAATGCTCACATCAGAATTACATAAATAAGTTTGTTGGTGATGATAAGCTAATGATGACAATAATAATTATTAGCACCATGAACAGCAAGTTCCAGCAACTCTTGGATACATTATATGTTTGGACGACAGAGCCCATATATTTAGTAAATGTAATATCATGCACTTTGATACCTGGAATGGTGAATGTCCATATTCCATTGTTAACAGCTGATTGACTCATATAAGCCTGGTTAAGGACTTCGTCTTTCTGGTAAATAATAATCTCACATGTGAAGCTTGCATTTGTTTAATTAGCAGGACATAACCTGCTTGTCTTTTGATCAGTTTAAATGGGTCTATATTAGATCAGTGAACGCTTAAAAAAGCGAACGCTGATTGATCGACCTTATGTAAGCGAAAGCTTATAATCTCGAACTGTCAGATCGCGATTTTTTTCCTAGGGAAAAAAATCGCTGATCCAAAATACATACACACAACACAAGCACACCAAACAAACAGAAATCCACACACATACACTTAAAATCTGACACCTAACCCTACTCTAAACTATGCACACACCACTAACTATCCACTTACCTTAACCCAAACCCTAACCCTATGGTCCATCACTAATCACACACTAACCTCACCCACTCCCTAACCCTAACTCACCTAAACCCGCCCTAACCCTCACTTCCACACAATCGCACACATACCTAACCTGAGCCCTAACCCTAACTCACCTAGCCCACCCTAACACTCACATCCACACAATCGCACACTTACCTGAATCTGACCCGTAACTTTCCACCACAGCAATGAAAATACCGAAGCAACAGAAATGGGCAACTGAATTTTTTCCCTAGGAAAAAATTTGAGTTTCTGTTGCTTTGATATTTTTAACATTCGCTAAAATAAGGTCGATCAATCAGTGTTCGCTTGTTTAAGCATTCGCTGATCTAATATAGACCCGTATAAAGACTCTCTGTCTGGCTTATCAGGATTAGTCTGCATTTGTGAGAAGTAAGACAGACTACTTAACTGGACATCTGCTATTCAAAGACAGAGACTGTTGTGGCTGTTTTCTGTGGAGAAAAATTACCCTCTGCTTTCTGGTGTTCACTTATTATTTTGTTTTTTTGCAGGCCTAATGTGATTGCATAAAGCAACTTGCAATATTTTAATGTGTGGCAACTCTTTGTTTGGAACAAAGATGAAATACATTACATCCTTTTTTATCATGATTAGACATCTGAATGGTACATAGAAGTAGTTATAACTCCTTGGTGGTGTGTTGTCTAGACGAAAGTAACTGACCTTGTTACATGGGTGTAGTGATCCTCTTTGCCATGAAGCCTGCTTAGTATAAAAGCAAACCTACTCATAGATATACTTGTTTTTTTTGGGGGGGGGATTATGTCATTATTTCTTTAACATTTTTCACAAACCTCAGCAGTCACTATATCTTGTGCCAAGTTAGGGGCAGTGTGGTCATTATTTATTTATCTTTTCTTACAAACATCAGAACAGCACACGGAGGGGCAGTATACCTTGTATAGGAGCACTGTACTGTATCTAGTAGTAATAAGCTGTAAATATTATTTTAATATTAATTACATTTTTCTCACAATCAATCATCTGATGCATACACAGGTGGCTGTCTTTTATGAAAGAGTAAATAAGCATGCTGTTTATATATGTCTAACAACAAACAAGGTATGTTCTATTTGCTTTTTCAGTTTTCCCCAGTCTGTTGTCTTTTAGGGGTAGAGGGTGAGGTGGCATAAATATGACAAAAGCAGCTTGAAGTATGCATTTATGTCTTAATTTTACCCAGTGTAATAACATAGGACTAACTGTTTTGATTGAAGTGGGTGGTAGATGGACGGGTACTGTTAGCAAATACGATATTATATATCCTCAAAGCATTTTTCACTTTATTGAAAAGTAGTGTTTGGCCAGTTTTACGCATTAAAACTTCCATACAACTTATTTCTTCCTTGAAATAAAAAAATAGAATCAAATTTCTTTTCCTTAAGTATGATGTTTGTTAAGGTCATCATTGTATCAAAAAGTTGGAAAAAAACTCTAAAATATACCTAAGAGCACCTATAATCCTGTGGCTTCTGGAAACCTGGTAGCCCCCCTGACCCCCTACTTAAATTATTAATTACAGGGTAGCCCCAATCAGTTAGGATGTGCTGAAAGGATGCAGGAAAAAACAGAGTTGAGAGTTGGAGTGAGACTGAATTTCGTTCTGTAATTATGTATCTGAAGTAGTTAACTTCATTTGTCCATCAATCTGTGGGTATCGGATCCATATCGGATCCGAGCCGGCAGCTTCAAACAGCTAAGATCCGAGCTCCAAGCTCCTCCCCCTTACTCATAATCCCCTGCTATCCCTTCCTGACCTCAGATCTTGTTTGCCGCAGTTCAGTCAGCAGCTCTGAATGAGTTCCAGGTGTGGGAATAGATCATTTCTGAGAGAAAAATCCTTTTCTTTTCTATTATTAGCAGTAAAAGTTTGTGTGTGTGTTGCTCCTTAGTTAGTTTCTAATTAATGGTTTTTGTAGTTAAATTTAGTTAATTTACCTCCCCCAGTGTGTGTGTGAAGGCGTGTCTGTGTTTGGGCCTAGTATAATTTGTCTTTAGTCATGTCTGAGGCCCCTAAAGCCTTTTTTTCTAAATGCACCGAGTGTGGCCATAAGCTGTCCCCAGCGGATGGCCACACTCATTGTGTTATCTGCCTTGGGGTTGACCACATCTCCTCAGGCTGCACTATTTATGCAGCCTTCAACCCCAGGGCTTTGAGGGACAGGAGGTCGAAGTTGATTCTGGTGGGACTGTTGCCCCCGGTCTCAACTTCGTCCTCCTCTCCCTCAGTGGCACCTGCCGCAGCTGTGGCAGTGCCACCTCCCATCCCTGCTCCCCTGGCCGGGACTCACCCTCCCACCTCAGGCCAGGAGGAGAGGGAAGCTAGGAGAGACAGGAGAAAAGAGAAGCACCACAAGTGGTGGGCTGAGTCTTCCTCCTTGGCCCCGCCGGCCAAGCAAGCGGCTTCTCCCAGGGCCTCTGGGCCTTCTCCTTCCTAGCTCCATTCACCCCGTTTTTCCCTGGAGCCAGAGGAGGAGGAGACCCAACCACCTTCGAGTCATCGAGGCGGCACTCCCGGCCTGCCTCGGTGGCCTCTTCTAGGTCATCTCGAAGCTTGTCCGATGCAGACATGGACCGTCTGATGCGTAGGTTCCTCCAGGCCCAGCTGCAGATGGGAGTGCTCCTGCCTCCCCCCCCCCTCCAGGGGGAGCTCAACCCCCTTTTTCACCCCGATTGCTCCTTCTCCGACCCACTTCTGGGGTTCAGAGCCTTCAGATCTGGGTAGCATGGGAGCCGGGGGAGTGTCGGCGCCGATAGTACCTCGTACTTCGCCGCCAACGGCACCCTCAAGTTTGTCGGGTCCGTTTTTGGATCCGAGCTCTTGGAGCCGAGAGCTGAGCTTTGGATCCGGAGGTGTCAGTGTGTCTTCGGCTCCATCTCGGTCGGAGCATACTGGCCCTTCAGATCCAATTGCTTCGGCGCCGGCTCCGATCCACACATCGGATCTGAGGGGACTGCTCTCGGATCCCAGAGAGAGCAGTTCTCCTTCGGCATTCGATGTTGTGGCGAGGGTATTATCGAGGGATTCAAGGCCCCAGGCTCCTGCTACAGTTCCACCCTGCACTCTCTCTCAGACGGACCTACCTTCCATCATCCGGCCCCAGGGACAGCCTGCGCCTATGTCCCAGATAGTTCCCTTGGAGGAACAGGATGTGGTTGGTGAGGCCTCTTCGGACAGCCCCCCCCCGAGGAGGTTCCTCACAAACGTAAGTGCAAGAGGAGGCACTTGGACTCACCTGAGTCCTTGACAGAAGACACAGACTTGGAGGAAGGGGAAGGTTCCCCAAGGTCACCTCCCGAAGATGTCTCCTTCGGAGACATCATGGAAATGCTTCGAATTAGAGGGGGGTGGTCATCCCAAAAACCTTCCTCTGATGAGTCTGTGTTTCTGGAGGCGTTTGACACAGGCCTATCTTCCTCTTGGGTGTCCCCTCCCGCCGATCCCCTGGTAGATCTGATTACTACCAGGGCATGAAGGAGCCGGACAGTGTGGAGCCCATTCCTAAGAGACCTGATATAATTCTCAGCCCCCCTTCTGATAGGACGTGTTGGAGCAAGGGTGTTCCTGTAGATGCCATGTTGGTGGTGGTCGCCACTAGGAAGGAACTAGCCCAGGAGAGTTCCTCGATCCATCCTCCAGACAAGGATTCTTGGACGATGGACCACCTGGGGAAGCAGATGTTTGCTTCAGCCACCTTCTCTGTAAGGTCGCTGAATTATATGGCAAACATGATACGACTCCAGTGGGATCTCATCAAAGAATATGCCAGGTCGTCCCCAGAGTCCATGTCGGCCGAGGATAAGAAAGTATTCTCAACCCGAATGGCCACTCTCAAGTCCATTTCGAACACCTCTATGCGGCTCCTCTCCCATGCCACAGAAGAGGCTGCTAGAGCTAGCGGAGCGGGCATTGTCTTGCAACAGCATGCTTGGCTCCACCATTGCGATTTTGCGGAACCCTTCAAGGCATCCTTCGCTAATGCCCCGTTTGACGGTTCTTCGCTATTTGGCAAGACCGTACGAGACACGCTGGTCCAGAGCGAGAAAGACGGGAAGACGTTATCTGCCGTTGGAGTCCGCTTCTCGGCTCTCCAGAGGTCCTTCTCTAGGAATCAAAAGGGACAGAAGAAGATGTGGCTCCGGAAGTCTCAACAGTCGCATTTCACTCTGGACCCCTCATCCTTCATAGACAGAGGAGGAAAGGGTGGATGCCGGCCCAGAGGCAGAGGGGGACCGAACAATTTCGGGTTGAGAGAACCCTTTTCTGATCAGCCTGCGCAGCAACCCTGAAGGGTTACCCGACTGCTCCACTCTGGAGGCAGTCGGGAAGCATTTCTTGAGGCACCTAGCAGTTTGGGAGTCCATTACAACAGATCGCTGGGTGCTTCGAATCATATCCAGAGGTTACAAGATCCCCTTTCTAAATCTCCCTCCCAAACCACTGAGCCTCCCTGATGTTCCACCCAGTCAAAGGGAGGCAGCAGCCGCAGAAATAGTCCAGCTGCTAGAAAAAAGAGCAACCTAGCACGTCCCCCAGACCAATCCAGATCAGGCTTTTACTCCAGGTTCTTTTTGGTGCCAAAAAAGACGGGGGACTTAAGACCAATCCTCGACCTGTCCTTTCTAAACCTGTCAGTGGCCAAAGAGAAGTGCTGGATGGTCACCATTCAATCCATTCTCTCACTCCTGCAGAAGAATGACTGGATGTGCCCTATAGACCTCAAGGATGCGTACTACCACATTTTGATGGACAAGCAATCCAGAAGGTTTCTCCGCTTCCAGCTAGGAGCCAGCCACTACCAGTTCAGGGTCCTTCCCTTTGGTCTCACCACAGCCCCAAGGGTGTTCACCAAAGTCTTGGCAGTTGTAGCGGCCCACCTGAGACTCCAGGGAACACAGGTCTTTCCGTACCTGGATGACTGGCTCCTGATCACCCCCACCAGGCATCTACTGTGTTCAGCCAGAGATTACTTCCTCCACTTGGCCTCCTGACTGGGAATCACAATCAGTATCAAAAAATCTTCTCTTCAACCAACCCAGGTCTTGGACTTCATTGGGGCCAGATTAAACACAAACCTATTACAAGTCGTCTTAACTCCGGACCGGCTTCGAACACTAAAGCTCCATGTGCTAGCCCTTCTACACTCCCCGGCTCCTCCAGTGGAATTGGTCCTGAGGGATCTAGGTTCCATGGTGGCAACAATCAACCTGCTACCCTTAGCACGCTTGAACATGAAGGTTCTACAATGGACCTTGCAGGTTCAATGGTCCATCCTGCAACATCCACTGAGTTCACCCATCCCCCTCAGCAGGGTTTGCAGGAACGCACTATTCTGGTGACTCCAGTCCCTGGACCTCCAGAAAGGGTGCCCCTTCTCTATGTCCCCTCCTCTAACCACGGTGACCACGGACACTTCTCGCCTTGGGTGGGGGGGCACTGTATGGGCAGAACCGTCCAGGGCATGTGGACCCATTCAGAGACCTTGTTGCATATCAATGTCCTAAAGATGAGAGTGGTGCTTTTGATGTTGCAAGCACTCCAAGCCCTTCTTCCCTTGGGGACAATTGCAATTCAGACAGACAACATGTCAGTAGTCTGGTATATCAACAAGCAAGGGGGAACCAGATCCTACCCACTTTGTCGAGAAGCCATGATGGTTTGGGAATGGGCAATCTCCACCAACCGCTTTCTCATAGCGATGCACATTCCGGGCTGGTCGAACATCTTGGCAGACAGGCTGAGTCGAACCATCCTTTCACCGTACGAGTGGTCTCTGAACCCGAGAGTAGTGAAGCAAATATTCCTGAAGTGGGGTCAACCTTGCTGCGATCTCTTCGCGTCTCCTTCGAACACAAAGTGCAGCGACTACTTCGCTCTAATTCCCCCACCAGGGGAATCCCCCAGAGACGCTCTGGTGCATGTTTGGCCATCCGGTCTACTTTATGCTTATCCACCTCTTCCCCTAATGCTAAAATTCTTGCAGAAAGCCCGTCAGTTGGGGAGCAGAGTGATCCTCATAGCCTCATTCTGGCCTCGTCAAGTGTGGTTCCCTTGTCTATGGTCTCACTTAGTGAATCCCCCATGGATTCTAGATCCCACTCTAGATCTGATCTCTCACCCACTAGGATTAACAACCCTGAACCTGGACAACCTCAAGCTCACAGCTTGGTTGATCCAGCTCCAGTAATAGCTAAGACTCCCGGTATCTCGTCCTCTGTTAAGGCTATTCTAGTAGCCGCTCACAAGCCTTCTACGAGAATGGTTTATAATAGCAAATGGAAATGCTTTTCAATTTGGGCAGAGCACAGAAACTTAGATCCTTTTACAGCTCCGTTACCAGTAGTGTTAGAATTTTTGTCAATCTTATTCAACCAGGGTGCTAGCTCCTCTATGGTCAAAGTCCAGTTAGACGCAATCTCCCACTATCATGTGGGAAGTGATCTCGGCCCCTTGGCCTCTTTCAAATTATGCAAGACTTTCTTAAAAGGCATTTTCCTCTTGAGGCCTCCTGTTAAAGAGCCAGTTCCTCCATGGGATTTAACTCTTGTTCGCCAGTCTCTGACAGCTCCTCCCTTTGAGCCTGCAGCCTCAGTGGATCTAAAATACTTATCTTGGAAGACGGCTTTTCTTATTGCCATCACTTCGGCCAGAAGGGTTTCGGAGCTTCAAGTCCTTTGCGCCAAACCACCATACTTGGTTTTCCATAAAGATAGAGTTTCCCTCAGGACCAATCCCTCTTTTTTGCCCAAAGTTGCTTTGGAGCCCAATATCAATCAATCTATTAATTTACCAGTATTCTTTCCAAATGATCAGAACAAGGGTGAATACAAGTTACATTCTCTGGACATACACAGGCAATTGAGGTTCTACTTGCACAGGACCGCTGACTACAGGAAATCTGACCAACTCTTTGTATCCTTTGCAAAACCCTCTTTGGGAAAACCAGTATCAAAAGTTACATTGTCCAGATGGATTTCCCAATGTATACTTCTTGCATATAAGAGTTCTGGCCGACCTGACCCTAACGGAGTCCATGCCCATTCTACTCGATCGATTTCTACCTCTGCTGCCTTTTGGTCCAGAGTATCCTTGGATGACATTTGTTCAGCAGCCACTTGGGCTTCATCTCATACCTTCATTAACCATTACAAGTTGGACATAATTTCCAGAGGGAGAGCATCCTTCGGCTCTGCAGTGGTCCAGAATATCCTTCCATGAGGACCTCCCAAGGGTTGGGTAGCTGGGGACTCTGTCCCACAGGTTGATGGACAAATGAAGTTAACTACTTCAGATAAAGAAGTTATGTACTCACCATAACGTTCCATCTGAGTAGTTAAACTTAATTTGTCAGCAACTGACCCCCCCCCCTCCATCCCCCTAACCTATAGTGCATACTAGAAGGATTCCTTGCCCTTTGTTTCCAGATAACTCTAGGTTATGATGTGCAGGTGATCCTTTGTGTTGTAATACTCTGTGTTACTAAGCAAACTCAATCTGAGGTCAGGAAGGGATAGCAGGGGATTATGGGTAAGGGGAGGAGCTTGGAGCTCAGATCTTAGCTGTTTAAAGCTGCCAGCTCGGATCCGATATGGATCCAATACCCACAGGTTGCTGACAAATGAAGTTTACCTACTCAGATGGAACGTTATGGTGAGTACATAACTTCTTTTTTTGTTTAGGTAATCATTGGATGAAAAGGTTTGTTTAGAAAACTCTAAAATGCATCTCAGATCAGCTAGAAACCTCATGGCTTAATGCAGTTATTCCCACTGCAGATTTTACAGTATAGTCACAGATAGTTAGGATGTACCTCATGGCCGAGTGCAGTTATTCTCACTGCAGGTATTACAGTACAGCCATGGTTAGTTAGGATGTACCTCATGGCCTAATGCAGTTATTCCCACTGCAGATATTACAGTATAGTCATGGTTAGTTAGGATGTACCTCATGGCTTAATGCAGTTATTCCCACTGCAGATATTACAGTACAGTCATGGTTATTTAGGATGTACCTCATGAGTGAGTGCAGTTATTCCCATCGTGGGTATTACAGTATAGTCATGGTTGCTTAGGATGCACCTCACTGCTTAATGCAGTTATTCCCACTGTAGGTATTACAATATAGTCATGGTTAGTGAGTATGTACCTCACGGCTTAATCAGTTATTCCCACTGCAGGTATTACAGTACAGTCATGGCTAGTGATGATGTACCTCATGGCTTAATGCAGTTATTCCCACTGCATGTATTACAGTATAGTCATGGTTGGTTAGAATGTACCTCATGGCTTAATGCAGTTATTCCCACTGCAGGTACTACAGTATAGTCATGGTTAGTTAGGATGTACCTCATGGCTTAATGCATTTATTACCACTGCAGGTATTACAGTAAAGTCATTGTTAGTTAGGATATATCTTATGGCTTAATGCATTTATTCCCATTGCATGTATTACAGTGTAGTCATGGTTAGTTAGGATGTACCTCATGGCTTAATGCACTTATTCCTACTGCAGGTATTACAGTATAGTCATGGTTAGTTAAGATGTACCTCATGGCTGCAGGTATTACAGTACAGTCATAGTTAGCGAGGATGTACCTCATGGCTTAATGCAGTTATTCCCATTGCAGGTATTACAGTATAGTCATGGTTAGTTAGGATGTGCCTCATGTCTTAATGCAGTTATTCCCACTGCATGTATTGCAGTACAGTCATGGTTAGTTAGGATGTACCTCATGGCTGCAGGTGTTACAGTATAGTCATGGTTAGTTAGGATGTGCCTCATGTCTTAATGCAGTTATTCCCACTGCATGTATTGCAGTACAGTCATGGTTAGTTAGGATGTGCCTCATGTCTTAATGCAGTTATTCCCACTGCAGGTATTACAGTACAGTCATGGTTAGTTAGGATGTACACATGAAAGAGATGAGCTAGTGGTAGAGTGGAGAAGTACACACCAAACAGCTTCAAGCAAGAAAAAGTAGTACTCTACACCGTCAAAAAAAACTTTAATAAAACAACGCTTTCAGATACAACTATCCTTCTTCAGTGTCTTACATAAAATAGCTATAAAAGCAGCATTTTTAAATATCACTCAAACACATCACATAACACAGCAGCCTAATATTAATATCAATTAAGAACAGCAATTAAGTGTTTTAAAAACCCAGTAGCAGCAATATATACATATCTAATACATAGTCACTTTTTCTTCACTTTCTGTTGTTTAAATTTCAAAACAGGTTTCAATGTAACCTGTTTAATAAGACCTGGATATTTATCTGCTTCCAAGCAAATAATCCATTAAGATTAATTCATATCCACATTATTTATTAAGTCCCCATGTCTAGCATTTGGGTGGGCTGCTTTTATAGCTATTGTATGTAAGACACTGAAGAAGGATAGTTGCATCTGAAAGCTTTGTCATTTTATTAAAGTTTTTTTTGATGGTGTGGAGTACTAGTTTTTCTTGCTTGAAGCTAGTTAGGATGTACCTCATGGTTTAATGCAGTTATTCCCACTGCAGGTATTAAAGTATGGTCATGGTTAGTTAGGATGTACCTCATGGTGGGTCTATATTAGATTGTTGAAATGGCATTACAGCGAATGCCGTTTCGATGGCACATAAAGAGCGAAATGGTAAAACAGAGAAACCCCAGGTCACCAATGTTTTTTCCTAGGGAAAAAAATTGGTAGACCAACAAGACAAAACATACCATTTAAAACAATTTAGAGTAGGGAAGGTTCCCTCCACACCCCCAAATGTGGGGGCTGTACCCCCCCTAACTAAATATACCAACTCTGAGATCACACTACAGTGGGGTAAAGGGCATTGTTACAGCTCAAGCCAATTGATTTTTTCACTAGGAAAAAAAATCGCTGACCTGAGCTTTCGCTGTTTAAGTATTTCGCTCTATTTGTGTCATTGAAACGGCATTCACTGTTATGCCATTTCGACAATCTGATATAGACCCCCTCATGGCTTAATGCAGTTATTCCCACTGCAGGTATTACAGTATAGTCATGGTTAGTTAGGATGTACCTTGCGGCTTAATGCAGTTATTCCCACTGCAGGTATTACAGTACAGTCATGGTTAGTTAGGATGTACCTTGCGGCTTAATGCAGTTATTCCCACTGCAGGTATTACAGTGTAGTCATGGTTAGTTAGGATGTACCTTGTGGCTTAATGCAGCTATTCCCACTGCAGGTATTACAGTACAGTCATGGTTAGTTAGGATGTGCCTCATGGCTTAATGCAGTTATTCCCACTGCAGGTATTACAGTGCAGTCATGGTTAGTTAGGATGTACCTTGTGGCTTAATGCAGTTATTCCCACTGCAGGTATTACAGTACAGTCATGGTTAGATTAGGATGTACCTTGTGGCTTAATGCAGTTATTCCCACTGCAGGTGTTACAGTGTAGTCATGGTTAGTTAGGATGTACCTTGTGGCTTAATGCAGTTATTCCCACTGCAGGTATTACAGTATAGTCATGGTTAGTTAGGATGTGCCTCATGGCTTAATGCAGTTATTCCCACTGCAGGTATTACAGTACAGTCATGGTTAGATTAGGATGTACCTTGTGGCTTAATGCAGTTATTCCCACTGCAGGTATTACAGTATAGTCATGGTTAGTTAGGATGTACCTTGTGGCTTAATGCAGTTATTCCCACTGCAGGTATTACAGTACAGTCATGGTTAGTTAGGATGTACCTTGTGGCTTAATGCAGCTATTCCCACTGCAGGTATTACAGTGTAGTCATGGTTAGTTAGGATGTGCCTCATGGCTTAATGCAGTTATTCCCACTGCAGGTATTACAGTGCAGTCATGGTTAGTTAGGATGTACCTTGTGGCTTAATGCAGTTATTCCCACTGGAGGTATTACAGTATAGTCATGGTTAGTTAGGATGTACCTTGTGGCTTAATGCAGTTATTCCCACTGCAGGTATTACAGTATAGTCATGGTTAGTTAGTATATGCTGAAAGGATGCAGGAAAAAAACAAAAGTGAGGAGTAAGACTACATTTCCTTCTTAGATTATGTTTTTTGTTCAGGCAATCACTGGATGAAAAAAAACTCCTAAATGTACCTCAGAGCATCTAAAACCCCATGGCTTCTGGAGGCCTTGCAGCCCAGAGAACCCTGGCTTAATGCAGTTTTTCCTTCTGCAGTTATCAGAATGCAGTCTTGCTTCGATCATACTGAATGAATGAATGAATGAGTGAGTGAATGAATGAGTGAATGAATGAATGAATGAATGAATGAATGAATGAATGAGTGAATGAATGAATGAATGAATGAGTGAATGAATGAATGAATGAATGAGTGAATGAGTGAGTGAGTGAATGAATGAATGAGTGAATGAGTGAGTGAGTGAGTGAGTGAGTGAGTGAATGAATGAATGAATGAATGAATGAGTGAATGAATGAATGAATGAATGAGTTAATGAATGAATGAATGAGTGAATGAATGAATGAATGAATGAATGAATGAATGAATGAATGAGTGAATGAGTGAATGAATGAATGAATGAATGAGTGAATGAATGAATGAGTAAATGAATGAATGAATGAAATGAATGAATGAATAACTGCTGGAAAAAAATGAAGACTGAGACAAACTGTCAGAAAAACAAGGAGAAAAACTAATCTGGAGTGTGTAAGTAGCCCAGGATGGGATGGAGGGCATGGAGTCCTCCTGCCTAGAGTGCCAGTTTACTTAATATTGTTGCCGGCAGTAACAAAATGCATAGTTTTATGACTCATTCTATCAGTACCAGAAATCAATCTTTTACTAATCAATACTGAAGAACTTAAAACTCGGGGTAGAAAAAAATCCCTCACAGTAAGAGTTGCAAGAGTTTGGAATCAAATAAAATTTAGGCTAACTCTAACACACAGTGCGAAAAGCTTTTAAATAAAGAAATGTTGGCACTCATAATGTTGCGTTGCATGCCGACTGACAAAAAATAAGATTGAAAACTCAGGAGAAGAGAGAATTTCAAACCTCGCTCTTCTACTTTAAACTTCTTTTTCCTCTGTGCTTCTACTGGTGTGGGGAGAATCCCCCAAAACTTTATAAACCAACTCCAATATCACCATACCTCGGAAAAAGGGGAATATTTTGGGTGAAGCTATCTCAGACTTTTTGTGTGCTAGACCATGTTTTGGCCATTCAGTCTCTGCGCCGGATTCATGAAACCTCCGTGTAAGACTTAATATGTCTTACTCGGAGGCTGCAGTTGAAAGGAATGTCGTCAGCGTGCCATGAATATTCATGAGGGCACGCTGACTCATCTGTAACTCTTACACAGACTGCGTAGGCAAGCAGGGGGCGTGTCCGACTGCCGAGCAGTCTAAAAGTCCACGCCCCTGCAAGGTTTTAAAAAGCATAATGTCAGCAGACAAGAGCGAGTCCACTCAAATGTACTTGCACTAAACACCACACTCCCTGACACTGTAAACCCCCATCAGAGTTATAAAACAGAAAATATTTTTTTTTTAAATCCACGATATAGCTGCCCGTATTTGTGCTTGTTTGCGCGGGTGTGCCCATTGCTTAACCGCAGTTAGCAATTGTGAAATTGAAGAGCATATAAGAACTACTTATGCAGATTAATCCAAATAGCAATAGCGTAATGGTAGAGCGTATGCACCAAGAGAAGGCATTCAAGGTTCGAGTCCCACCAGTCCCCTTCTTATTTATGTTTTAAATCAGTATTTGAAATAATACCAGACAAATATGATTAAAATTTTATTAAAAGCAGTGACATGGCCAATGTATCAGCGAACAAAATATATATTTTGAAAAGACCCAGATATATAATAGCCTGCCGTTAAGCAACGTTTTACACAGCTAAACACAGGTGCCCATAGTTTAATAGCGCTATACCCATCTAAACAGAGGTGCCCATAGTTTAATAGCGCTTCACCCAGCTAAACAGAGTTGCCCATAGAGTAATAGCACTTTACCCAGTGCAATAGAGTTGCCCAGCATTTAAAAGTGCTTTACCCAGCGCAATGTGTTTGCGTGGACGTGCGTGCCGCGCCAACCAGGGCACCATAGGGCACAGAGGAGCAACGTAGAGCTAAGTTGGTTAAATGCAGCCACACCCCCTAGCTTGTCCAGACAGTATTAAAATAAAAGAATGACAAGGTTTGAACCGAGGACCCTTTGCATCATAATCAAAGTGCAGAACCACTAAGCCATGACAACATAGGGGAAACAGCCACTATTAACATTCATAAACTTAGGAATGGTAGTTTAACCATTACTAAGCAAGTCTGCAGTCAGCCGAGAATTTTACAAAATGGCCAATCACAAAAAAGTGCGAGAAATGCGGCATATTTAAGCCCCACAGGCGGGAATACATGCCATAACTGATTGTAGCTCACATCTGCGGTCAGAATGTCTGGTGTTGGAGAGGGAGCACGCTTCCGAGCACAGAGATGGGGCACCGAGGAGTCCAAATACATAGTTTGGCTCCTAGTCCACTGTCACGAGGCAAGACTCCTGCAGGGCCAGTTCCAAGGGATGGAGTACAAGGCAGAGGCTTGGAACCGGTTAGCTCGTGACCTCACCAGTGCCACAGGCATTTCCCAGACTGGTGAGCAGGTCCGTCACCACCAAGCGGACCTGAAGAGATGAAAGGAGGACCACCTGAACCAGTGCATTCAGGAGACCCATGGGATGCGGGATGCCCCACAACTGAGTATGTAGCCATGGAATGCAGTAAGTAAGCATTTAAAATAGAGTATGTATAAAGGATATGAATGTCTCAATATCCCTCCATTTACTTTACAGCTGCAGGTGACAGTGTTACGAATCAGAAAGCCTATGCTGATAGGCTGCTAAGGCTGCGCTGCCAGGCAGGTTAGTGATTATTCTGCATGTATTGTTATATAAAATATGGGAGAGAGCATGAAAGAAAGTGTTGTAGTCCAATAATACAGCCATAAAATGGAATTAATAAGTCCTCTGCATGTACTGTCAGATAAAAATGTTAGAGAGGCAGAAAAAGAGTGTAGTAACCCATTAAGAAAGGTAACAAATGTCTGGAATAATATCTCTGCAGGCACTGTCATATAAAATAATATGTGAGTGAGCCTGAAAAAAGAGTGTGCTAACCTATTAATAAAGGTATAATATGTTGTGAACATGTCTGCCATATATACCGTTAAAACAAATAAAGGAGTGAGCCTGTGGAAAAGTGTGTAATGTCATTAATAAAGGTCTAAAACCCAGAATGTGTCTGTTTCACTTAGTATGAAATGTTGTTGTACCCTTGCATTATACAAATAGTAATGTGTTAGAAAGTGCTGGCAACCCAGAGTTCTGCAAGTCCCATCTAAAGTGGGTGATGGAAGTGCTAGTAGCTGTGAAATAAATATACAGTCCTCAACAGTCATTTACTGGCTGGCATGCATAAGTAATTCTGGCATGTGAGTAGCATGCTAATATGTTCCCCAGAAATGTAAGTGTGCTTCAACAAATGCAGGGTTCTGTACAATTAGAAGTGAAAATGTCATGTGAAAACATCCAGATATGTAGATAAAGAAATATAAATGCAACCATGAAATATGTAGCAGTAACATCTGCATCCTGGACAGTTAGTATGTGAGATATAGGTCAAGTATAGATTGAACTAGCCAAACCCACTACACAACCTAATGCATGGTGGCAAGTGTAATAATACATGTAGGGAATATACACCTGCAGTCACTAGGAATGTAGTGTAGAGTAAAAGTGTTTATAAGATGTTAATGCAGCTTTTTCTACACCCTACTGTTTGTGCATAAACCATGCAATTCCACACCTCAATGGGTATGTGTAATCTTAAATATTTGTCGGGATATATGTCCTATTGTTCCATAAATATTTGCACTCATGTTGATGCATGTGCCCTGTTCAAACACCACGTTCATGGTGGCCTGTTGCTACCAATCATCCCTGCATGCGGTTGGAATAACCACTGTTGTTCAATATATGCATGTGTTATGTTTGCTGTTCAACTGCTGGAACTGTGGTGTGCTGGGTTAATGGGAATATTACTGCATGCTGTTACAACTAATCTGGAATGTTGTTGTTTATGTTGTAATGAAACACACCGAATCACAGAACGTATGGGAAGGCCGGTCCCAGCGGACCCACCTGTCCCTCCTCAGTTGGTGAGTGCACCTGGCACCAGTGGTTCTGGTGCCCAGCAAGGACTCCCCTCCTCCGTTAGTCCTGTGCCACCTTCGGGTGGAAGCGCTGCAGGGGATGGGGCTCGTCCCCCCCATGCAAGCGTGGGCAGAGAAGGGCCACCCATCACCCTTCAAAGGGTCCGGGCTGTGGTGCGTAGGGAGATACAGCGTTCAGTCGCTGATCCCCTACGTCAGCTTGAGGCGAGAGTGGCGTGTGTCACAGGTGAGCCTGCCCGTCCTACTCAGCCCCCAGCACAGCCACCCCCGGGGCTGTGAAGGTGCAGTGGTAACTGCCCATGGGTGGGGATCTCAGTTCCACTGTTACCATCTGTGGGCTCATGGGCTTGCGATTTCCAAACAACCTTCCCTTGTCAATTGTGTTCACCCACCCCATGTGTCAAATTCCGCCCCTGTATGCGTCTTGTTTGTCTTGTCTTTTTACCTCCCCAGCCTGCCTCCCCAAATATACCTATTTCCCCTACCTCACTTACCACTCTCACCTGAAAAAAAAAAAAAAAAAGGGCAATCTGTACCCGAAAAAAAATTATGCCCCATACATAGCTTCCCATTTTGCACACATGTCCATAGGACATGTACACCGATAATTCTAATTGGCAGGGCAACAAACGATGTTGTCCTCATCTCAGGGGTGGAAGGTCTCAAAACTCACTCCATATTTTCAACATATGCACAGCTGTTGCTGTTAAAGAAATGGGCAGCTATGGGCCTTGCCTACACCCTTCCTGCACATCCCGAGCTTGTTTTCCTACTGTCTGTCCCTCTCTGTGCCCCCTTTTTCACCACTTTCCTATCTCCCCATTTTCTTTTCTTTAAAAGAAATTAGCGTGGGGGTTAGCGGGAGTAAGCACTTTTAAGCAGTAGTTAGCGGGGGTGTGTGAGTGTGAGCTTGTGTGCGCTTAGCTAAGCATCGCTAAGCGTCACGCAAACCCACACAAACCTGCTTACAACTGCTTAAAAGTGCCTTAGTCACTCTGTATGACAAGGCCCTTGTACTGCTCAGCAGCAAAAGAAAACACCCTTGTCAGTCTCGAATACAGGACCTTGGACTCACCAGTCTGCATGACGTACCACTAGACCACAGCAGATATACAATAACTTAGTGCTGAAAGCAATTTATCATGCATTACCATGAGTGAATGTAAAGGGAAAATAGGAATGGCATAACACAAATCTTCTTCTGTGGGCCTTAACCAGCAGGTGTTGTTGAATTGCATGACATGACTGTGAAAAGAGAATCAGCCATGCTAGTAGGGAATAAGGTTACAGTAGAAGCTTACAAACCCCACACACTAACAGTAGGCAAAAAGGTGTTGAATCTCACTTAATAAGAAATGTCAATAAGTGAGTGTAGACACCACTTGCACATCAGAAAAGGTGTAGTAATAGAAATGCTCTGAATCACCCAAAGTCTGAACTGCAAAATGTCTGAACTATATGACAGGTGTATCCCAGTTATATGTACCTTTCCCTGAGGCTGTTCAAATATATACGTGAGAGTATCTGAGGCCTGGAAGAGTCAGAAACACACAGGCATATCAGCTTGTCTGCTGTTACACACTCTGCAAATAGCTGTAGAATGAATCCCACAAGCATGCCCTTATGTAGCAGTACAACACAGAAATAGCAAAAGATGTAGCCGTGAACTGCTAGCAACCACCTGTGACAATGCCATTGTTCAGGTGCTGAAAAGACTGCTGTGGTGCACAGTCAAAGAATACTAGGCTGACCTCTGTCTACCATCTGGATATGTCCACAGGTGGGAGCTACTCAGACAGACTACAAGCCTTCATAGACTTACAGGTGCACAGCAACTCTGCATGTTCAGTAAGATAAACATCACACGATAATAAATAATGCACACTGCAGTTCTGCACCCCTACCCAAAGGTACTATATACCCGTGTAGTCAGGCACAACCAAGGGTGTAGGTAGGCATACACAGTACAGAAATATGTCCAGTTGTCCTGAGCAGACTGTGCTAATGTCAACACAAACCACAAACTGTTCAGATGTGAGTAACATACTAATGACAGTATAGCAGTTCACAAACAGTGCATGTGCCTGATATTCATAATTGGTAGTACCACGTACTTGTCCTCACCCCTCTCTCAGGGGTGGAAGGTTTCAAATATCCCACCTAATGTATTGCATATGCACAGCTGTTGCTGGTAAAGAAATGGGCAGCTATGAACCTTCTCCACACCCATCGTGTACATCCCAAGCTAGTTTCCCTACTGTCTTCCCCTCTTTGAGCACCCTTTATCACCACATTCCTATCTCCCCATTTACTTTTCTGTCAAATACATGAGCGTGGGGGTTAGCGGGAGTGAGCACTTGTAAACAGTAGTAAGCGGGTTTGCACCAGTGTGCGCATGTGTGCGCCTACCTTAGCATTGCTAAGATATGATAAGCTACGCCAAGCTTAGCTTACTATTGCTAACATAAAATGAGCTAAGCTAAGCTTAGCTTAGTATTGTTAAAATACAATAAGCTCAGCTAAGGGTAACTAAGCATCGCTAAGCGTCATGCAAACCCGTGCCAACCCACTTACAATTGCTTAAAAGTGCCTTAGTCACTCTGTATGACAAGGCCCTTGTATTGCTCAGCAGCAAAATAAATTACCCTTGTCAGTCTCAAACCCCACACTTTGGACTCACCAGACTGCATGATGTACCACTAAGCTACAGCAGACATACAGTAACTTGGTGCTGAAAGAAATATAACATGCATTACAAGGAGTGAATGTAAAGGGAAAATAGGAAAGCCATAGGAATACATTGCAATAACTACTGTTGTATGCCAGTTAATTCCCCAATTCCAAATGAAAGTGCATACTCCCATGTATCCAGTGTTAGCATTAGGAGGTGTGAATAAACTTACACACTGAGAAGAGTGTACTGGAAGAAGCAACAGTCAGGTTTCAGTACAACATGCATTTCACTGGCTACAACCCAGCTTCACATATGAGACATATACCAACCTTCTGACTGACACAACAGTGTCCACAGCAAACAAGCATGGTCCCCACCTTGCAAAACTGAAAGGCCTACGCCTACCTAACCTATCATTTTATAGCAGTGTCCTGAAATCACAGTGAGAACTGAAATTACCACACAACAGGCTGCATGCAATTACTAAATGGTGGGCACCAATTGGTGCAGAGGCCATCACATGCACATGTGCAGATACCTACAAAAGCAGCCTGTACTTGCTGTCCACACATGCAATAATATCGTTGCAGTAACTGGAGAGAGAGAGAGAGAGAGAGAGCGAGAGAGACAGACAAACAGACAGACAGACAAACAAACAAACAGAGGCAGTTGGAGACACCAACCCAATAAATAACAACAAACATTGGCAGTTGGAGACACCAACCAACCAAAACAAAAAAAAAAACAGAGGCAGTGGAAGACACCAACCTAAAAAAAAAAAATAAAACATCAACAGGTACAACAGACTGAGGTAAGAAATACAAAGGTAAGGTGTGTAACACTGATGTATTTGCTGGCATCCGAATGATGTGTCTGAAGGGTACTCTACATACTGTGAACACTCCTTATGTGGTAGAAGTCCGTATCTATATGTATATGCAGATGTGCATAGGACAAGGGACATACTGCAACTGTTAGTGAAGGCTGGACATATATATGTATTTGAAGGTTGCTATGTGCACATATCTATGTAGGTTGTAGTGTGTGGCATAGAAAACAGCAAGCAGTGCAGGTATATGTCATGTTGTGGTTAAATGCTGTGGGACTGAGTTACAGCCAGTAAGGTCTGCTACGGCTATACGGCCTTAGGACAGCGGAATGCATTCTGCACAACACTGTGCAATATTATTACATAATTGCATGTCTCACAACTGTTCCATAATTGATATTCCCACCATGAAAGGTGGGCAGTATATGTGTATATACAGATGTTTACAAATATATATATATATATATATATATATATATATATATATATATATATATATTTATACATATATATATATATATATATATATATATATATATATATATTATATATATATATGTATATTATATATATGTATATATACATATATATATGTATATACACACATATATATATATATAGATATAGATATATGTATATATATACATCTATATGTAGATATATAGATGTATACATATATATAGATATATAGATAGATATATATGGATATATATGGATATATATGTATATACATATATATATATATATATATATATATATATATTTATATAGAAATATAGATATATAGATATGTATATACAGAGTGATATATAAATATATTTGTATATAAATATTCATATATATATATATATATATATATATATATATATATATATATATATATATATAGTGAGAGAGGGAGACACAGGGTCAGACGTATTGCAACAGGTGCCTGGTGACCAGGGCATGGACGGAACACCAGTGTTGATACTGCAGTGCCATACCCCATTCCAAAACACTTTACCCACTAACTACCAGATAGGTGGTTGCCTGACTAACACTGAAGGTGTCAGAAGGGAACATGGGACACAGGTGGACAGTAGCCTCCCCTTTGATATTCACAGTGCCACACTAGTCTTGTAATCTGCCTACGTGGTATGTGTCATCACAAACGATGTGTCATGTACGGAAATATAGGTCAGTGTTCGCCTGTACTCATCACATTGCCCCATGTGGTATGTACCTCACATGACAACTACAGCAAGTGGAAAGGCCACAGACATACCTCACAAAGGGTAATACTGCCCTAAAACACATACCCTATGCAGACTGACTCACATAACCACAGCTACAGTGCGTTGCATACCGGCCACCCAGAGGTTACCTCTGCTGAACATACAGAGGTATGCCACACCCATAGCAGTCAGACAACCACCATGTCAACACCTCACAATCCCACCGGGCTACACGGCCTAGGTCCCTAATCCCCGCAACCTCATTAAACAGCACATGCTGGAGGGATAGGCATCTATTGGCAAATATGCCATACTCTGGAGTAAACCACCCAGCATGAACAAACAAGGCTCCTCAGTAGCAGATGTCATACATACCCCTGATGATTGTCTGGGGGATAGGTAACATGCCCTGGAATCACCTCTGTGTATCCGGTTGACAGGAGGAAGTGAAATCTGATTACATGTGTGTCAAAGGCCAGGGTAGCATATGGCTAGCCTGCTGTAGGCCCCAGGGCCAATAGTGTATTACCTACTTATGACACAATGCACACAGACATGTACACAGTGCAATACCTGCTATGTGAGGTGGAATGAGTGTGACAGTGAATGAGTGCAAGGTCTGTAACGGTGTGATAGCTTAGTATGAGATTGTTTCTGTCATGGTCGTTTGTGTCCTAGGTGTGAGGCCAGTGTAAGATGTGTCAGTTATTGGAATGCAGACATAGTAGGATGGTATATGTTGTGACATAGTTTCTTGTGTATGACTGTGGTGTCCCATCATAGGCTGAAGCAATACATGTATGCTCAGTAAGTGGTACTGCTGGTGAATCCAGCCGACATTTGAACCGTTGTACCACCTGAAGCTGTATGCCTAAACAGCACAGTATGGTGTATGTTCACATTCCCTGGTAACACTGTCTTGTGTGTTTCCTGTAGTCTGCACAGATTACATACCTCAGGCATAGGTATCTGTAAGTAGGGGCACACAGTACTGTAAGGTACACAGGAAATGCTCATCTGTGTCAGCATACATTTGTGTGTTGTATGAATGTCTGATATGTGTGTAATGATGCCTGTACCATGTCCGCAATCACATGTGTGATGCAGGGTTTGCGTGTGTACCTAGCAACATGTATACTCTGTTACAGCAGTATGCCAGCTATATTAACAACTGTGCACATATGTTAGGTAGAGGTATGGCATCAACGACTAGGGTGGGTTACTGGTTATACTATAACCGTACTTCACATTCATTGTAATGGATGACATATTTCTGCATTCATTAGCTTGGTATGTACCCCCCTGGCAAGGTTGTGCATTGGATCCCAAACAGTGTGCCAAGTACTGGTGTATACTGGTGTGTTATATGGAGTGTGGTAGGCACTGTCAGCCAGTTGTGGGCTGAGCACTGATATGTGGTATTGAATGTGTGTATCCTCTGACAGATGAACAGATGCTATGCATGACAGTTAACTGATATCTGTACTGTATAATGTTAAGTGTGCTGCATGACTTGCTTACACATATCATTTACTTGTCTTCCAGGCTTATGACTCATCACAGGAACCCCCTCCTACACAGCCGCAGAGGAACAGGAAATCCACCACAGCCTGATTCAGCACTATACCCTGCTGTTTTCCAGGGCCAGCCAGCACCAGCAGGAGCGTACTGCACTGTGGCAAGAACTTGTTCGTCGGGCAAATGACATAGGCATGCATAACCGGACATATGAGCAGGTACGCCATCACTGCAGTGATTTAATTAGACATGTCCGGCGGCATGCATCTGATATCCACAGACAACAGCTTGCCACAGGTGGTGGGGTGGCCATACATCCCCCCTCACCAGAGTGAAGGAACTGCTGCTAAGTGTGGTGGCTCCTGGCCTACAGCAGGAACAACATCACACATGTGTTGTCATGGAGGCCGGAGCCCCCCAACATGGTGACATGGAGCATGCAGGTAACATGCCCTAGCTGTAGACTACTGTTACCTGTATTGTTAGATTATGCATATGTGAGATGTTTACTGTGTTTAGCAGTTGTGCTGCCTATTGTGTGCAATACTGATAATTTGAATAGTAGCTGTACACCTATGCCTGTTGTTCTACTGTAGTTTAGCACACTTACAGTAGCAATGCCACAGTTGTGGCCACTGACAAACTGTGTCATATTCTTGCAGGTCCCTCTGGCGTGACAGTAGGGCAGACGATACATGCTGGTGAGTGTGTTAACACTTTAAACTTGGTATTGAACTGTGCATGTCATAGGTGAGGTGTAGGCCATGTACACATAACACACCTACACATAATGCATGCTGTACATGTTTGCTGTGAGACGTGAAACATCTCAGTAAAGTCAGTAGCTGCCTCAATCACATGCAATGCACAGAGCATCAGACACAAATGTGGCAACACTGTACTGCACATTGGATAGGCATAGTTGACACACATATACACAATATAACATGTTTGTCATACGCAGTACATCTCAACATGCTATACATAATGTAACCGGACACCCGCTGCCAGGTCACACTTCAGTATCCCACATGTCATCCACACACCACACATGATATACCAGAGGGGTAGGGGCCTAGCATGGGGCTGTGCAACACTCCTCAACACATAACACAGTCATGTTAGGCAATGCTCCCTATTGGGCACCTCACACACCCTTGTGCAACGTGGCTGTGTAATTGTGAACTTAGCCATGGCACTGCGGTTCAGGTACAGCATGCTAGGTGGTGGTCTAGCACACTTTAGTGGCCTTGAGTGACCACATGATGATGATGGCTAATGGTACTACACCCCATACTGCTACAATGGCCATGTCCAGGATTGGTATCTCATCACGTATACATGCACCACTCATCCCGTGTGTGTACATAGCATGCATGTGCTACACCTGTGTCCACAATTATCTGCTACAGACACAGACATGCAATCAGACATGGAAATCCATGTGACACACAGATAACACATGCAGCCATGGTATGTATACCTGTGTGTGATGGTGCACAGAGCTTATAATACTTGCACAGAAATGTTGTGTCCTTGTACACATTGTGTTCCAGGGTGTAGGCAATCACTGAACATGTACACACATGCACCACAGCCATGTACATTGTCATTAACTATGGCTGTCTACAGTCACACTGCATGGACTTGATCAACACTTATTCTGCATGCTGACACATGTGCGTGACTGTTTGCCTTGTGATACTGTCACCCATCTTCAACCAGTATTGAGTATGATTTGGATTTCTGTTGTGTGTGTGTATCTGCTGTAGTGAGGAGTGTGCATGTGTTCCTGTGTTCCTGTGTGCATGTGTTCCTGTGTTCCTGTGTGCCTGTGTGCATGTGCAGACCATAACATGTGTTTCCTGTCTTCCTCTCACAGTTGCTGAGTTAGGGCTTGGCGAAAGCAGCAGGCGACCTGAAGCCACTGCCATGGATAGTGGTGATGATGACACATGTATTTTGGCACAGGGAGATTTGACAGGGTCTGTCGTTGGTCCGCCAATCGACAGTACACAGCGTTCAACCCCACTATGTGCACACTCATACTGCCATTACATCCCTCACCACCAATGGCCATAGGGGAAGGACAGCATACAGTTGTCATTGACCAGGAGAGCGTGGTACCCATGACACTTGCATCCCCTCACAGCAGCCATAGCCGTAGACCTGGAACGGTACCACATAGGCGGAGGTCCAGAGGTTCTTGGGGGAGCACCACTGGATGTATTGCCCCTGGCAGGCGTGCCCTCACAGGTCTTATGACAACCACTATGTTCCAGGCTGTAATGCAGGCTCAGGCACGTATGGAACGGTACACCAGGCAGGGACTTAGGGCACAGAGGGCACATAACACCGCTATCAATGACAGCATCCATGACCTTGCCGGTGCCATCCGGACATACACCGAGGTCACTGACAGACATTGGGGGGAGACAATAGATGCCCTCCACAACAGGTCTTCCTCGAGCCAGGACCGTGCTGGACGGTTGCGATGTCGACACGGACGCATGCCAGCAACAGCTGGCAGTGGTCGCGGATGGCCCACAGCTCACAGCCGCTCCCATAGTGGCAGTACCAGCCCCAGCAATGTTTGTCCATCCCAGTAGACCATGTGGATCTGGCCAGTCCCAGCAGGGACATGGGACCAATCGTCATACCTCTGCCTCTGATGACAGTACCCAGTCAGGGTTGGTACCCGATACTGTCCGTAGCACCCCTGCCAGGCACAGGTACTGTGTCCATGGCCAGAGACAGTGATCTGTACAGCCAAGCAGGTACAGTCTGTGGCTGTCCCACAAACCACCGTATATGGCAGTCACATGGTGGAGCTGTGTGCATGCAGACACACACACATTAAGCAAACAACTAGGGCTCACACATACACACACACATTACATCAACATTGGCCTATGCTGTACTGTTGTCCCTCACACACACACACACACACACACACACACACACACACACACACACACACACACACACGTCAATTGGATGGGTCAATGTCAGGCTCTGGCAAACAACAAAATGCCCTGTGCATATGATGATACCTGTGTGCCTCCTGTCATCTGCATTATCGATGGAGGGACAGGCTAACATGGTGCTGATGCATAGGGTGACACTATAGCAGTGTAGCAATAATAGCAAGTTGTCAACAAGGAAGTGTAACTACATCCTTGTAGGTATATCTGAGCAGACATTATGCATCAAAGCTCTGATTGTCAATGTAGCATTGTTTACACCACTGTTAGGTCTGAGTATGAATTATCCACCCATGTGCCACTTGGCTGATGTGTGATGTGTTGCCAGCATGTGTTAGTGAGTGGACAGTACATGTGTGATGTATGCAGTACAGATTACCAAGTGTACATCTGTGAACATGGTGGGTGCGCACTGTCTGGATGTACGTGCATAGTGGACAAATGGGATGTGTGGCATACCCTATCGTACACATTATTAACATCTCATTGCATCTTTCAATGGCCAGTATGCATTCTACTACGGTTATGTACTAACATGAGTAGATGTGTGTATGACATGGGTTGACACTATGCTGCGGGTGATACCATTAATATCAGTCAATGATTTGCAGTCTGGTAGTATACACAACTTCAACAGCATGACTATAAGCAATCATTGGATGATGTCCTGACAAATGACACACGGTAGTAGGGAACCCAGTATCAATTGGATCCTTCTGGTACTACACTATTACACTAACCACTGGGGATGACTGCCACCCATTACTGTGACCACACCTGTGTGTCATATAGCCCCCTTAGGTACATGCAGACGCACTAGGGATGTATCCATCCAAATCTGGGAATGTATGGATTGGCCTACAATGCATTCCCTGGATGGGACGCACATCCTACACAAGGGTATCATACAGACAGATACCTGTTGTGTGATACATGCTGTATAGCAGTAAGCCGACTATGGCATAGTCATCCTCATATACTAAACATACTATCCCATCAGTACCACACTGGTGGTAGCCCTCAACATGTATGTCGGGTACCATTGTGTACATACAGACTCATGTTATGTCGTGTCCCTTGGTATCCACATATCCATAGGTATTGCGGAGTCCCAAGGTGTATCACAGACATTAGAGGCCTGAATGCATATCCACAAAGCAGTCATACACCTATAAAGACTGTCCATTCTTGGCAGACTTTGTTGTGTATGATCATGTCTGACATATACCCCAGGCATATACCCTCACTCACACTACTCTTAAGTAACTGTCATGGGTGTGTGTGCCACAGATGACATTGGCCACAGAACATGACAGTGGACGGCCGTGTCACATACATACATATGTGACCTACGATATGAGTAGCAGCGGCACAACCTGTCAATGGAAACAAATGTATTCATGTAGTATGCAGGCTTCACACCTATGTACTGATTGAGGGGACACGTACACAGATATATTTGCCACGCAGATACCTGATGTCTGCAATGCACTTACTGTTGTCATCATACTATGTCATACCATAGTTAAAGCAAAACCCACACCGTGTTGACCAACAGTGAAACACACACAGTCAGCATTCACAGGATTCAAACCCCTACCTTACTATGTTATGATACTAGGGGGAGACACATTAACACGGCGCGCTATTTGCTGTACTGGCTGGTTTTCCTTCTCCTGCTGTATTTGTAGGATGGTGACATCATCAGACTTTCCAAAGAGGAATGTACCTCTTTTAGTGTGTTTTCACAGTCTCCAAAAAGGGCACTCCTTTCAAAGACAATTACACACATACTCACTGTTTGTAGGATTCAAACCTCTATCTACCTATGTTATGATACTAGAGAGAGACGCATTAACATGGTACGCTATTTGCTTTACTGGCTGGTTGTCCTTCCCCTGCTGTATTTGTAGGATGGTGACATCATCAGACTTTCCAAAGAGGAATGTACCTCTTTTAGTGTGTTTTCACAGTCTCCAAAAAGGACACTCCTTCCAAAGACAATTGCACACATACACACAACCGCCCCCGCACACACACACTCACTGTTTGCAGGATTCAAACCCCTACCTAACTATGCTATGATACTAGAGAGTGACGCATTAGCATGGCACGCTCTTTGCTTTACTGGCTGGGTTCCTTTCTCCTGCAGTATTTGTAGGATGGTGACATCATCAGACTTTCCAAAGAGGAATGTACCTCTTTTAGTGTGTTTTCACAGTCTCCAAAAAGGGAACTGCTTCCAAAGACAATTGCACATATACACACACACACTTTGCAGGATTCAAACCCCTACCTAACTATGTTATGATACTAGAGAGAGACGCATTAACATGGCGCACTACTTGCTTTACTGGCTGGTTTCCCTTCTCCAGCTGTATTTCTAGGATGGTGACATCATCAGACTTTCCAAAGAGGAATGTACCTCCTTTACTGAGTTTTCCCAGTCTCCAAAAAGGGAACACCTCTCAAAGGAAAATGCACACATACACCCCCCCCCCCACACACACACATACACAGTTTGCAGGATTCAAACTCCTACCTAACTATGTTATGATACTGGAAAGAGACGCATTAACACGATGCACTATTTGCTTTACTGACTGGTTTCCCTTCTCCTGCTGTATTTATAGGATGGTGACATCATCAAACTGGACATGGTGATGTGTGTACACTTTGTTTTATGCCATTCCAGGAATGGTCCATGTGGGTCAGCAGGTGTCAACAGCTTGAACATGACCTCAGAATCCTTACCTTGTGTGATCTATCTGTGGACACATTGACATTCCGTCATATGTCAACACATATTTATGTACAGCTTCTTGGTTTTGTGGATACTACATGTGTCTGGGATGTTGATAAAGGGCTATTCAAAGTCTATGTGACACATGTGTAGATGTGTTCATTGATGTATGTCCTGGGTGGCTGCCTTGCAAACAGTCTAGCATGTTTGGGAACCATGATCCGCACATGAATATACCACAGTTGGTAGATTTGTGTGTGTGTGTCAGCTTCCAATAGCTCTGTTTATGACTGCAACCATGATTGACTCCATGACCTTGCAGATCAGACCTCATAGGCGTACTGGACTTGACTTCACATGGTGTGTTGTGCACCAACACTTGTGGGGAGTGCCATATGTTGCTGTGACACATTCAACGGTTCCACATCTTGTGTAGGGGGTGTGGCTCAGCTGACTGTTCAGGTGCATGATCTGTTTGTTCTGTAGTTTGTGCATGACACATATTGGGACTCAATGTATTCCACCTGCTGCCATGCTTTTGGCAGTGG
This sequence comes from Protopterus annectens, assembly GCF_019279795.1. Classification (NCBI taxonomy): domain Eukaryota; kingdom Metazoa; phylum Chordata; order Ceratodontiformes; family Protopteridae; genus Protopterus; species Protopterus annectens. Next base: position 722,125,891 of record NC_056751.1, on the reverse strand, counting down.
GGGTAGCTGCTCATCCATTCTACATGTGATATCTCCTGGTATGATGATGTGGACTATTGTCAGTGGGGGATAGGTATGTACATATGGGCCTGTCTGTCATGATGTCAGCATTGACACTCAGGTACAGTTTGCCCTGACTCAGGACATATATGGGTGTACATTGATATTTATGACATAGCTGAATGAGGTGTCATGATTCAGTCTGGACTCCTTCTCAGCTCCTCTTTACAAAACACTAACGAACATGAGCACTAATCCCTGTTATACTCTTTTACATGCTTAACATACTACTGATCCTTTGTGATCAGGCTACAGAGTATGTCATGATAATATCCTGGCATGTCCAGGGGTCGGTTTTGTGTGTACTCTTCAGTCCAGCTGTTGGATATTGTGATATTGAAACAATGTCACATCTGCCTCATGTACACCGACAACCCTCTCCTCCTCCCGACAAACTCAGATATATGTGTGAGATGCACCTATATAGACATACAGGGAGCTGAACTCTCTCGACCCATGAATGGCACAGTCTATCAGGTGGTGAAGGTAACCACACACACCACATATCAGTCTCGCATATCCTCTAGCAACAGCACTCAAACCATATTAGCACACATTGACATACTCGGATGCTGTAAATGTACTCTACCTAAGCAGCAGACACCTCCAAAGCAGACACACACACACCTGCTACCCACTACAATACCCACATATCACAAAGTTCACAATGTCAGTGTGCCACACAGTCACTGCCCTTCATGCTACACAACACACCTAATACACTTGTAATAGGCGACACTTATGTTCAGACACACTGACGTACCACTCACCAGCCCTGACAGGGGAATAGTCACTTTGGGCTGTCTGTTGGGTGCCAGGATCTGCCGCATAACACAGGCAGTCAGGTCAGTCCAAAGCAAGTACAAGACTGGCACCATTATTGTCCATGCTGGTGTGTGTAACCTCAGACGTTACTCCCTGGACCACATGAGATGATATATGGAGGTACACTCTGATCATGTAGCTCAGGCAGTATGACCCTGACCTTGTCTAGCATCTTACACCCACCAATTATGATGTCACAGTTTACGGACACACATATCACATTTAACAGTTGGCTAACAAATTTGTTTCATTCATAGGGGATACAGTGTCTGTCAGCATATGGTGACATGCTCAACATGCCACGTAGCTTCACTATGGACAGCTTGCACCTGTCACCCTTGGACTTTGGTATGCTGGCTAAGGCTCTTGCTACCACCATAGTGCCTTTTTTAAGCAGTGCTCAGAAGACAAACCCACCTCCATAGACATTACAGATTAAATGAAACTAAGGGCAATGCTGCTCAACAATAGTTGTGTTACCCTCATATTGTGGCCACTCAGGACTCTCCTCAGTATGGAGGAGAGCAATATCTGTGCACTGACAGACGCCTGGTTCAGGCTCGCTTATGCACACCAGCACAACCAGGTTATGTTTCATACCATGCTGTCTGACAACAAGACTTGGAACAGACAACACAACTAGGGGGAGTATCCATATACATCACAGATACACACACCTCCGGGTTAGTAGCACTGCACAAAGCATCGCAGACCATACATATACAACTACCATTGTGCAATACTGCCTTTCAGTTTGTTGCCTGCTACAGAACACACTCCCAAACTCAGGAACCACATTCGGCTTTCGTGGAAACTAGGGAGAATATGTAGGTCTCCAAAAACACCATTATATTGTGTGACTTCATATACACAAATATTGACTGGGGATACTACTCAAGCCCCGACAACCTCACCCAACAGTCACTACAATTTGTGTACTCATATGCTTTGGCATAACCAGTCAGCACAGCCACAAGGGGGAATACATATTGGACTTGCTCATCACCAACATGGGGACTCTGTGTTCCACACCAGCGATATACCCCTCATTGGTAAGGTCAGAACATACATGTATCTCACAGGACATACATATACCCTCCACACACCCATCCTGGGTAATCTCGGTCAACTTCTCATGAGCCATCATCTCACTTCACCAAAGCAGGGTGGTATCCTTCAGGGATCCTGTGACAGTGGAATATACGGCTCACACTGCTGCATCCTTTACATACACATTCTATGGACACCTAGTGGACTGCATGGATTGTGCTATCCCAAATAACAACAGGACCCACTACTACAATGGCAGGGGACCTGTCTGGTAGACCCCAGCCATTAATAAGCTGTACAACGTCAGGAGGACGATACTACATGAAAGAGCACAATCCCAGACTGGGAAGGCATCTGTGATCTGTACTAACAGACAGCTACAATCACTCATGGACTTTTCTAAGGGCCGCTTCTACCAGACAATTGCAACTGACACGTAGGACTATCACACGGCCTTCTTCAGTTATGTCAGGAACCTGGGTGGACACTCACTGATATGCTGTGGGTTACTGCATACTGACTAAACCTACCCTGAACCCACTGGCATTGCCTACATCCTGGCAAACAGGTTCAGTGCAGATGTCTCCCACCCATCCCCCCTAAGGAGCAACTATCCATCCCAACAGAGTATAACCTCCCTGACATCACACAGTAACAGGTGAGTGCTGCCCTCCCCACAGTGTACATCACAGTATCAATGTGACCAGATGGTGTCCCAGCCTGCATCATACATGAGCATCATGACAAACGCAACCCTCACATTACATCACTGTTCAATATCGGAGTTACCACAGGATATGTACCCAAGGAATGGCATACTGCGACAGTGGTCCCGCTCCACAGAGTTGGTGCCACAATGGACCACAGACAATATTGCCCTATAAGCCTATGTAGCCTGTTTGGCAAAGCTATGGAGCATATTGTCATAGGACTCCTACACATAGACATTGGGAACCTACAGACACTGTGTCTTACACATTTCAGCATTGTTGTGGGCAAGTCTTGCCTCTTGAACCTGTTTGTATTCTTTAAATGGCTAACAGGTCCATTAACATAGGGACGGCTGTCCATGCAGCCTACCTGAACCTTGCAAAAACCTTCAACACAATAACCCAGTGGGCCATTATGCATAGGCTCACCAGCATCAATATGGACACATGTCTCACACAATGGATTGATACCTAGATCAAGGATAGCACCCACATGGTCAGAATTGCAGGTGCCATGTCTGACTATACACCAGTTACACATGGCATCCCACACGGCTTGGTCCTGGGATCTCTCTTGTTCAGTATATATTTGTCTTACATACAGGCTACCACAGGGGGAATATGGCTGAACATGTTTGCACTTGACTGCAGACTGGGTGCCATGATCAACTCTCCAGCTGTCACATGCATACTCAATCAGGGACTCACAGAGATGGATGACTGGTGCCTGAGCCATGGCCTACAGCTAAATGCCATTAGTTGCATAGTCATCCCCTTTGGGAGTAACAACATGCCCACACATTACCACATAGGTAGTACTCCATTACATACGGCAGGAGTTGTTAGGGGTTTGGGGACATGACTTGTTCATAGTGTCGCCTTTAACATTCACGTTGCCAAAGTGGTTGGACACACCTTCTATGTGGGCCACCTTATCCCATATGGTTTCACATCTAGATCGAGTGAGGTCATTGTGCCCCTATACTCATCACATCCATGCTTGGTTACAATGCCACATTTGGGGTGTACCTTACCTGACACCTGCAGCAACTGTACTGGCCATGGAAGGTCCTCACCAAGCAGATCTAGGGACTCACACAGATGCCCTGCATAGTTCAGATGCAGTAACTCCAGCTCTACTCAGTCACTTACCACCTACTCAGATATGATGTGTGCCTGTTGTTTACAGATATACCCAAACCAGACTTACTGGACATGCTCCACCTCAGGATATCCAACTCCCTTGGAGCTACACACTCCAGGGACGTATACCTCAGCACAGATGTTAATAGGACATCGTGGAGGGACAGATTCTTATCCCAGAGGCTCCACTCACTACAGAATGTAATCCCAGTTTCACATAGGCAGAGCCACCCACTGACCACCTATTGGAGACATCTTGACGACTGTATGGGTGATTGTATATTTACCCCTGGAATATCTTGTGTGTCCCTGCTAGACAGAGGCACACTAGTCTAAACGTACCTGGAATATCTTCTGTGTCCCTGCTAGACAGAGGCACACTAGCCTAAACGTACATTGGCTATCTTGTGTGACCTACTATTCACACACACAGTGTAGTAATCTGACAGGGTTGCGGATGCCAAACACACTCTGGCTAGGCTTGTACATGCCCTAGGGCAGATAGCCTAGTATCGACCTCTGAACCTATGCTAATGTTCATGATGCACAATGTTTATTGTTGATACTGTTTGCAGGTCTTTATCATCTTTGCTTTACCAGTTTGCATGAACAACTTCAGTATCTGCAGAACATATTTGATTATGACAGGGTTCCACTATATTATAGATGTGTCTGTTGTCATATAACTGTGTGCACAGGGCGGATTGCTGTATAGTGACAGGTTCCTGGGTTAACACATGCACCTGCCAGATATGCGTGGCCCACTGCTGTACTCAGACATGGCCTAAGTGTGTAAGCATGCCCAGTTCTGCCATTCCATGTTTTGTTGCCTGTCATTTGTCTCATTTATTCAAGTGTGTGAGCATGCCCAGTGTGACCCTTCAGTATGTTGCTATCTAAGGTCCACTACATTTGCTGATGTGTGCGAACATGACCAATATTAACATTTATACTGTGTGTGTTGGAAGTCAGGTTCTGTTCTCACTGCAGGACTCATCTTTGTGTCATAACTCAACAAGGATTATGCTGTGCCTTCAGGGTTTCCATGGAATACTTTGCATAGACTTATCAACATTCCGTCATACAGGTGGAGCACTCCAATACTGTCATGGTTTAGTGGTTCAGTACTTTGGCTATAGTGAACCGTATCCTGGGTTCAAGGCCCATCACTGCTTTATATTTTCATACTGAGCAGACCAGACTGCTTAAGGGCCTGTTAAGCAAATATGAGCATGTTGGCTTTTGTTCAGCTATGCCCTAATTAGACCAGGCTTGTCCGACATTGCTCAGTATTCACCAACATTGCTGGACGTTGGCCAATATTACTGAACATTGACCACAGTTGTGCTAGTTGCTGTGTGCGATTGTGTTTGCATATACTACATGATGGTAATTGCTGTTTAGTACTGCTTTATATTGCTTAACACATGGCATTCATGCCTTAGGTGGTGCTGCAGGGCTGCCTATGTTGGATGCACATATTACACTCCCTGCACATGTTTGGAAGCAGGTAGTGTCAACTTAGGCATCCCTTTTACTTTATGTGCGAGTCGGAGAGAGGTATCATTTCCAGAGTTCCTACTGAGCCAGTGCATGTGCTATGCATTGCCTCTTTGCCAAGGCCAAAGCATACTGGGCACTCCTCCTTCTGCCTACTGGGGCAGGCTCAGGTTGTTCCTCCTCCGAGTCACGCTCTGCCTGTGATGGCCTTGGCAGTGATGGGGGGCTGTTTGGCCCAGGCCTATGCTGGTACTGCTGCAGCTGTTTTTGCAGGATCATGTTATGTAGCATAGCACATAACATGACTATTTGGGCACGTGTAGTTGGTGAGTACTGCAAGGCTCCACCAGATGTGTCCAGGCACCGGAACCATGACTTGAGCAGCCCAAACACACGCTCTATTACATTACGTGTTTGTGCGTGCCTCATTATGGTGTTCCTGTTCAGGTGTGTGTGCATTCCTGATTGGTGTCATCAGCCATGGCTCCAGTGCATAGCCAGCATCCCCCACTAGATGACCATGTGGGATGTCCCTATTGGCAAATGTCTGGTACAGCTGCGTCAGATGCCAGATATGGGAATCATGGTAGCTTCCAGGGCAGCCTGCACACATATTCAGTATTATGCCCTGGGCATCACACACAACCTGGCAGTTGATGGAGGGGAAGCCCTTACGGTTGAAGTAGACCCTATCCCGCTCACCAGCTGGTGCTTTGATGCGTATGTGCGTGCAGTCTATTGCACCCACTACCTCAGGGAATTCCGCTATTTGCTGGAAGAGACGCATATTGCTGGCCAATACCTCATGGGAATTGGGGAAATATACATGATCACCGACATGTGCTGACATGGCATCCAGGAACTGGTGTAGAACCCTGGATGCTGATGCCTGTGATATCCCCATCATATCACCAGTTGGTCTCTGGAAGGTACCTGTTGCTAATATTCTTAGTCCAACACTCCACTGGGATGGGTTCCCCTCTGTTGGTTCTGTGTGTGAGGCATGGCCTGCACAGCTCAACAATTTGCTGCAGGAGGTCTCTGTCCACTCTAGAGCACTCCACTATCTCCAGCTCATGTAGCCCCTGGTGGGTTACCCTGGGCCTGTATGCTCTTCTCCGTCTTCTCACTGTGGGTTGTCCAGCAGCATTCCCTTTGTCACCACCCTCAGCATGTTGCATATATCGCCTTATAACAGCAATGGCAGCCCCTAACATTTCTTTGTCTCAGTAAAGCTTTTTCAGTTTTCACTTCTATTAGCTTACTGCAGTGTCTGTTGTGAGAAACATAATGGACTGTTGTTGGCAGAGTTTTAAGTGCTAGGCTGGGCTGGGCTAGTGTACTGCCTGTGTAATTGCTTGATTCTGATTGTTTTCACCTGCTAGCTCTTCTAGTACTCCCTGGTAGCTTCCTACTATTTGTTGTGCTTCCTTTTTCCTTTCTGTTTCCTCAGGGGGGAGCACCGCGCACACAAGCGCAAACATGCGCACAGCAGCTCACACTTGCGCACACATGCTTACACGGACTTAAACTTGGTTATTCGGGTTAAAATGCGCGCACACCAGTGCAAACACGCTTACAACTCTTTAAACAGCCTTATACATGCTTACTGCAAATAACACTGCTCTTACTCGGACAGGTTCGGGTTTCCTGAATCGCAAATCTACCTCATTTGCATGTCTTTCACCTGCAATTGAGGTGATTTGCATATCCCGGCCCTATCCGTGTAAGAGCCATTTTAGGAGCTCTCTTACACGCCCCTACAGATCACTCGTCGGACATGATGGCTGCATGGAGTCTTACTCTACTCAGACTCCATGCAAGCCATCATGAATCTGGCCCTCTGTGTTTTGAGCCTCACTGTAACAGAACCTGACTTTTCAAATGGTTACCTTTAAACAACACTAGATAATTGGTTAGGGATACAAGTGTATAAGCTTTATTGACTGGGATGCAGATTCCATAACATATGAGTCTGTTACAGTAACATTGTAGCATAATTGCAGAGTTATCACAGCAAAAGACGGAAGGCTAGTAAATCTTTTATGAATATTTGTAACAGGCAACAATAGTATCCTAGGACTAGTACACATTTCAGTTTTTTATCTTATTTTAAGTCATAATATAGATGGTAGTTTTAATAGGACAAATTGCTAACAGACAGGTAAAGTAAGCCACACCATTTCATTTGATATACCCACTACAGACATCAGTTAATAATTAATTTTATATACTGTAGAAAGGAACTGAGTGTTTCTGAGGAATAGTAAACCTATTCCTGAAGAGTGTAGGCACTGGTTGTGCGTAGCATATGTAAAATAACTGCTTCTGCATCTGTTATGTTAGGTAGCAATTAAAAATGGTTTTAATTTAAAATGAAAAGTTCTCCAGAGGTTGAGAGCTTTAAAGCAAAGATAAAGGCTTTGCTTAGGAAAACATCAATTTGTGAATCCTTTAAACTGAATAAGCCAATAACATACCTATTCCCACTAGTTGGCTTGAGTACAGGTGATCTTATGACCTCTCAGAACCTGGTGTGTACTCACCATGGACACTTATGTACTTATCTCATCTCTAATTGTGCCAGGATAATAACTGCTTTGTGTAAAATATTTGCACTTGATTTTATTCTATTTGAGATGTGTGTGTCTTGATCTCTGTATTCTGTGACTCATCTGACACAGCTGAACTGTATGTAACCTGTTAAACGTTACCTCACGTTGGTTGTTCTCTACCTAACTTTATCTTTGTATTTCATGCATGTGACCTAGATCCTGATCTGCATGGGACCAAAATGAGTGAATCTAATTTTGTGACTAAAGAAGAGAGATAAAGGAAGGGAAAAGAAAAGAAAGATAGATATATACATAGTTAGACAAACAAATCGATAGAAAGTAGATAGATCAGGTTACAATGCAGTTATTGCTGAACGTATGTTATGATTGCTTTGACTATGGGTTTTCACATAGCCTACTCTGCAGTTATTGCTGAACGTATGTTATGATTGCTTTGACTATGGGTTTTCACATAGCCTACTCTGCTTACAAAAACCCACCTGTAGAAGAAGAAGGGTGGGCTGCATTGCTTCCCTGTACTCAAGGAATGGGCTAGTAGTAGAGAGAGGATGTGCCACATTTCATAAAAGACAACTGAACTGCATTACACTTGCATGATAGGAAAATTGTTGTTTAAGTGTATCTACTTCTTTTACATCTCTACATTCCTGTTTAACTTTCTCCAGCCATCCCATGCCCTCTTGAACTCTAGCATCTCTAGTCCCCCCCATTCTGACATTTCATTATATGAGCTCACAGCTCTACTTGTACAGATATACTTTCACAGGTGTAGGAGCAGATAATCATTAAAGTGTGCTACCACTGCATCTTGTTTTCCATTGTTTTTGCTCAATTTGACCTCTATATACTTCTGTTTGATTTCCTGCAGTTGTATCATGTACCTCTTTCTTTTGTGGTCTCTGTTGAGAGAATGCTGGCTCCTGTCAACTTTCGTGACACCCTTTCCTTTCAACCCTAAACATTCTATGGTGGCTTTCCTTTGTACTTGTTTAAGTAGCCTGATGTTCCTCTCCATGCATGGTCTTCAGAACTTCACACAGTACTCAAGGTGTGGCCTACATGGGCTTTGTATAGTGGGGTCATTACATCTTATCTTCTGGACTCTTCCCTAAAGGATACAACCTATATTCTCTTCACTACTTCCTCTCCTGGCCATAGGACCAGGGTGTGATTATTGCCCACAGGCCTGATGCCTCACACTAGTGATGGTGCGACCTCGGTTCAGTACTTGGCATTTATCTTCACTGAACTTCAACTTCCATTTTTCTTGTACTTGACCAGTCTTTCCTGGTCTTTTCTTATAGTTATTCCCCATTTGTCCAGTACAGCACATATAGATATGTGAGACACCTCCACATTAAAAAGTACTGGACTCAGAACCAATCCCTGCAATGTCCCATAATCACTACCCTTATTCCTGATATGATCCATTTCACTAAAATACTCTGTTATCCTACCATTATTCTTTATCAAAATCAACTTCTGCAATCTCCACCGCAGCTATTTGTTTATTATTTATTGGCATTTGTTTACTGGGAAAGTCCGCTAGGCCAAACAGAGCCTATTTTCAGTGGAGGCCCAGGGAGAAAAGCTCAACAAAAAAAAAACACAAATAGGATATATAGCTCATCACAAGGTACACACTTAAGCTTTATACAACACAAACGGAGGAAAACATTTTTGTAACAGTAGTACATTTAGAATATATACAAACACTTGATACATACTTAATAAAACTACTTACAATATTGTACAACTATAGTTGATGTAGTAGTATTGGTGAATATAACAAGCTTATGTAAACAGACGATACACACACAATAAACTAGTTACAATGTAGTACAACTATAGTTGGCATAGTAGTGTGGGTGAATAAAAAATACTTAGCATTCAGATGATGACTGAGATTTAGAGCTGGGGAAGACATTAAGAGGCTATAGAGGTGATATTGCAGCAGTAATAGTATATGAGAGGAAATGAATGGAAGAATATGAGAAGGAACATGTAAGAGGTTGTGAGTAATAACAGTATAGGTTAGAGGGGTAGCAGTAATAGAGATGGAGCTCAAGAGAGAAGGTCATTGATCTGGGTAATGGCCGAAGGAGGCTTAGTGCATTTGCAGATCTATATGGAGTAAAGGTGTGTGCATAGGGCAGTTTTGAAGGAGACAGTACATTGTGTTGTATGAATGGCTGGAGGAAGGTTGTTCCAGGTTTTAGATATTACTCAGGAGTATAGTAGTTGACCAGTGGATAGTTTAGGTTTCTGAATTTGGAGGAGGTGTTGGTTTTCTGATCTTAGGGATCTATTGGGATTATAGTAGGAGAATAACAAATTTAGGGTAGGGCAATCCTGTGGTTTAGTAAGTAATTTGTGTGCAGTAGTTAAATGGAGATAAGTAAGATAGTAGGGGAATGTGACCCAATTTAATGTTTTTAGAGGTATGCAATGGTGGGTGGAGTGGTGGTTGTTAGTTTTAAATGTGTCTATCTTGCTGTAGCATACTTCTAGTTTAGTTTTGAGAAATGGCTGGAGGTTGGTTAGTAATGGGGCACCATAGACCAGAGAAGGAAGTAAACAGGTGGAAGCAAGTACTTGTTTTGTGTAGAGGGAGAGGAATGTTTATGTCTGCAGAGTAGTCCTATTTTGTGAGTCTTCCTGATGTCATTTTGTAAGTGTAGGTCAAGTGTTAGGTTTTCGTCAATTGTAACACCTAACAGTTTGGTTTGAATGACTAATTCAATTTTAGTGCTGTTTAGAGAGAATATATGGAAATGAGATTTGTTAATGGGAGTGTTTTTCTTTGGGGTGAATATTATGAGCTTGGTTTTATTTGGGTTTAAAGACCGGTGGTTATTGTGGAGCCAAGTCTCTGTCTCAGTAAAAGCAGATTGAGTAATTTGCTGTAGTTGAGTTGAATTTTCAGACAAGCAGATTATAGCAGGGATAATCTATGTACTGAAAAAGAGACCCTTGTTGGTATGATAGGTGGAAGTGGTTGATGAAAATATTAAACAGTATGGGGTCCTAATATGAAGCCTTGGAGGACACCAGTGAGGTTATGAATATATGGGGATATACAGTGTTGCCATTTTACAACATGTTCTCTATCAGACAGGCAGCTTCTGAACCAGTTTAGAGATGGAGTTGATAGCCCAAAGTTAGAAAGCTGGTAAAGGAGGAGCATGTGTGAGATAGTATCACAGGCTTCAGATAGTTCATAGGTTCATACTAGGCTATCTGCCCTAGGGCATTTATAAGCCTAGCCAGAATGTGTTTGGCTTTTGCCACCCATTTTAAATTTATTTTGCTATGCCCTTTTTCAAGGTTAGTATACTGTGCCTCTGTCTAACAGTGACACAGAAGTGATACCTGGGGTAAACCTACGATCTCCCATCCACTCATCAAGATTCCTCTTGAAGACAGTCAATGAAGGACTCTGCCTAACCTGGACTGGGATTTTATTCCAGAGTGAAGGGAGCCTCTGGGTTATGAATCTGTCCCTCCAGCATGTCCTATTTATTTCAGTGCTGAGGTTCAAGTCTCTCGAGCACGTAGCTCGATGGGATTTGGATTTTCTAAGGTGCAGCATGTCCATTAATTCCAGGTTGGACATGGCTTTATACGTCAGGCACAGATCGCCTCTGAACAGGCGGTATGCCACTGAGTAGAGCTGGAGTTTCTTTAACCAGGCAGCATATGGCATCTGTTCGAGCCCTTTGATCCTCTTGGTGAGGTACTTTTGGGGTCTTTCCAGTTGCTGCAGGTGTCTGGTAAGGTACATCCCAAAAGGGGCATTGTACTCAATTATGGGCCTGATGAGGGATGAGTAAAGAGGCATGATGACATCCCCTGATCTAGATGTGAATCCCTTCATGATTAGGTGGGCTATATAAAATGTTTTTCTAACCACTTTGGCCATGTGGTTGTCAAATGAGAGATTGCTATCAACTTGGGTCCCCAGGTCCCTAATTACTTCTTCTGTACTTAATGGATTACCACCTATGTGGTAATTTGTGGGCACTTTGTTTTTGCCAAAGGGGATGACTATACACTTTTTGGCATTTAGCTTGAGGCCATGGCTCTGGCACCAGTTGTCTGTTTCTATGAGGCCCTTTTGGAGGATGCCTGTGTCGGCTGGAGAGTCGATTATGGCGCCCAGTTTGCAGTCATCTGCGAACTTGGTCAGCTACAGCCCTTCCGTGTTGGCCTGTACCTCCGAGAAATATATACCAAACAAGAGAGGTCCCAAGACTGAGCCTTGTGGGACACCACTTGTAACTGGTTTGGAGTCTGACATGGCTCCAGCAATTCTAACCATGTGGGTTCTGTCCTTGAGCCAGTTTGCAATCCATCTAGTGACATAGGGGTTTATATTTAAGCTGGTGAGCTTATCTATAATGCCCGAGTGGGGTATTGTATTGAAGGCTTTTGCGAGGTCCAGGTAGGCTGTGTGGACCACCTTCCCCTCGTCAACGGCCTTGGTGACTGTTTCAAAGAAATCAACCAGGTTTAAGAGGCAGGATCTGCCCTTAACAAAGCCAAACTGGGTAGGATCCAGTGTTTGTAGGTCCCCAATATCTTTATTTATGAGGTCCATGATGATCCTTTCCATAGCTTTGCAGACCAAGCTAGTCAGGCTTATGGGGCGATAGTTTCCAGGATCCGTTGAGGCACCACCTTTATGGAGTGGGACCACTGTTGCTGTACGCCACTCTTTGGGCAAATATTCTGTAGTAAGGCTGAGATTGAACAGTAGTTTTATGTTTGGGTTTAGCTCTTCTTGGAGTTCATGTAGGATGCAGCCCGGGACACCGTCTGGTCCCATTGATGCTGTGTTTTTTGCTTTGGAGAGGGCGGCTCTTACTTGAGCATCTGAGATGTCAGGAGGGCAGCACTCTGCTGGGATAGATATTTGCCCTTTTGGTGGGGATGGGGGGGGGGGTTTGCGCTGAACCTGTCAGCTAGGATGTTGGCAATGTCTGTGGGTTCGGTGTATTTTTTGTCATTTTGGACTAATTCTGAGCATATCTGGGAATTACCACCCAGGTTCCTAACATAACTAAAGAAAGCCTTGTGATTATCCTTAGTATCCTGTGCAATTTTTCTCTCGAAGGTGGCCTTAGACAATTTTATGTGTGCCCGTAGTTTTTTGCTAATACTGATCAGTGATGCCTTCCCTTTTTGGGATTTTGCTCTATCATTTAGTAGCTTCCTCCTTCTATTGTATAGTTTGTTTATGGCTGGGATCCACCAGACAGGACGTCTGCCTTTGGAGGATTGGGTCTTGGTTTTATTTGGGATTGCATGATCCATGCATTCCTGAAGGTGTTCATAGAATGCGTTTATAAAGGATTCTGCGGTCTGGGCCGTATTTTCCACAGGCCCGGGGGCTTTGAAGGATTCCACCTCAGTTTTGAGGAGTGTGAAATTTGCTTTAGAGAAGTTTTTCACTGTGGTTTTCTGGGCAGGTGGTGGGGTCAGGATGTGAATATCCAGTGAGATTAGTTTATGGTCTGATCTTACCAGTGAGGGATACACTTCTGGTCTGGAGCATAGAGTCCCCATGTTGGTGATAATCAGGTCCAGTACATTTCCCCTCTTGTGGGAGTGGTAACAAGTTGTTCCATAGCATTTGAGTTTATAAATTCTAGGAACCTTTGGGCTAGGGTGTTGGAGCTAGAGTAATGCTCCCAGTCTATGTTTGGGTAGTTGAAGTCGCCCAATATAATGGTGTTTGGAGAGACCTTCATATTTTCCAGTGTTCTCAGGAAGGCCGAGTGGGGTTCCTGGGTTTGGGAGGGTGGTCTGTAGCAGGCTATAAACTGGAAGGCAGTTTTACCCACTGTTAGTTGCACATGGATAGTCTCTGATGCTTCGTGCTTTGCCACCAACCTGGAGGTGTGGGTATCTTTGATGAATATCGATACTCCCCTCCTTTTGTGGTTCGGTCCAAGTTTTGGGGCGAAAAGCATGGTATGAGGTATAACCTGGTAGTGCTGGGGTGCTCTCGGGAGCCCTGAACCAGGTTTCTGTTACTGCACAGATATCGATGTTCTCCATGCTAAGGAGAGTTTCGAGTGCTTGCATCTTGAGGTTTAGACTTCTGGCATTGAGTAGCATTACTCTTAGTTTCTTATCCCTTGTGATACCTATGGAGGTGGGTTTGTCTTTTGAGCCTTGCCTAAAAAAGGCACTATGGGGGTAGCAAGAGCCTTTGCCAATATCCAAAAGCCCAGGGGTGACAGGTGCAAGCCGTCCCTAGCGAAGCATCATGGCTTGTCGAGCATATCATCCCAAGCTGACAGGCATTGGATCCCTTTTGAATGACACCAGTACTTAAGCCAATTGTTGAAATTGATCATCTTGTCTTCATATTGTGGCATCATTCTTGGTGAGGGTAAGATGCTACTCAAGGTCAGGGTCATACCGGCCTGGGCTACATGCTCAGAGAGCTCCTTTATGTCTCTTTTCATGTAGTCCAGGGAGGTACGTCTCAGGTAATTCACACCAGCATGGACAATGACTGAGTCATATTTGTACTTGCCTTGGAGTGACCTGAGTGCTTGTGTTATGTGGTGGATCCTAGCACCCGACAGGCTGCTCACCGTGACCCTCTCCTTGTTCAGCCTGGTGAGCGGGACGTCAGTGTGCCTGACGATAGAGTCACCTATTACAAGTGTATCAGGTGTGTTGTTTAGTCTTAAGGGCTGTGACTGTTCGGCACACTGGCTTTGTGAGATATGTGTTGCACGTGTTTTGTTTTGGGGTAGCGGCTGCTTGGGTGTCTGCTTTGGAGGTCTCTGCTGCTTCAGCAGATCTTTATTTAGAGCCTCCGAGTATGTTTTTGTGTGATTATGTGTTTGGTTTGCTGTCGTGGTAGGTCTATGTGAGACTGGAATTGTAGTGAGTGTGGTTTCCTTCTCCTCCTGACTGGTTATGCCAGTACTGAGTTGAGAGAGCTTAGCCTCCAGTTTGGCTATATGGTTGCATCTCTCACATGTGTTGGAATTTGTTGGGAGGAGGAGAGGGTTGTCTGTGTACATGAGGCAGTTGTAACATTGCCTCAAGATTCCCAGATTCACCAGCTGGACCGGAGAGGAGATTGACAACTGACCTTTGGACATGCTAGAATAATGTTGGGAATTCCTTAATAATTGAAAACCAGGGCCAGTGGGGAGTGAGGATGTAGTGCTTTTAATTTTTAGTGCTGACTTATATAATTGCTTTAGTGAGCAAGTGCCAGGTAACTTAAGTGCAATGTGTTACAGGTACATCCAGAAATAGAGCGAAGACAATCTTCCCTGAGTCACAGGCTTAACTAGGCCTATAAAGTATATTAGTGCAGTTGAAGTACTATTGCCAGGTCTGAAACCATGCTAAGATTCTGAAAGGATTTGAGTTTTGAGAAGGAATCCTAGAAGTTGGACGTGTACACATTTTTCTAGGAGTTTGGAGATGGGGAGAGAATAGCCGTAGGGCGGAAGTTGAAAATATCTGTTGAGGTACCCTTTTGTGGAGGGGAAGTTTGTTTGCTTTTTTCCAGAGGTAGAGAATGTAGGATTCTTGGATGGACCTATTTAAGTGAATGCTAATGTGGAATGCAGTAGCATCTGCAATTACTTTTATGGATTCTGCAGGTATGCTGTCTGCTGTGTTTGAGCTGGGCTTTCATTTCAGAAGAGGCTTTTATGTGGTTGTTGTAGGGACAGTAAAGAGTTTGAATTCTGGCAAGGAATTGGATTTAACTACATTTGAATGGGTGGAAAAGGGGTTTGATTACAGAGAATAGTTTGACCTAATGTATTTGCAGTAGAGAGAGGAGGCTGGGGTTGTGTAGGCTGAGAGTGAAGAGTATTAATTAGAAGTTAGTTGTGGTGAGAGGTTGACAGAATGTGGCTGTGATATTAGCTAAAGTGTCTATGAAGTAGCAGGTGAAGGTGCTTGCTATTTGTTCTGATGTTTTGTCTGGGTTGGGGCAAGGATTACTTTTTGTGCCAGGGTTTAGAGAAGTACAAATGGAGGACCAGAATAGCTTTGGGTTGTTATTGTGGGTTTTTTGAAGCTTCAAGTAGTATTCTTGTCTTTGGATGCAAGTTTTTTGTCTGGTTATAAAGTTGCTTGTACTTTAATAGATCTGAGTTGTTCTTGTGTTTATGCCATAGTTTCCAGGTTTTTCCCTAGTTTTCATTATTTCCTTAGTAGATTTAGTTAACCAATGGTCATGATTAGTTCTTATTCTTTTAGGATGGGTGAGTGTGAGGCTGTCCAATACTTTTAGAAAGGTGGTGGTAAAGCAGTGCAGGGCATCATCTAGGGGGAGCGTTTTTACATTATTCCAATTTATGTTTTTTAGGATATTGTTGAATGTGTGGTGATTGAATTTGGTTAAGTTCCTGTCATATTTAAAGTGATTTTTTTCTGTAAAAGGTGCTAGGCTTTGGCAATGAAGAATAGGAAGGTGATTGCTTATAGAGTTGGAGAGGGTACCGGCAGATGAGATTTTAGTTGGGTCTGAGACAAGGATCCATTCTAAGATGGTTCCTTCATTAGTTCTATTATTATATCTAATGTGGTGGAGATCAGTTCAGTGTAGTGAAATAGGTTAATATTGGTGGATGGAGTTTTTGAGGAAATATTAGACCAATTAATACTGACATTGCCTAGGATTATATTTTTGTTTTTCATGGTGTGAGAGGCCCAGGATAAAATTTATTTTATAATGGGTATGTTATTACCTGCACTATGTATAGGACTATGATGCAGAGATTTTTGGAGTCATTAGTTTTTACGAAGGAGACCAAGATTTCAGCATTTAGGAATTGTGTGATGTGACCAGTAAATGGGAGTATGTTGAGAGTATTAGGGAATAGGATGGCAACACCACCTCCTTTCTTTTTGGTTTTATCAAGCCTTATTACACTGTAGTTGGAATGAAGAAATTCTGTGTCTTTTATATTAGGGTTTAGCCATGTCTCCATAATAGCTAGGATATCTGTATTATTATGAGCTAATCAGGCATGCAGGTCAGAGGTTTTATTGCAGACTCTTTGGAGGTTTATGGTAGTTATGTGTAGTGATGTTAAACATTTAGTAGTGTTTGCAATTAAGGGGGGATGCAGTAGACAGCTGAATGGGTGGGGTCAATGGGGAGGGGTGTGACCAAATAGAAAGGGGTGGAACTATGCTCAAAACCACAACTGGAACTTTAATTAAATACGCTGCCCTGGGTGCCAAACAGTCATTACTAGAGTCCAATCAAGACAAAATGAAGTGTAGAAGAAAAAAATATTTCAATGCATTGGCTACATGACAACTTACTTAATATCTAGATGGAAACACAGATTGTGAGGCATGAAAAAATAAATTACTTTTTAAATACATTACTGGAATGCCAGTCAAAATCAAGTATATAAAAAAACAAGCAGCACTTAACTCAAACCACTTCTCCGTGCACTGCAGTTCTAATTATAACTTATATTCAGCTTTATAAAATTACCAAGTAACATGCTGAAAGTAACAATCTCTGTGATACCCCCACTTGTAAAAATGTTTCTTATCCAAAAAAGACCTGCTGTCTGACAGCAACTATCTACTTGTTTCATGGGGAAGACATTAGCAAAGTAAAAAATGAACAGCAAACAAGAAACAAGCTCAAGATAAATTGCATAAAGGATTCCTGCACAAGTTATGGATACACATAATAGATTGGCATTCTGTTTAGTTTACAAGTAAAGCCTGCAAAGATGACTGCAAGTCTCCAACAAATGTAATGAGCTTCTGAAAATACTGTAATCCTGTCCTTTATTACAAATACTGTCATATGCATTTCAATACCCAGGGCTTATACGTTATCTAGTTATATAAATATTCTCTGCATGGCAACAACGAAAAGGCTTTCAACGCTGGTAATTCTTTATCAGTATGCTTATTAAAGCTTACTTGCATCTTACAATCTCTGACAAGCTTACCTGATGGTCATTAAAGCATTGCTACTTAAACACAGAGCAACAGGGCACTGCGACAGCATGCATTTCTAAAATAATAAGAAGCATAAATCAACAGTATAAAAATATGACAGAAAACTAGAACATTCTGCAAAATCTAAGACAGATGAAAAGCCACGGTCGTACTTGTGGTCTACCTTGGATGGGGGAATACTCTGCACACTTACACTGCATAACTGCTCCTTGCCTTCCTTGGACACATCCAGAGCCACTACAATGGGGAGTGGGGTGCAACAAGTATGTCACAATTTGAAATGTCTCTGGCTGACTGTGATGGCTTTGACACTCATACCTCTAAACTTCTGGACAAAGCCATACATAGAACTAGAAGTGGGACACAGGCACAAAAATAAGGAAAATTTTTTAATATTGCTTTTATAAACGTAGAAAGATAATAGAACAGTAGTAGATCTTGCATTAGAATGAATTTTTGAAGGGTATGAAATCTGAAACTCAAATGTCTGCCATTATTTTCTAACTTCAATCTTTAATGATTTGCCACTAATTTGCCAGAAAACCACAATTTTATGAAAAACAGACCAAAAATGTGATGCAAAAATATAAAATTGCCACACAATACAGCTGGAAACCTATCAAGGAAGGGACACATTTTAATATTAACAATGTTAACTTGAGCAGCTAACAAAATAAGAGCATCTACATGCATTTCTGAAATAAAAGTAATCTATAACTCTGATCATTACAGTTATACATAATTGTAAACCCACCATGTTTAATTCCAAAATTGCCATTTTGAGGAGGGATTATTAGGGGGAGAGCAACATTTTGAGCCAAAATTGGGGACAGTTGAGTGGTTTGGATATTCCTAATTCTATAAAGCGATTTGCACGTACCTCTCAACCTGTTAATGCAGGAAATCTGGACAAGGCCAAATATATTGGGGGAACATACAAACACTACTAAAAATTGCTCTTGTATAAACTTAAGACAGTTGATAGAATAACAGGTCTTGCTTTAGCATGCATTTTCTGAAGGTTATGACGTCTGAAACTCAATATCTGTCATTTAGTGACTTAATTCCTAAATGATTTGCCAGAAAAACAAAATTTTATGAGGAACAAGCCAAAAATAAGAAGCAAATATCTATTCATTTTGCAAAAATATGGACAGCTGAGAGGTATAGTTTAGCCAGGGCTGTCTGAGTTAGCTGCCCTTCCCCACTCAGAAAATCATGGTCGAATGGAGCCTCCCCCCTGCAGCCATTCCAATGTCCCATTCCTTGGTTATTTCACCCCATTTACCATAAACACTGTAATGTGCATACTGCTTTACTTCTGCGATGATTTGGATTTCATTTGAAAGTTTTATTTTGCATTTTACAGCACAAACCCTAATAGATATCTGCTAAACAAAGTAATGCAGTCTCACAATGAAAACAGACTTAGCATTAAAACTTCTCTGCCCTTGAAACTCACATGCATTGAAACAGCATTGAAATCCACATTCAAAGAAATTACATTTTGCCAGTGGCAGATAAAGATTAACTTTGGGCTGTTTTCAAATCATAGGCCCCTTGAACACAAAACATACACATGCTCTTTGATACACCTTCCTGACTGTATTAAATTATATTCCTTGTACAATAGAACACAGTTGTTAGAGGGCATTTTAAATTCATTGTTTTGAACATTTTTCCAGTAAACAATGAAACAAAATGCATGCACCTATGACAAAACTGCCCAGTTCAGAACATTTCCATCATAAAAGTCTACTCAACTTTCTACAGTCCACCAGTATCAGTAAATATGCACAATCTCTGAAGAAGTAAAAGTCATCTAAATAACTCCACATTAAAGAAATCTGTAACTAATGAAGAGGTTGCTACTAGCAAACAACTTTATATGTCATTGTTTCATGTACAAATAAAGTGCCTGTTGCCCTTGAGGAATAAATTGCCTACGTTGCATTAAAAAAAAATGATAAGCTAGTAATATCATAATAGGGAATGGATGGCAAACTGATAACAGGTTCATAGTTACTAGGTATCTTTGTCAAAACCGAATACAGCATCCACTCTCTTTACAACACAGTACAGTATCAGCAATGCATCTATCTACTGTGGGAGTAGAACCCACAGCCTTCTGCATCAAAAGCAAGTGTACAACCTGTTGTGCTACTAACAATGCAAACAAACCCAGCATAAGCAGCACTATACTTTTGTTCCCCTGCAGCTCTCAGCTCCTTATAAAATCTACTCGACACTCAGCTGTATCTCTGAACTTTGCAGCACAAGAAATCTGGAAAAAGCCGAAATTTATTGGGGGGGGGGGACAAAAGCCCAAAAACCAGGGACACATTTTAAACATTGCTTGTATAATGTTGGAAAGTTGCCAGAATAAAATGCTGTATTCACTGCCACGTCTTGAACCCAGGGGGACCCTGTGCAAAACTGTCAGAGAAATATACCACTATGCCAAATCAGCTGTTTTGTGAAAGACAGGAAGACTGAAACTTAAATGGCTATTATTTAGTGAATTCAGTTCTCACCATAGCTGTCAACCTCTTGGCACAAAACACCTGAACAAAGCCAATAATGGGGGAATACAGCCCCCAAACATATTCAGCAAATTCAGTTCTCACCATAGCTCTCAACCTTAGCACAAAAAACCTGGATGAAGCCAATAATGGGGGGATACAGTCCCAGAAATAGGGTAAATTTCAAATATCCATGTTATAAACTTAGAAAATTGCTAGAATAAAAGGTTTTGTGTTACCATGTACTTTCTGAAGAATATGATGTCTGAAATTCAAATGCCTGTTATTTTTATTTATTTAACATTTGTTAACCAGGAAAGTCTGACTTGGAACAAAAGCCAATTTTCAGCAGACGCCCAGGGAGAAACACTCCAGACACATGTCTTTGTAAGATAGGAGGACATGCAGACTCCATACAGAAAACACTCAAGCCAAGAATCAAACCAGAGAACCTGTAGCTGTTAGGCAACCAGGACTGGCATTAGATTAACTGCTGCCCTAGGCAAAAAGGTTCCACAGTGCCCCCCCAACACCATCTGGTGCCCCCATCCTGGTCTACCTACACCAAACAGATTACTTTTTTTTTTCTTTTTTCTCACAATTTGTCATACTCTTCAGTTTTGTTTCTGTATTCTTTCAAAATATTGTAAAGAAACCAAATCTTTACTACAATAAATAAATAAATAAATACTGGAGAAGTGCCCCTGCCAGAGTGGCGCCCTAGGCGGCCGCCTAGTTGGCCTATGCCTAAGGCCAGCTATGCAGGCAACAATCCTACCAGTGCACCACTGCACTACTGACTAGGCAAGGAAAAACAAACATACAGAAACCTCAGATTTTTTGAGGAACAGAACAGAACAGAACAAATATGAAGTATAAATCTGCAACTTTTTTTTTACAAATGGTGGTGAGTAGGGAATTCAAGCCCTTTCCACCAGCATTCAAGGTACAGGGCTCAAGCCTGAGTATTCCCTACCACCATCATCTAGCAACTGGAGCATTTTACACACACCCACACCACACACACTAAAGGAGGGATATTGGCAGTGTTTTATAACTGCTGAACTGTGTAAATTGTATTCAGCTCGCATATAAAGCAGTCAGTTGTCCTGCTAAAAGTCATCATCAAAGTAAGCGCCTCAGCTATTTAACCACATTCACAGCTCCTTTTTTATTTCTGAGCAGCCCAACACATGGATATGAAAGGAAATATCTAAAAGATTATTCATTTAATTATTTTATATTTGATGACTGGTTAAATCCCCTCGACTCAGCCCGTGGCCTTAATTCAGGGGAGATCTAAAATTATATTTATACCAACAAATGGAATTTTAGCCAGTAATGAAGGGGAACTTCCCTCCTCTTCTTCTGATAAGTGTCATGAGATCATTTCATCACAGTTTGGTTGTCCTCCAAAAGACAAAACCCTCAGGAGTGCAGCACCCCCCCCCCCCCATGCTAAACTACAGTATCAGTATTCAAATATGATTCGAAGTGCTTGGTATGTGGATAGACCCTCACCTTTCTCATGCTTATGGCATCAAAGGCAGGTATATCAACTGCTAAGCTATTTTGTAGCATTAAACACACAGAAAGCATCCACAGCTGGAATGTTTTTCTGTTATGCTCTATTAATATTGTACATCTGTGCCATTGCATTTGTATCACATTATAACATGGAAGTTGTAAATCAAGCAACAGTGTGGTAAGTCTGTTAGGCATCAAGCACTGTGCAGTATGGGTAACAGTACTCTGTGCCTTACTACGTGCCTTACATGTATCAAAAATGTGCCAGTTATGACATTTAAAAGCATAAATATTCCTGTGTATCTAGTCAGTGCAGAAAAAAGCACTTTTTTATTTTTCTCTTTCTCTTTTTTTTTACTTATGTACAGGAACAACTGTTTTATTAATATAGTTCATAAACCAACAAAAATAATAGAAACAGAGACTCTGCCTGCCTTTAACTCTCCTGTTAACTTTTCTGTAATATCCATATTTTGAAACCTAAACAAGTAGACAAAGTTTTACTTTACTGTACTGTTGCATTATAAGCAGTTTTCTTTTTGCTAAAATTTTTAGAAACTAACAAATGAGTTCAAGTTAAGTACAGTCACTGCCTTTCAGTAAAATAGGAAGTTGTGGTGGTGCAGTGGTAGCATTGTTGCCTCACAGCAAGAGGTTCTCCTGTTCGATTCTCAGCTGGAGTGCCTTCTGTGTGGAGTCTGCATGTCCTCCCTGTGGTCAAGTGGTGTTCGAAAGACATGTGTACAATGGGCGTGCCTTTGCTGAAGGTTGGGCATCGAGCTGGCACACATAAAAAAAATCTACTGCCAATCATTAGCAGACCAGAGTTCTGCTGTGGCAACCCAAAACAACAACATTCTGCCATTCTGTTGGGGCTGACATCTATTCGTAGACAACAGCCATAAACAAGATCTGCTTCTGCTTTTTTACCTTATGTTACTAATCCCGGATTAGTTACCTTTCAACACAGATGCAGATAACTGATTTTGAATGCCCCTATCCCAGTAATTCATATATGAATGGATAATATCACAGCCAGAGAGTGAGTTAAGAATAAGTGCATGGGAACAGCACATTTCCACCTGATGTAGAAGGTACATTTACAGAAAAACGTCTCTACTGTCAGCAAAGACACATCTGTATTCAATACTGAGAACATTAGCTATGTTTACCAACAAATTTACATGAAGAAGGGAACATTGATAATCAAAGAAATACCTATACATTACTTTGTTTTAGTTATTATCACTTGAATTTTAATTATACTCCAGATCATTTGAATTTCAATTATAGTCCAGAAGGAGATTTTTTACTGAAAGCAAAACAGAAGTCATGCTTAATATGTATAATCCACTCTAGATGCCGGCATATACTTACAGACTGTTACATGCTTTGATTAGTCATGGGATGCTTAGAAGCAGCTCAAGCCATGGGTTAGTACTTCTATAAAGACAAGGCTAGAGGAAGGTATCAGAGGTTGCATTTTTGATAAACATGCATGCTCAAGTCCAAGTACACACACACACACACACACACACACACACACACACACACACATACAGATATATTTATATGAACTCACAACCATACACACACACACACACACACACACACACACACACACACACACACACACACACACATACACACACTTACCTATGGAGGTCCTGTGAATACACCCACAAAGTCTGAACATCCCGTGGTGCTATAATACATCCACAAAGTCCGAACGTATGGAAGTCCCAACAAACAAGTCCAAATATCCTGCGCAAGTCCCAGAAACATACATCCCATGCTAAAAAGCTAGTCCTGCTTGCAAGAGCTCTATTTCATCTAGCTAGTCCTGCCCACGAGAGAAAACTTGGCTTCTCACTGGTCCAGCCTGTGGATGATGCAGTCCGAAGTTCCTCTGGTCTGTGCGGCCATCACCGCACAGACTTTTAGGCATCTGCAGGGCAGAGATGCTTTTCTCCATATCTGGACTGCTGTCAAAGCAGTCTGAAGTCCTGTCTAGTAGCTTGTGTGTGTGTGTGCACATGCGCTGAGTTCTGGGACTAGTGAATTTTTTTTTACCATTTTTTATTTTTTTGTTTTTCTGTTTTCCTTTTTTTTTTCTTTACAGAGGTGGGAGAGCTGCAGTCCTGCAGTCCTATAGCACAAGCCACCCCTGGGGATTGGTGGTAGAGGGACCCGGGTTGGGATGGATATCATCACATTGGACTAATGTTAAGAAAATAAATGAAAGTCAATGAGTAAAGGTGGTTAGCTTACAGATGATTTAGTGCAATAAAGTGGGTAGGTATAGCTTGGGTTGTGAATAGAGCAGTTTGTGGGAAGGATATGTATTTTAAAGCTGAGTAGAGGAGTTAAAAAAGCCTGGGATTAATTTCTGAGTAGTAATCAGAATGGCTGTGTAGGGAGCTAGTTGCAGAAATGAGTTTGGTGAATGATAATCTGGGGTTAATTGATGGGAGTTGTATTAGAAGTGCTATTAGTAGTAGTATGGCATGGGTAAGAATAGCATGTGTGAAATGGAGGGGGCCATGTTGATTGGTGGGGTAGGTGTTAAGTGGAAGGTAGTAGAGACCAGAAAGTGGACAGATTTTATTGGTTAGTTGTTGGAAGGAGGTATGGCTATGGCAATATAAATTTATGGAAAGTGGGGGTGGGTGGGATGGGGGTAGGGTAGGGGAGTGGAGTGAGCCCGAGTGAAGTGGGGGTGAACTGAGCAGGCTTGACCCGGTCAAGTAGTGCTCCAAAAAACAGCCAGGTAAGTTACAGAGAGATATGTGAAGAAAAGGAACTACAGGGAATACTGTGTAGTAACTACAGGCTGGGGAATGGGGATAGTTTAGGCTGAGAGAAGTGGTGAGTGGGGGGGGGGGACATATGGTTAGAAGTGAAAAGAAATGGGAGAAAAATAAGAAGAGATACTCCATAGAAGAGAGCGACCATCATGTAATATTTATGTCATAGCACATTTTCCTGAGGCTCTGGGAACCATAGACTGCACACACACACATTTAAATTAAAGCTCCACATGGTGAACTGGGAAGGAGGCACATAAACAGAAAAGGATATCACTCTGTCAGCTGTCATATGATTTGTAGTGCATAAAGTGTCATATGTAATGTGTGTGCAGGTAACCCTGGCTTTTTCCACGAGGACATCTGTTGGGAATGCAGGATATGTGCTCAAACCTTGGCTCATGACTCCCATCAGAAATCTCAACAGAGACCAGGATAAAGACCTGAAAGTTGGCTGATGAGAAAGCACAACAGTTCAAATAATTACTAAGGTCTCTAATACTCCAAGAAGAAGAAGAAGAAGAAGACGACAAAGAAGAGGAAATAGGTGGAGATGAAGAAGAATGACAGTGCCTCAAACTGGCATGTGTGAAGACTACAGAACAGATATGTGGCCATGCCAGATACGGAAATAAGGCACATAAGGAAAGCTGGTGGTGGACTGCAGAAATCCAGGAAGTCATCAAAAGAAAGAATGGGTGCAGGAAAAAGTGTGAGAAAGAAAAGATAGACCAGGTTAGAAAGAAATACTGGTTGGCTAACAAAGAGGCTAAGATAGAAGTTGCAGTAGCAAAGAGGAAGGCACCAGAGGCACTCTACCAGCTTCTGGAAAGTGAGTCAGTAGATCCCACAAAGAAACTATATTGGGTTGCAAGGCAAATATAAAAAGATATAGAATACGCTTCATAGGGGAAGCCAACAACAACCTGCTCACCAGTCCACAGAACATCAAAGGCAGATGGAAGGAGTACTTCCAGCAGCTTCTGAATGAAGAAAACCCTCACAGAAGATGTACTGCCCTAGACCCAACCTATGATGAGAGAAGAAAAGGATCTGACCATAGAAGAAGTAAGAACGACATCAGGCTCAGTTAGGTCACAGCAGATATGATAAAGATGCTGGGTGAGATAGGGGAGAAATGGCTTCTAAAAGTATTCATAGCAGTGGGGACAGAAATACGTGTCCCAGATAACTGGAGAGTAAGTATACTATGGCCAGTGTTCAAGAACAAAGGAGACATTCATAACTGTGGGCAGTACAATGTTATTAAACTCCTGTAACATTGCATGAAAGTTTTGGAGACAGTGATTGATAAAGGGGTAAGCAGAGTAGTAGAACGTAAGATGGATAATAAGCAGTTTTGATTTAGATCAGAATGAAGCACAAGCAACCTGATATTTGCAGTGAGACAGATCGTTGAGAAGAACCTAGAAATGAGGAAAGAGTTCAGCTGGACATTCCTAGACATGGAGAAAGCACATGACAAAGGCCCAAGAAAGCTGATTTTGGTAGTCCTATTGCAGTACAAAGTCCCAGAAACATTGAGTAGAAGCTATGTACAAGGACAAAAAGACTCATGTATGAATGGTGTTTGGTCTCATAGAGATGTTCCCAGTGAGAGTGGGTGTGCACCAAGGTTCAGCACTGAGCCCACTGCTGTTCATACTGATGATGGAGTACAGTAGTACATATGTCAGAGGGGACAGATCAACAAAGTTTCTGTGTGCAGATGACATGGCATTACAAGCAGCCTCCAAGTAAGAACTTCAGCAAAGGATAGGGAAATGAAATGCAAAACTGAAGGTACAGCAGATGAAACTCTGAGTACAGATAAGGCAGTTGTAATGCTGGCAAATAGGGAAATCAGAAGGACTTGAGAATTAAGATAGAAGGGAAAATAGTGGAGGAGGTTAACAGCTTCAAATATCTCGGAGGGGTACTTGAGGAGAAGGAAGTCTGAATGAGGCAGTCAAAGCTAAAAATCAGTGCTGCAGCCAACTGGCACAGTGTGTCAGGTATAATATATAACAGAAGAATGCCAAAGGCGCTGAAAAGTAGTGCGTACAAAGCAATGTTGCTACCAGTACTACTTTACGGTAGAGAAACCTGACTGTAAATGCAGAGCAGATATGAAAGCTAGAGGTGATGGAGATGATGTGCCTGAGAAGGGTGGTATGATGCACACTGTGGAATAAATGAAGAAATAAGGACATAACAGCAGAAGCCAGATTAGCTCCGTTTGCAGAAGAGAGCAAAGAGAATAGATTACAGTGGTTTGGCACAAGTGCAGAAATGCAGAAAACAATCTGGTGAAGAAGATTTGTGACAGACAAGAAGAAGTTAAGTGCAAACAAGGGTGTCCAGCAAAGAGATGGATAGACTGTTTGAGAGAAGACCTGCAACAATCAAGCATGACTGCTGAAGAAGGGAGGAGAGTGGTGCTGAACAAACAGTGATGGTGACAGTCGTCACAACATCCCAATCCCATGTAGAAAATGAGAAAAAGGAGGATGATGATGATGCTGAATGCACCCTGGGATCATGGGCAGGTGTAAGCCATGCATGGTAGAGGACTGACTTCACCATTGCTGCCTGCAGCCATGTAAACTCTGTCTGCATGAGCCTGGCTAGAAGTTGGGGTGCTACCTGAACATGAACAATGTATGCTGGATGATCCCTCATCATGACTACAACCAGAATGACATGGTCTACCATGTGTGGGTGTAGGTACCTCCTCAACCACCGATGAAGTGAATGACCAGGAAACACAGAATGGTAAAACAGAATTGTAAATTTGCAAGTGATAATCATAACACATTGTATGATCACTATGTGCAGTATATCCAAATATAATAACAAATGTGAAAATAACAGCTTATGGTTTTATATCAGTGTACATGCTGTTGCGGTTGGTTGTGTGAAGAATTATGTCAGTTCTTTGCTGCAAAAAGGGCTAAGCCACACTTCCCTGTGTTCTTAAGGTTCTTTGGAGTAAGAGTTGAAATCCAGACCTATGTAGACATATGTCATGTGTACTAGCATTTTCTACTGTGTATGTCAGAGATTTCCTTTCCTCATTTAAACTATTTCTCATTTGTTTTGCTACTATTTGCATGAAAATAATAAAAAATATTAGAGGCAGCTGTATTCAAACCCAGTACCATCTGCTTCCCCAAAGGGGAAGAAGATGTATCAATGAATTAACAACTGGTGCCACAGAGTCACTTCAGCAACAAGTATATTCCAGAGATAGATATACATGTAACACTTTATATAAGTCTAAACTGACACACCCACACTTTGTAACTCTAACCTGACTCACCCACCTGATGATGTGAGCAAACAAAGTTTCCATCAAATAAACACAAACACTGAGGGAGTTCCTACACAGTTTGTACAGTCCTACATGGATCCAACTTTTTGGGATTCAGCAATTCTAATGAGTTCAGCCCTCACTTGCATCTTCACCATGTTAATAGCCCTGAGTCTATATAGTTAGCCACCATGTAGCTGGGGAAACTGAAGGGGAGCTGACTGTTGAACACAGAAGTGAGGTATTACATGTTTTTCCTATTTTGAGCCTTTGATCTAGCATACCTCTCAAATGTGCAGATTTTTCCAGGATGTCCAGTTTTGCCTCATATTTTAGGTCTGTTCCTCACAGACATTTTTATTTGTTTATTTATGTATTTATTTATTTTTTTCAGAAATCACTGGGATGATCTCAGCATTAATGTCCCTAAATAATGACATGGCATTTGAGTTTTAGACTTCATAACCTACAGACAAAGCATTCTAACATAAATCCTGTTATTCTAGTAACTTTCAAAGTTAATAAGAGCAATATTTAAAATATGTCCAGATTTCTTGTGTTATGGGGCTGAGAGGTATATTGTTACAGGTCGAGGTACACAAAGCTGTTTACTGTTGCTGCTAAACTCAATTTTCTAACTTTGTAAAAGCAGTATTTTAAAAGTGTCCCTATTTCTGGCCCTTTGTCTCCACATTATTGATGGCTTTGTTCAGATTTCTTGCTCTAAGAGGGTAAGAGTAAGGACATGTAGACTAGTTCCATGGCTGTATTCAAACAGTTTTCGAATACAGATGGAACACCAGCATGGAGTCTACACAACTGCGTTCTCCATTGTTGAATCACTCTGTGGTGTCTCCCAGCTTCATTAACATGCTTTTCAGCTGCTTATGCAGCCAAATACTATGCTATAGTGTTTAAATGGTGTCTGCTGGGGTGTGCACCTCTACACGGCACTTACTGAATCCGAATGTTTCTGTGGCTATCTTTGCATCATGTTGCAATGTGAACACAGTCAAAAACAATGATATTAGCTTTATTGAATCCCCTGATAGTCTTTCTAAAATGCTGATACTGTGCAGTACTAAGGCACTGCATGGTGACTATAGATCTGTCTGCTGCAAGCAGTTCTGTGATTTTGCCTCCTATTTTTATTCTATTCTGTGTCTCATAAAATTTTTGACTGAGGTTTACATTCAGCCAGTGTTCATGAAGTGCATGTAGATGCAAAAACCTATTGTTCTTGTCAACTTCTTACATGAAGAAGAGCAGCCTGGTGTTTAGCGATGACAGTAAAGGCTTAATAGCTACTTATGTAAAGCAGAGCTGTCTGGCAGTTAAAGATGATTAAGGCTCAAAACTCTTAATGAACTGGTTACATAAGGTAAAGCAGTTGATTAACAAAAACAGTAAAGGCTAGGAGCTCTTAATGAACTGCTTACGTGAAGTAGCACTGTCTGGAGGTTAGTGAAGATGACCAGCAGATGAATGATTTTCCATAGATTGGGACGAATTCAGCAAGGAAAAGCAAAACCAATGAACCCAATGGATGAACTCAAGTTGCCATGAAGAGGAAAGATTTTCAAAAGCATTTATTAAAACTCCAAAGATGAAAACTAACACAACAGGCTTTCACAAAAGCTTCAGTAGGTTGACTGTTTAAATCACACATGATTGCATTTAAGACAAAAGTCATGTGACAACAAAAATCTAAGCTCATTTGATAGGAATTTAAACATAATAAATCTCAATGAAAAATATATGCATGCATTTTCAAAAAGACACACATCCATCAAGAATACAAATAAATTAAGTTATGTTTGTTCTTTAATACTGGTTCTGACTTACTGCATCATTTAGCCCTTGATATGAATCAGCTCTTAAAGATACAGCCCACTAATATTCCATGCATTTTATCTTAGTCTGTATATCACCACTTCTACTTACTAAAATTAATTCAAGTTCCACAAATTTAAATGTAGCATTTGTCTCTGCTATATGTTTGTACAAAGCATTAGTGTTAATCTGACATTTAATATCCCATAGATGTTCACATATGTAGTCTTTTAATTTCCTATTAGTTTTGCCAACATAAAATTCCATACAACTCTGGCACATAGCCAACTAAACTAAATTAACTGAGTCACAATCCACATAGTTATTACATCAATAGTATCTAGTAGTAATGGGATGAGTAAACATATTATCATGAAATAAATATTACAAAATCCACAGTAAAAAACAGTAGCAAACAGGATGAATGGTTCACTAAGTCCAAAAGTGTAAAAAATTGTAGCAAAAAGTAAGGATGTGAACCAAACCACAGTGACAACTTTAAGCATACATAGCTATTCAGCACAAAACAGTCAACATTTTCTGTTCAATAGCTACATATGCTTAAAGCTGATGCTGCAGTTTGGTTCACATTAAAGAATTACATTTATAACAAGCATATGTGCCTTTTCTTTGCCTATACCTGTTATTAATATAAAAAAATCTTGCTCTTTATAACAAAGAGTTTTCTTAAGGTTGAGGCTCTTTTTACATCCAAAATTTGGGCACGTATCAACACTTTCCCATGGTAGATTTAATAAATTTAAAATATGCCAGTACTTGGATATGATTTTATTAAGATGATATACATGTCTATTGTGTGCAAGGATAACACTTAATTTATGATCACTTGTATGTTTCTTACACTCAGTAATCTCAGGTGTGAAAAAAAAGGTTTACCTTTAAATATACATTCCTCTAGAGTCAAAAGATGTTGATTTTCCAGAGGGAGACGCTTATAGTGCCTACTGGTAAATTTGCATACTAATGAATCCAGTTGATCTGATACTTGTTTCGGATCTGTCATTAATCTAGAATTTCACAATTTCACAGCATTTGTTCTTTGACTATGTTGATAAAAATATGTGGGGATGCATACTACTCCTAGGTAAATACGTGTTTTTGCTAGTAGTTTTTTTTTGCATACACTACTTTTTATTTGACCATTATTTGATACTTCTAAAGGTACATCAAGAACATTGGTACAAGTAGAAGAAAAGGGTAACTTTTAGACAATGTGTAGTGCTTGTTGTATTTAACAAAATCATTTAAGTTTCTGCAAATAGCATATTATAGGATAAAAATATCATCCACAAACCTTTTGTAAAAAAGTAGACAGTCCCAAAAATGCATTTCTGTTATTGAAAACATAAGTATCTTCTCATGTTGGTAAAACAAAATTTGAATAAGTGCTAACCACGAGTAGCCATCGCTATACCTTTACCTGGAAGCAAGTATTTTTCTTTCTATACTCTTGCAACAACTCCTTTCTATCAGTCAATGTGTGTTTACTGTACTAGCCACTGATGTATGTAACCAAATCAAAATGTCCTTTCAACTGTATTGTTTATTGTAACACACTGTGCTCCTTATAGTATGTTTACTTTCTGCTCCTTTCTTGGGCTTGAAATTGTACTTTATTAACTTTTGACTCTGCACTGTACTTTATTAACATGTACATTGTATTTACTGTATTTGCATTACTAATCTTTGTGGAGCTTTTCTCCCTGGGCCTCCTCTGAAAATGGGATCCATACCCAGTCAGACTTTCCTGGTAAACAAATGTAAAATAAAATAAAATAAATAAATAAAATCTTGAAAAAAACCCCACAGTATTACATAGTACAAACAGCAGTAGTTTGCAAATTGTATTAATTGTCAGCAGTACACAAATGGGAATATCTAGAGAAAATCTGTAATAAATTTAACACCTTTGCCATTAGGTATCACTGTGAAAACTGAGTATACATCAACTGTTACAAACAGGTAAGAACTGTTGTAGTGGAATTGTACTGGAAAAATATGACATTGTAGAATCCTCAAAATACTGAAACGTTCCTACAATGGGGCCAGGCCCACGGAGAGAATGCCCCCCCTGTTGCAGAAGGAAGTAGCAGTCCAGAAAAATCACAAAAACTGGTACACCAAAGAAGGTCCATAAAGACGATAGAGTGGACTATTGAGGATAAGAAAGAAATTATGCATTGTTACTTCTTCTTTCGGCTTTTCCCAGTTAGGGGTCGCCACAGCGGATCAACTGTCCACTCATGATTGGCAGTGGACTTTTACAGTGTTGAGTTGCCAGCCTGGAACCCAAACTTCCACAGAAGGCACACACACACAGAATTTCCAGACATAAGATATACAAAACAATTAAGAGAGAAATTAGAGGAAAGAAAAATACTTCCGCAAGAAAAACTGTCAGAAGCTTCAAATAATGCAAATTTGCGTTCATTAATACAACAGATTTGTGAAAAACAGTATATAGATCTGTTTGGAAAAAGAAGCATCTGAGGAAGTGTGAAAATATAAACAACAAAACCTAGAGATATTTAAAAGTATAAAAAAGAAATATGGACATGGGATAGAAAGAGAGATTTGATATGGTGCAATATTTATGCAAAGGAGAAAGCAAAAATTAATTGATATAAAGAAGGCAACCCCAAAGATATTCAAGAAGAAATACAGGCAAAGGCATCCAGATATGAAAAATTTCACAATAAAAAAAATAATATCACAAAGAAGGAACGTCAAAAAGAAGATCAGTAAACTAGAAGTTAAAAATAGAAATTGAATTTATGGAGTGCTTGCAAAGTGAAGGATTTGGTGTAGAAGGTCTACCTCAGGTTACATCACAATATGCTTGAGTCAGTCCACAAAGTAAGGGGAAACAGGAAGATCGGGAGACATCTGAAGAAGAAATATGGACATGGGAAAGAAAAAGAGATTTAATATGGTGTAATAGTTATGCAAAGGAGAAAGCAAAACTAATCAATACAAAAAGATATTTGAAGAGAAATACAGGCAAAGGAATCCAGACATAGAAAACTTTACAATACAAAAATAAGAAGACAGAGGAAAAGTAGAAAAAGACATTAGTAATGGAGAAGTTAAAGAAATAGAGACTGAGGTTATGGAGTGCCTGCAAAATGGAGGGAGGATTTAGTGTAGAAAATCGAATGCAGAAAACACCAGAACAGGATAGAGCAATAGATATCCAAATTAAGGGGAAACCAGTGGAACAGGAAGAAATTGGTCAGGTGCCATATCAATATATTTTGGAGCCTTTCACAGGAAATCAGTATACATGTTCACTTGAAGCTAGACAGCAAGAAAAGGAACAGGAAACTGTGGAAATTCTGATGCAGTAAATGTTGAGGAGTGAGTTCCCATATGACAGAGGAACGGATGGCACAGTATAAAATTGAAGAGAAGGTGTCACAGGAAGATGATATAGAACTTTCTGTAGAATGCCTGCAGGAAATGGAAAACAAGGGATGTGCCCTCAGTCTGGAAGAAAATAAGCTAAAAGAAGAATTGCTTGATTTAATAGACATGGATAGATATACTAAGATCAATGAGAGAAATAGACTGCAGAAGGCCAATAAAACCCAAAAAGTCAGAAGTCTGATAAAACAAATTAATGCAGTAATTATGACTGTCCATAGAGATCCATATAATATAATAGAAATAAACAGGATATATTACTGTGCAGCTAAATTAATAACTGGTAAAGTTCTACCACAAGATCACAGGGTAGTGAGGGAAAGGAAGTGGAGAAATCGAATACCATCATGGAAGTATCAAATAGAGAAAACTATATAGCAATTAAGACAAGACGTGTCACTGTTAGAAGACTATAGAAGAGGGAACAGATCAACAAATATTCTAAGAAAGATATATGTGATAAAAGCAATGCACAGTATTAGAACAGACCAGGATCTATCATGCACTATCGCAGATAAATTAAAACTTTTAGCACAGGAGGAAAACCTAGAAGATGCACAGATAAATATAAAGGAAAAGTACAAAATAAGCAATTTATTGATGACCCAAAAAAGTTTTATAGAGAATTGGGAAACAAGGTAAAAGGAATTGAAAGACCACCAAAAAAACAGGAAAAAGATACATTTTGGAGAAGTATCTATGAAGATCCTGTGGAACATAGCAAAGATGCTAAATGGATAGAAGAAGTAAAAGAAAGAATAAGAATACACCCTACACTGATTGACTACATTACAGTGAGCATGAAACAGTGGCAGACCACTTTGCAATTAAGCCATGATAAAGGACCGATTATTATCCCAGGGATAAAAATTCAAAGGGGAATATTCCAGGGTGACTCACTGTCACCATTGCTATTCTGCCTTGCTATTAACTAACTAAGCTGTGTACTTAACAGCTTAGGCCATAGAAAACAACAGCTCATCAGATGAGGAACTGAAAGCATAGCTGCGGGTTGTCAAAACCTTTTCAGATGATATAAAAATGTAATTTGGTCTTGATAAATGTGTAAAAGCAACCTTTAAAGCAGGAAAACTGCAGCACCAAGAAAACATCAGTTTGGGACAATAATGTGATATAAAAGAACTTGAGCAAGAGAGAGTGTATAAATATTTGGGAATTGATGCAAGATCAGCAATAAAACATGAACAAATGCTAATAAAACTCAGTAAGGAACACTTTAGAAGACTTAAATTAATCCTGAAAACAGTTTTGATATCTAAGAAAGAAATCCAAGCTATAAACTAATTTGCTATTCCTGTCCTAACTTACAGTTTTGGAGTGACTGACTGGCCCCAAAACGTGCTGGATAGATTAGATAGGAAAACAAGAAGGATGCTTCATGCTCATCAAATGATCTATAAAAATCAGTGTATACCAAGATTATGTGTTCCCCATTCCAAAGGAGGGATGGGCCTTCTTGAAATTTATTACATGTATAGATCTGCGATCATGGGACTGCACACATATCTCCTGACCTCACAACACCCAAACATAGTGATAGTTCTGAAACATGAGGAGAATACATCTAAGATGACTTCTCTGCTTAATCTAGCAGAAGCATGTTGGCATTAAGCAGGAATGGAAATCAAACAAGAAGTACATAAAAATCATGCAGCAACTGAATGTGCCAAAAACCAAAAGAAAGAATATAAGGTGAAGGACCAGATGAGAAGGCAGGAAATGTGGAAAAAGTATAAATATAGTTTTAAGTACAGAAAACCTCTGGAAGAACCTCATGTTGATTAGGAATGAATGCAGGAATGATTAAAGAGATGTGAATTCATACCAAGAGATGAAAGCTTAATATTGGTAGCCCAAGATAGTGGGCTACGTACATGTTGGTTTACAAAGTCCATTGAACACATGGGAGAAACTGACAAATGTAGGTTTAGTAAAACCAAATTGGAAACAGTTGCACACTTTGTTGCTGGTTGTAACATACTAATGGCAGAAGGACTGTGTAATGAAAGGCATAATAATGTGGCAAGACTGTTGCAATGGGATTCTGTAGGCATTATGGTATTGAAGTGGCTGAAAAATGCTGGAAACGTGAGCCACAAAGCATCATAGAAAATGATGAAGTTTATATCACATGGATCACCTATTACCAACAGTTCAAAAGATAGATGCTAAAAAACTGGGTACAGTGGTCCAAGAAAAGAAGAAAAAAGTAGCATTGATCATTGAAATCACCACACTTAGTAACTACCGTGTCTTGCGTACAGAGATACACAAAGTCATAAAATATCAGGATCTGCAGACAGAAATGAGGGCAATGTGGAAGAAAGATACCCAGACAGTTCCAATAGTAGTAGGAGCAATATGTCTTATAAAAAAGAATCTGCAATCGTATTTAGATATGTTACCAATCCATGTGATGCCATACAAATTGCAGAAGGAGTCATTACTGGGCACATTGCAGGTGCTGTGAAGAGCACTTCTGGCTGACATCAAATATTGAAACAATACTAATTTCATAAACATTAATCATACTTTGACTTAGGAATGGGGTCCATTCCCGTCATGGTATTAGAAACCCAAAATATTTGGAGAAATTAAAAAAGTAAGAACTGTGAATGCATTTTGAGTACCTTGTATACAGCTGATGCAGACAATCTTGACTCTTACAGTGGAGTAAATGTTGTAGCACATTTTCCATATCAAGTGAAATAGGTTGTGCAGGCCACCCTTTTGATAAAATGGGTCTATATCACATAATCGAAAATGGATAATGTCGAACAGCCATAACATCGAAAGTGCCATTCATCGAAACTGTTCTTGTGGGCGGCTGTGCCCCCACACCTCCCATTAATTATATATACCAACTCCGAGATTGCACTACAGTGAGGAAAGGGCAACTTTACTGATCCTCACTGTACTGTGGTCCCACAAGGACAGTTTCGATGAACGGCACTTTCGATGTTATGGCCATTCGACATTATCGGTTTTCGATAATGTGATAGGAACCCGATAAAACAATAGGTCTCATAGGAGGTGTGTGTTTATCTTTATGGATTTTAGGGAGACCTTAAAAAGTTGGTACTACTGGATGAGACACATAAAAATAAGTCAGCAAATCAAGTGATAACTGTCTGTTAAGATGTAATATATACATCTTTTGTATAATGTTATGTACCTGAGCATAAGTGACAGGTGTGTAAGTATCAGTCTCAGAAAACAAATGAAACAAATGTGAAATAACATTCAAGTAAAATTGCTTATCCATAACAATCACAGCATCACCTTTATCAGCACATTTAATCATGACATTAATATTTTGAATCAGTACTTTCAAAGCTTTATTCTCATCACCAGTTAGATTAAAGAATGCAGTTTTAAACATTTTTGTATTGTCAAACTATAAATATCCTGATCACAGGCATTTTTAAATGCCTGCACTATGGGATGACTGCTAACTATTTTATAAGGTATTTAAGAGACCTGTGACTTGCCAGGAAACAGCAGTTTAACATTTAACTGATGGGTAAATAACTTTAGTTCAGTTAAACAGTCATAAAGGTGTCCATCAGAAGCAGGAATTAAAGTCATACCTTTGCTTAAAAATGTAATTTCAGTTTGAGAATTCATAGGGTGAAATATTTTGTACCATTTCACTCCTTGAAAGGAGATGCTGCATGTAGTTTGGCCGAGGAGCCATTTTCCTATTCCTCTTAGATTTTGTCTTCCCCAGTTCTTGACCCTCGATTAGCGTGTTGGTAGAGGTGCATGCAAAGTAAATGGGAATATCAATGGGATCGAAGGCAGACATAATGGTAGCATTGACTGTAGATGCAATAGTGGGTTCTGAGCATTCTGCCGCTTCATAATTCAAAGTAATTTCTAGTTCCTGTTGCTATGTGATACAAACGGCATTGACTACCAAATCGGTCCTCATACCAGTATGTTAGAAATCAGATTTGGACCATGAAAATATCAAATATGGAATTTATTAGAGATTTTTCTCTAGATATTCCCAACTGTGTACAACTGACATAAATGCAATTTGCAAACTACTGTTGGTTGGACCATGTAATAATGTGTTTCTTTTTCAAGACCAGTACTTCCTTCAAGGTAGAGGTGCAGCATACATTTCAGGAATGTCTACTTTTTTACTAAAGGTTTGTGGAAGATATTTTTATCCAGTGGGATTCTAGTTGCAAACAAATAAAAGGCAAAGGGTATTCACCAGACTAATTTATTTACTGCGAGTGCTTTCAGACGCAATATTATTCGACCTTCATCAGACAAACATGACAAAAAAGCTTACAGGTTTAAATAATTTTTTTTGTGGTTTATTTAAACCTGTAGGCATTTTTGTCATGTTTGTCTGAACAAAGTCACACAATATTGCATCCGGAAGCACTCACAGTAAATAAATTAGTCTGGTGAATACCGTTTACCATTTATTTGTTTATTAGTTTAGTTTGTTCCTGTATTTTGTATTCTAGTTGTGAAGACTTAAATGATTTTGTTAATTACAACAAGCATTAGACATGTTTTAAAATTTACATTATCTTTTTTTTTTCTGCTTGTAACAATTTTATGGATGTAATTTTACAAATATCAAATGATGATAAAATCAAAACTAGTATATACAAAAAACTGCTAGCAAAAAGAACCATTTACATAGGACTAGTGTGTAAACTCCTCATTTTCTTTCAACACAGTCACAGGACAAATGTGAAATTCTAGATTAATGACAGGTAAGAAACAAATATCAGATCAACTAGATTTGTTAGTATGCAAATTTACCAGTAGGCGCTATGCATGTCTTTTGACTCTAGAGGAATGTGCATTTAAAGTTAAACCTTTTTTACATCTGAGATTACTGAATCTAAGCAACATGCAAGTGTCATAAATTAAGATTTATAATTATACACAATAGACATATACCATCTTAAGAAAATCATATCCAAATATTGGCATATTTTAAATTTATTAAAACTACCATGGGAAATTGTTACTTGCTCAAATTTTAAATATAAAAAGAGCTGCAACCTTAAGTAAACTCTTTGCTATAAAGGTCAAGATTTCTGTATTAATAATAGGTACAGCCAAAATAAAGGCACATACACCTGCAATAAATGTAAATTTTATAGTATTTATTTCATGCGAATACATTTAATCATCTTATTACTACTAGGTCCTATTGATGTAATTGTGTATTGCAACTCTTTTAATTTAGTTTATTTGGCTATATGCCAGAGTTGTACATTATTTTATTTTTGCAAAACTAATGGGGAATTTAAGGAGTGTATATGTGAACATCTATCAGATATTAAATTCCAGATTAAAACTAATGCTTTGCATAAACATATAGCAGAGACATACATTAATCATACATTTAAATTGGTGGTATTTTTAATTAATTTTAGTAAGTATAAGAGTTGGTGATAAATGGTCTAAGATAGAATGCATAGAATATAATTGTATTGTATCTTTAAGAGCTGATTCATATAAAGGGCTAAATGAGGAACAAACAGATAAAGTAATCTGTATTCTTACTGTATTAGTATACACATATGTTATATATATATATATATATATATATATATATATATATATATATATATATATATATATATATATATATATAGTTTTTATGTGTCTTTTTGTATATACATGCATGTTGTTTTCTTTGAGTTCAATTATGGTTAACATCCTATCGAATGAGCTTAGATTTTTGTAGTCACGTGACTTTTTTGTTTAATTTTAAATACAATTGTGTGTCATTTAAACAGTCGACCTGCTGAAGCTTTTGCAAAAACCTGTTCTGTTAAGTTTTCATCTTTGGAATTTTAATAAATGCTTTTGAAAGTGTTTCTTCTTTGTAGCGATTTAACTATTTTTTAAAGATAATTTTCACCCAAATCATAACAAAAACAGATCTTAGTTTCAACAATGAAGACATAGAAATCCTATCATTCAAACCTGGTGAATGATATGCATCTAGTCAAATTTGCCATTTAAGCTCAACAAACTCTAAGTAATCATCCACTGGCCAGTCTTCAGTGTTGAAACTAAGATCTATGTTTTTATTATGATTTGGGTGAAAATTATCCTTAAAAAATTGTTTAATGTATTTTATGTAATAATTTATCATGTTATAACCTTTAGATAGGTTTCAATAATGTTTTAATAATATTTCACTTAAAATATTGGTTATATAGTTACGTGATATAGTATAATGAGTTGAAGGGAAGTGATGTCAACTAGGAGATGATTGGTTAATGGTTTTTATTTAAACTATTGTCAGTAGCAGTATTTCATTCTGATGAAGTCATTCAGTTGACGAAAGCGTTTAATACTGCTTGGACTGTTGTTGCTTGGAGTGTTGTTTTGTTATTTTAAGCTATTTTTTGGATTGTTATTCCTGCTCAGCAGTTATAAAGTGATTTAATTAATTTGGAGTCGCTTCTTGTCTCACAATAGCTGCCAGTAATTCTAAATTAAGATACCCTGCAGCTGGAATAGCACAAACACACCCAATTACACCAGCATCATCCATTGTGCAATAGTATAAGGTGTGAAAGCCCCACACACACACACACTTGTGTATTCCCAGACACTCTGCACCATTGGTGTATACAGATGGGGAACTTTTAATATGTACATGTTAGGGGCTGCCATAGCTTTGATTCACCAGCATGTGTTGGAGACTGACGGTGGTGTGGAGGATGATGCTGACAACCATCTCAGGCACCAGAGGAGGAGAAGAGTGTTCAGAGCCAGGGTAACCTACCAGGGGCTACATGATCTGGAGATAGTAGAGCATTACAGGGTGGATAGAGACATCATACAGCAACTTGTTGAGCTGTGCTGGCCATGCCTCAGAGCCAGAAGTAACAGAGGGGAACCCATCCCAGTGGACACGAAGGTATGTGTAAGCTTGAGAATACTAGCCACAGGTACCTTCCAAAGGCCAACTGGGGATATCATGGGGATCTCACAGGCATCAGCATCCAGGTTACTCAATCAGTTCCTGGATTCATGTTACCACATGCCAATGAGCACATATACTTCCCCCGAATGCAGGAGGAGTTGGCCAGCAATATGTGTCTCTTCCACCGTGTGGCAGACTACCCAGAGGTACTGGGTACAGTAGACTGCATGCACATACACATCAAGTCACCACCCGGTGAGCAGGGTAGGCGCTACATAAACTGGAAGGGGTTCTCCTCCATCAACTGCCAGGTCATGTGCAATGCCCAGGGCATTATCATGGATGTGTGTGCTGTCGGCCCTGGAAGCTATCACGACTCACACATCTGGCATGCCTCACAGCTGTATCAGGTATTTGCCAGGGGGGACATCCCATATGGCCACCTTGTGGGGGATGCTGGCTATGCACTGGAATCGTGGATGATGACTCCCATCAGAAATGCACACACAGCTATGCAAGAATGCCATAATGAGGCACATGCAGAAACCAGAATCATCATAGAGTGCGTGTTTGGGATGCTGAAATCATGGTTCCGTTGCTTGGACATATCTGGTGGAGCCTTGCAGTACTCTCCAGGAACGTGTTCCCACATCTTCATAGTATGTGCCATGCTAAACAATGTGATCCTGCGGAAACAGCTGCCGCAGGGACAGAATGGTGAAGGCCCTCACATCTCACCACCATTGCCAAGGGACCCACAGGCACAGGGGGACTCAGACCATGAACACCCTGTGCTAGCCCCAGTAGGCAGATGGAGGCATGCCCAGTATGCCCATGCCTTGGCAAAGAGGGAACGTACAGCACACACACTGACAGTGTAGGCAGTCATGGACTGACACTTTTCTCCACCTGCACACACAGCAAACATGAATGGCACACACACATGACCACCTGTAAATTGTCATGTATAGGTGGTCTACTGTGTGCATCCTACATAGGTAGCCCTCAACTATTGTACACACAACCGCCACTGGCACAAGGTAAGTCAATACCTGAACAGTAATTAAGCTATCAGCATGTGCCCATACTGTATGTACAGGTTCATAGATACATAGGTAGGTACATGCCCAACTGCCAAGGCCACTTATAAGTATAGGCAAAATGTGTCTGCTGTCGCCACCCCATCGATTAACCAACTGTCCCTCTGTGGAGCAGAGCCAATTGTGGGATCCCTGGGGTGTAGCCACTGTTCACCACCCACTCTGCAAGGATTCCCCGGAGTGTTAGCGAGGGGTTTTGTATAATGTAATCAGGGATGTAGTTCCAAATAATGGGGAGTATCCCTGACAGGAATCTTCACAGATGTGTACATGTTACATAGTATACCTTAAACATAGCTTGCATATATAGGTAGTTCTCCGCAGAATAATAAACATGTGGAACACACAACCGCTGAAATGTGCATTAATCACCGTTGCAATACCAGTGCCTGCTCTGAGAGGTAAGATATCACTGCCAGGATTAGAACATGCAATCATGTACACATTCATCACAATAACATTCCACTAAGCTACCTGAGATGTACCAATGGCAGTCGTGTATACTGACAGGATAAAACACAAAAGGTAGGAATGTGTTGAAATAAGACTAACTGGCATGTATCAAATGAAAGGTGTATGTTTTTTCTATAGATATAGATATATATATATATATATATATATATATATATATATATATATACACACACACATACATCATCATATATATATATATAGAGAGAGAGAGATATGTCGATATATGGGGATATACATATATATGTAGATATATAGATAAGTTAACAACATCTACATAACCATGGAGGTACATATAAATGGGATACCTACCACATACCGACTGCTTTACATACTGACACGCGTAATCCCGAGGCTAAAGATCCGAAAGAACACAGTACCGAAACACCAGATGCGCAAGGTGTAAAATCACGATGTTAATGGACAGCTAGTCAGTGCTTCTGGTGTTGCGGTTCAGGTAGGTTACTGTGTGTAAGTGTGTTTCTTAGGGCTGTAGTGTGTGTAAGTGTGTGTTCTGTGTGTGGTGTGTGTTCTTGGGGTTGTAATGTGTGGGTGTGGGTTAGCTTCGTGCATCTGTTTGCGAGACTTCGGAGGTAGAATATTAAAGTAGGGGTGGTGTGGGGGTGCAGACACCTACATGGGTGGTGTAGAGGGGCTTGGCCACCTGCTCATACGTAGTGTAGGATGGTTTGTTTGGATGTATTGGGTAGCAGTGTGTCTGTGTGTGCGTGTGTGTGTTCCATGTTTGTGTTACTTTCACGAGTTACTGTCGATGTCGGTAATGTGGGGTATGGGAGTCTGGTCCCGATACTGTGCGTGTCGGAACTCTGTGGTTTCAGGATTCCATAGGTCTCCCATATACAGCGGTTAAAGTGTTCATATATGTATATAACATGGACCATAGCAATCACACATTCCGCCACTACCAACCTTTATGAATAAAGGATATGGAGAGTATATGCCTGTACACTATTACAAATATGTGCTATGGGCATGAGCCAATGATAGTGTTAACATCTGTTCCACTTTGCAAGGGACACTCCCTCTTTGGGCGGTTGTGTCCTGACCAAATATATTAAATGTGGCAAATGTCCTGGGATTGTAGGACATAATTATGTCCCATATGTACTGTAATAGTTTCATACAATAGTTATTTCTGTATCTAAAATACCTACATGTTACAGGAAACA
This sequence comes from Protopterus annectens, assembly GCF_019279795.1. Taxonomy (NCBI): domain Eukaryota; kingdom Metazoa; phylum Chordata; order Ceratodontiformes; family Protopteridae; genus Protopterus; species Protopterus annectens. Next base: position 722,082,896 of record NC_056751.1, on the reverse strand, counting down.
GGATAAGCAACTAAACTGCTACAAGAATAAGCTTATATTTAGGCAAGAAAGGAAAGTTGTATCCCTTGTACTGACCATGAGTTTGTGTCGGCCTGTAAAATCAGATGTGTCCAGAAAAGTTTCCACTATGGCCGTATGAAAAGGTGGCAACCCTAGCCAAAGAGGGTCAGTCACCAACATAACTATGATGACTGCAAATACCTATGACAGAAATACACAGCTTTCATGTAGCAACACGTTATTACATTCAGATGTATTACCGAAGGGATTCAAGGACTAACATCACCTGCATACTATACAGGAACCACGTAACAGTACCTTAATGAATCAGCCTGCAATTACCATTGTATTAGTCCACAAAAGGATAGGTGTTCAAATCGGGAAGGAACCCTCACGCACATAGTGGTTATGTATAAAAGCAGTTCCTATACACCTGCATCTGCTATGAACACCCACCATCACCCCCACACCCAAACATATTACAATACAAACTGTAATAACATCACAAACCACTCACTGTACGACATCTGCAGAAGAGAAGCCTTAACATACCTTGTCAGAGACACACTAACATGGCCCTATGTGAAATAGCTGCTGTTATACAATGGAACAGCTGCTGAGGTTACAGGGTTTGTTTGCACTAATCCCATTTCAGAGGGTTGTGTGTACACCGGGATGTGTTAGCAATTAGTGAGTAACAGCACAGTATGCTACACTTGTACACCAAATCAAGGATGTCTGGTGAGCACACTGTACACCACATAACAGTTCATGCATAGCCATATGGCCTTGAGCTGGCCAAACATCCTTGCCAGACTTAAACATCTGCAGAAGTATCAGGTACAAACAAACCCTGCATAAGTAGCAATGTGAAATATAACAGCTGTACTCACATGTAGAACTAAATTGTTTAGCCACTATACACAGTCCACGGAAGTCATGAAGCTAATATATCTCTGTGTGTCTCCATATAGCTGTTGAAATATATCGCAAACAACACATCCAGGCTTTCTTCCTCGAATGTAAGGCAAACGGACAACAACCAAAAGGAGTACTCAGTTATACACCACTGTTGCCATGGTATCGGCTAATAGAGTAGCTGCACAGCTGATGTGCATCTAATTAACTATTTTGGAACAGCAATTGGTGGACAGGATACCACATGTTACCGATATGTAACTAGAAAAGGATGTGTCATCACACATTCAAACCATCCGTATATACCAGCGGAACATTACAAAGAACATTGAAAAACAAACTGAAAAGGATTGAATCAACAGTTAACGACACCTCGGGTTACTAATAAGGTATGTACTGTGTATGTAGTACCTTTCTGTAGTATTTAAAGTGCACGCAATCCATATAGTGGAAACAGTTATCTTGTAGTGATGTATTGTTGAGCATAGTAATGCTTGTAGTATTTGTGTGTACTGCTGTAGGTCACAAGACAAACACCACATACACCATAAGGGATGCTATATAAGGGCTTTGAACAGAAATACTCCTCACCAGCCGATGTCAGTGGCAGGGCTGGTCCAACAAGTATGTGCTATAACAGGGGATAGTATATGTTGATATATTGTAACTGTAGCCATATGTATGGGTGTATTACTGAGAATAACATGTGAAAGGTTGGGCCACTGTGCAATTATGATTTGCATTGTGGGATATTGTGCCAATAACTGTGTAATGTACAGTATTGCAGGCAGATATGTATTACAAGCTACATAGCATTACTGTAATGTTAGGCAAACATTAGTTATGTCTATTGGCATTTACAATACACAATAACAGGATACATATGACTTTTAGTCACCCAACAGTTTATCAGCATGATAGCAAAGTAAAATGGAAGAGCTATTTAACTATCCATGCACATAAGACATGTAATATGTGCAAAGGTAGGTACTAGGCTGTCTTACCAAGGGTATTTGTAAGCCTAGCTAGAGTGTGTTGGCTTTTGCCGCCCCCATAGGTTGGTTCCCTGTGCCTCTGAACGGCAGAGCCATTAGTTCCCTGTGCCTCTGTCCAGCAGAGCCACTGCAGTGATCCCTGGGGTACATGTCTGTCTCCCATCCACACGTCAAGGTTTCCCTTGAAGAGTGCTAGTGAGGGGCCCTGCCTGATGTACATTGGAATCATGTTCCAAAGCATGGGGAGTGTCCGGGTCAGGAATCTATCCGTCCAGCACATCCTACTCATCGTTGTGGTTAGGTGTATATCCCTAGAGCATGTGGCTCTCAGGGGCCTCTGTTTAGGTGGAGCATATCCAGCAATACAGGGTTGGACATGGGCCGTGTATGTCAAGCAGAGATCACCTGTGAGTATGCGGTATGCAACGGAGTACAGCTGGAGTTTCTTAGGTTGGGCTGCATAGATCATCTGTTTGAGGTCAGTAATCCTCTTGGTGTGGTACTGGTGTGGTCTTCCAAGCTGTTGCAGTTGTCTTGTAAGGTATATCCCAAATGGGGTGTTGTATCCTTTAATGGGTCTAATATGTCATGAGTAGAGTCACAATGGCCTCCTTTGATCTGGATGCGAACCCATTAGAGTTTAGGGGGCCATGTAGAAGGATATTCTAACCACCTTGTCATTATGGGCATCAAAGGAGAGATTGCTGTCTACTGGGGTTCATGAATCCCTTATACCTTTTCTGTATGTAGGGGACTTGCACCTATGTGGTGGTCTGCGAGTAATTAGTTATATCCAAAGGGGATGACTATGCACTTTTAGGCATTCAGCTTGAGGCCATGATATTAACACCAGGTATCCATCTCAGTGCGACCCATCCAGAGGGTGTCTGTAACATCTGAGGAAACAGTTATGTGCCCTAGTTTGCAGTTGTCTGCAAACCTTTTCAGCCAAAGCCCTCCTGTGCTTGTCTGTATGTCAGAGAAGTATATACCGAACACGAGGGGTCCTAGGACTGAGCCCTGGGGGACATCACTTGTTACTGGTATACAGTTGGACCTAGGGTATGCAACTCCCACTGTGTGAGTTCTGTCCGTGAGCCACTTTGCAAACCATCACATAACATAAGGGTTAATGTTCAAGCAGATGGCTATGTTGATAATACCAGAAGGAGGAATGGTGTTGAAAGCCTATGAAAGATCTAGGTAGGCTGTGTGGCCCTCCTTACCCTCATCTAATGCCTTTGTAACTGTCTCTAAGAAGTCCACCAGGTTTGGGAGGCATGGTCTGCCCTTAACAATGCCAAACAGGGAGGGGTCAAAGGTTTGGAGGTACCCAATGTCTCTGTGACTGAGATCCATGATGTGCACCATAGCCTTGCAGACCAGGCTAGTCAGGCCTATAGGGAAATAGGTCCTGTGGTCCGTTGTGGCGCCACCTTTGTGGAGTGGGATAACTGTTGCTGTGTGCCATTTAGGGGGCACTATTATTGAACATGATGCATAGGTGGGGAGACAGTACATTCTGAAGTTCATGTAAAACGCAGCCTGGGATGTTGTCCGGTCCCATGGATGTTGTGATATTGCCTTTAGCGTGTGCAGCTTTGAGAGGGAGGGGGGAAGGTAGCATTGAACCTATCTGCCAGGATGTGACCAATATCAGTTGTTTCTGTAATGTTCGTGCCTTTGTGCTGTAACTCAGAGCAGATCTGGTTGTTGACATCGAGATATGTGACATAGCTATAGAATGCTTTGTGGTTGTTGTTGGTATTAGTTGCATTTTAGTTTTTGTAGCTAGCTTTGGAGGATCTTATAAGGGATCTCACCTCCTTACTGAGGCTGGCCAGGGAGCTCCTCCACACATGGGATTGTACTCTCGTTTGCAACAGTGTCTTCCTCCTGTAGTACATTTTGTTAATGGCAGGGGACCACCAGATTGGTTTCGTTAATTAGGAGTATAGCGTCCTGGTTCTGTTTGGGATAGCACAAGCCATGCACTCGTGTAAGTGCTTATAGAGTGCATCTGTGTAGGATTCAGCAGTTGTAGCAGTACTGTTCATCTGCATGGGTGTCACGAAGTCCACCATGACTGTCTTAAGAAGCATGTAGTTGGCTTTGTAGACATATTATACTGTGGTTCCCTTAATGGGGGTGGGGGCGGGATGTGGATATCAACGGTGTTCAGCTTATGGTCTGATCGTACCAACGAGGAGTTAGCTTCACGTGTGGAGCACCAGTCACTCATGTTGGTAATGCCTAGGTCTAAGATATTGTTGCCCCTGGTGGGTGTGTGGATATGTTGAGTCAGGGCATTGGTGTTTATGAATTCCAGAAAGCGTTGAGCTAATGTGTTGGTATACGAGTAGTTTTCCCAGTTAATGGTGGGGTAGACTCAGTGAGACTTATGTGATGAGTGTGGTGCTGTGCAAATGTTTACCTTCTACACATGACAGTCAGGGTCAGGCTTGGTTGGAGAGACCTTTACCTCCAGTTTGGCTAGATGAGTGCATCTCTCACAGGTTGTAGTGTTGGGTGGAAGGTGGAGAGGCTTGTCTTTGTACATGAGGCAATGTGTACATTGCCTCAAGATGTCCAGATTAATCAGATAGGGTGAGAACACTAGCAGTTGACTCTTGGACATGCCTGAATATAGAACTACATTCACCTAGATAAGTGAGGAAAGTGAGTACAAGAGCTAATTTACTCTAAGTGAGAAAAGTATGTACAAAACCTGTTCACCCTTACCTCTAGGTAATGAGGAAGATTGAGTGCTATAGTAATTATTAACTTAGGTAGTGCTTACAAGTCCTGAACAAGTGCTTAACATGAATAAGCAATCCAGATAGGGTCTTGGATAACATAAACACAAGGCCCCCTCCCCCAACAGGTACACAAGCATATATCCATGTACACCACAGGGCCCCTGTACCCACAACTGTGCAGGTACAAGCTGCACTCAGGCTGCATGGGACCTGTCCACATCACAGGTTGTATCATACACATATGGCAAAACAAGCTGCGCTCCATGTACACATCATGTAAAACATAGCTCCATGTCAGGTTGTGTACACACTGAATGGTGCACACCAACAGATATCACAACCCACAAAGGGGGAGACACCACTGATAATGGGAAGTACTTTACTACTAACCTGCTGAGTCTGGTCTGGAAGGCCATGAACCTTGATCAGTTAATTGATGTCAGCAGTACAGATGTAGATGACAGTATGGTTGATGTCACACTGCATATCATAACCTTGACAAGTCATAGGACATCACCCATACTGTGTACCACCTACACTCGGTATACTAGATGTACATTCCTATGTCACAGGAGTGTTTTGCAACAGGACTGCTGGCAGAACCAGCACTACAGAAGGTGTCTGAATAATACATGCTCATCACACCAGTGGCAGCTACAGTATGTCAGGGTTAATGAATTTTATTCCCCCTCATTGTAGTCCATTCCTCACAGACAAACAGAAGGCATCTACCTATTGAAGTATGCGAATGCCTATGACCTAGGAGCAGTAGCTGACTCAGGAGTGTTGTGGACAACATACAGAAGGGGCTTTGTGGGTGAGGTGTGTGTGACATCTGGCCACAATCTGACAGCTACATATTGCATTGTCACCCCTATGTTAATAACCCTGTGCCCATGAACTACCACCTAGGCAGCGGTCAACATAACGGACACTTGTGTATGAGGGATGCAGCTAGGCAGTTGTCTTTCCTGTGATAGTTACATCACCACACCTGTCAGGTAGTCATATGTGGCAACCCAAATAATGATAGTGTGCCATCCATGAATTTAGAGATCATTGTCCAGCCATACACAACACTCAAGTGACCCATATCACATCACATATTTCTTTAAGGGGTATTGGTCATGTGCAGATGGCCTACACCAGCCTTCCCATTCCCCATCTCCACTATGTAGCATGATGCATACCCTGACTAAATCCATGTCCAAACCAGTGATGTTGGAAATGCTACACATACTTATCTTGATCTTGAACACATACTTCATGGACATCCACCTTCCACATGCTGGACAGATCCTTGTCCCATACACTTTACATAGTCCTGCCCTACTATGAATTCCTGTGCATCAAAGCTGCACATCGCTCCCCTCTCAGACATGGTGTGATGACCGCATGGTAATGCATGGTAAATGTATTATTAACCCTGTGGATCAGTAATGTGGCACTGCTCTACCTGGCCCCACAGACCCGCCTGTCAGCTACTGCCAGGTAACCTTTCATCCTAGATTCATACATGGCCCATGGCATATAGCCCACTATGCTGACTTGACTGTACATGCTATAGTTGATATCCATCCCTGCAAATACCATCTGGCTAGCCAGTGTCCCATGCATATCACATGTGCAACAGAGGTGATACATGGCAGGATGTTGAATGGCTGTACAGTGCCATGTAGATGTATATGACAGGACACATACATGTAAAACCTTATGTGAGCAAGTCTGCAGGGTCACAGGTCATGTCTGTTAAGGCAGTGTAAGCCCTTATACATGACATATACACAGCATCAAGGTTGACTGCATTAATGTGGACACATCCAGCCATGTGCTGACAGGTAGGAACACCAGTACAGGCAAACAAGACATGCCCACATCAGGACAGCAAATACATGGAGTATGAGCAATGTAATCAGGTGACACACACATATATGGTGATAATATCCACTCAACATTGAGTGTCACATGTGTGTGTTGTCATGTAGGTTTGCAAATACAACTACTTAAACTTACACATGTATGCTCAGCTGTAGCTCTGTATGTCTCTGTGAGTTACTATAACCTGTCTCCATCATTATGTCTTCCAGATATGCCGTCTGCAAGGCTACCTCCTTTTACCCGCTTGGAGGATGAGGCCCTCATCCCATACCTACTCGACAATCACGATATCCTGTTCAGCCATGTGCCACAGGATGCACATCAGCGGGATGCCCTGTAGATGGAACTTCGCAGGAGGGTTTATGATGTTGGTGGCCACAACCGCACATACCAGCAAGTGCGCAGACACTGTACAGACCTCATTAGATGGGCGAAACAGCATGCAAATGCAATCGCCAGGGAACAAGGCACAAGAGGTGGTGGACCACCAACCCAGCCCCCACTCACACGTACTGAGGATCACCAACCCAGCCCCCACTCACATGTACTGAGGAGCTACTGGCCAACCTGGGGACACCTGCAGAACCACATCCACAAGCCTTAGCCGATATTGTAGAGGTGGGTGTCTCTCAACCATTGAGCCTGGAATTGCCTGGTAAGTCAGTACTGCACCTATAACAACTATATTCCATATACTTGCATGTGTCACTGTAAAATATGTAATGTAACATCATATGCAAGGCATGTATACACACTTGCCACATACTATATTATGCTACTCTGTATATGCACACATGTGCATACACCATAGTATAGTCTAATGTACTGGTGTATGTGTTATGCACATTGCATCCTGTAGCCATTATACAGGGGTGGATTATACTCATACTGCTGTGTTACTTCTATTTAGGTTCCTCTGGTGTTCCTCTGTGACAGCAACCCGTTGCAGGTGAGAGTGTTATTATTTATCAGGAACCGTAATGCACAAATCTATCTGCCATGTGGCCATTTACAACATGTACACATAATGTATGGTCCTGTCACAATATACAGGTCGGACCTGCAATGCATTACAATGACTACCCATGTGCAACACTTGCAAACTATGTAAATCATCTCACTGACATGAATCCTCAGAAACTGTCTTTGCCAGATGTGTGGACAGCTGTGCATACAATGGTGGAGGTGCTGTTCACTTTAGGGGCATACTACAGATCAGATCTACACATGTGGTGAATACAAACAGTACTACACAGTGGGCTGGAGTATGGCCAGCACACAAGATTCACTGGTGTGGATCATAGCCCTGCTATGAATGTCACACAATGTAATGTGCTATCTTGACATGTCCATGACATCTAGTGGCCTAGCTGCAAAACTGCCTACCTAACCTGAAAACATATCCCACATACCACCCTTTATCTGCATAACCCTGTTGTCAGTGGAGCATACATGTCATATGGGACAACACAGACACGTGAAATAGATGCCTGTCACAATAATTTGGACAACACATGTACACACATGGCCATGGAGGATGGCCAAAGACATGAAGCAACACACACAGTAGATGTGTTGTGCTTGTGTGTACACTCTGTCGTACAATGGCTACACATGGTTCAACTATGGCCTCTGTATGCTGGTCATATTGTAGATGTGGAACACTAGACATCCTACAGGCCTGTGCACATCTTGTGTAGGTGTAACATCAATCCACCACATAAGATGTGTTGAACATCTTGAGGGTGTCACGACATGACAGCAGTCACCTGTACAGTATCCACATCAGCCCACAGATACAGTACATTCCCCTTGCTGGTGTTGGACATCAGTGTCATACTTGCTCCTCGTGTGTGTGTGTGTGTGTGTGTGTGTGTGTGTGTGTGTGTGTGTGTGTGTGTGTGTGTGTGGTACACAGATGTCATGTGGGACATGGTGTACCGACGTGGTCGCCATGTCTGGCCATAGTTGCCAGGCAGCAGCAGTATGGTTGCAGATGTGCAAGGGTCATCCATATACCCATCAGCGAACTGTGTCACAACTTCCACATCATGGTTTAGTGTGTATACACCTCAGTGATGTGGGTCACATTCCACAGTATATATATATATGTATTGTATCTGAACACAGTCATGGCTATGAACCCTGTCTGTAACTCACACTGTATAGCACTAGAGACGCCTCACGATTCCCTGCAATGGCCATGCACATCAGCTAAATGTGCAGTATGTCTGTAGGGCAGACAAACAACACTGCATTGGTACACCATTGCCCCACTGTATATTTGACAGGGCACCATTGTGTTAAACATGTATGCATGCCATTGCACACGTCAGCAGATCACATGTCATACTACATGTGATTGTCAAGGTCATATACCACACATCAGGCAGGTGTACTGTTAACCTGTGCTGGTCCACATGGTGTAACATAGGGATGTATGCTAACTACTACTATGATTGTTTAATTTGCATGCCGTCTGCTATGACACATGCATGCTGTTGGTCCACTCGGTATAACATAGGGATGTATGCTAACTACTGCTATGATTGTGTAATTTGCATGTCGTCTGCTATGACACATGCATGATGTTGTGTAAAACCCAGGTATGTATGAGAACTACCACTATTATTGTCTGCGCTGCATGCCGTCTGCTGTATCACATGCATGTTGCATGCCTTCTGTCATATCACATGCGTGTGTGTCTGTGTGTGTCTCTATTGTATAGATTGTAATGTACAGTTCTTGTCTGCCCTCACAGGTGATATAGGTGCATTGCCCTTCTGTGGTACATCTGATGTTAGTGTCCACACAGATTCTAGCAGTGATGATGAACATATGATTGAGACACAGGCAGAGTTGTCAGGGGCTGAAACTGTGCCATTGGTTGCCATTCCATCTATATCCCCCTCATCCCCGCACACAGATCCCATACTTGCACATACCCCATCACCAGTGGCCATAGAGGAAGGACAATTGGCACGTAGTAGCTTGGAACAGGAAAGTGTGGGGGGCTATGGAAGGTGTGCCTGCACACCATGGTGTCAGTGGTGCCCCACACAGGCACGTGGCCAGTGCTGCTCATAGGAGGTCCTCTGGCCAACATGCTCCTGCACGACAGAGCGCAGCAGCTGGTGTCACCAGACGCATGTTTCAGGCTGTAATGAAGGCACAGGCACATGCTGAACGTTGCAACAGAGAAGATCAGAGGCTACAGAGGGCTGCTGTCCGTTCTTTAAACAACATCCAGGCAATGGTAAATGCTCAACAGCAGATTGCTGAAGCTTTGGATAGACGGTTGGGTGACATGGTTGGAGTCCATGACCATGGCATGACAATCTGCGAGTGTGAACTGTCTGTGTTGGAGCATCTGGTAGGAGTGAGGCGTCGGGCACATGGACGTTGGCCTGCTACATCACCTGTTTCAGGTCTACATGCATGAGCTACCTCACATGTCCACTCCCATAGTGGCGGTAGCAGCAGCAGTGCATCTGGTGCTGTGCTGTCCACACCATGACACAGCAGGCCACTTGCACGTGGCCCGGGATGGTCCCAACAGGGACACGGTTCCAGTGGACAAGTGACATCAGACATTACCCAATTTGCACCTCTGCCTGGTAGTGCCCGTGCAATCCCTGGCAGGCGCAGGTCACATGTCCATGGTCGGACACCATGAACTGTAAAACCTCGCCTGTACAGTCTGCAGCTGTCAATAATACCTCTGTGTAGGCCAGACACATGGCAGAACTGTGTGCATACATACACGCACACACTGAAAACATATGTAGGGCACCACAACACACACATGCATAACATCCACAAATGCCCAATTAGATCAAAGGCCCAAACCCACACACATGATGTCATCCAATGGTGTAGCATAGGCCTCTGGCAAACATTAACACCATGTGCATATGAAGATGCCTGTGCCGCATCCCTGACATCCACACCATCTGTGCAGGGACATGCTCATATGGTCTTATGCACAGGGTGAACAGACTAGGAAGATAAATGTAGTTTACAGTTGTTGAGGACTGTTGACAGTCAGCAGATATACCATGTAGTACAGGTGTACAATACTGTTAACAGTATGTGTCTTGTGTAACAACAGTAACTGAATGTTGGTCATGATGCTCTGCTGTCCTCCTTCAGGTCTAATTGCATGTGCCAGTGGATGTCAGTGTTTGCAGTTAGTGTCCCATATGTCAGTGTGGACTACTCACAGGTATGTATGAATATGCACCGTGTAGCTGCCACATACCAGTGAGAATGTCCCACTTTACAAAGACGTCTACCATTCCAAGAGCATGATAGCTGTGTATTAAGCTACTGTGGCCACAGAAGTGGCATCCATAAAGGGTGACATCACAGGTACAGTTACATGGAGTGGTGAGGTAAGAGAGTGGTCTAGCTGATTACAAGGGTAGAGGCCAGTGGGAAGTGTGATGCCTCATTGGGAATCAGTAATACACGTTCCCATGACAAGATGCCAACACACAACTGCACCCACACACTCAGGTATTGACATACATGTATTCAGTGACACAGTAACACACCCACACACTCACGGATTCACCGACACTGTAACACACACTCGCACAGCTGCTACTGGTGGGATGAGGACCCCTGCTTATGTGTAAATCATCATTACACTACTGTGCACCTACATGACAAGCCACAGAGAATACACATGTACAGGTAGTCAGTACGGCCTAAGATCGTGGACATCAACACGGATAGTAGAATGCATCACCTGGATGGTGGGAGGGGTCTTATCAGTTAAGTATGGTAACATACATCCTCACCCCAGGGACCAGTCAGCCCTACATACACACACTGTGGCATTCAGTAATTAATACACCTATGTCATGCACATACAGATACCTCACATGTGTGAGATACACGCCCCTGCCTTTGTCCTTTCTACATTGCAGTCTGTACAGATGTGTACACTAGTGTACAGGAGAGTGAGTAACAACTGAGATGTATTCCCCACAATACGTGACATATATGGACACACACGCAACCACACATGCCAGTACTGTGAATCTCAGACCTGCCTAGCTCATGTTATGTATGTCAGACGTACAGCAGTATTGCACACGTTACAAACTGTACTGATGCTTCTTGTGGCAACCGTGCTGATATATGCACTAGGGACGTCATAACTTTTAACAGGTGTCAAGTGATTTACCTTCACTCTCACCCTGACTGCTAAGTTGTGTGTTATGTCTTTCAGTTAACGAAACCATTGCTTACCGGTTACACAGGGTATTGTAAGACCACTTGTGACACACCTGTGAGCTGTCTACAGCAAACATCCATCTGCAAAGATGCCCCACCACTTAGTTATTTCCACACATCTGTCCATACCTGAGGTACATCTTTCTGTACATTCAGCATATCACCATATACAGTTGGCAATGCTGAGGCTGCATTGCAACTGCATGATGTACTAGGATAAACGTCACCTGCATACATCAGCAACTGCACACATATGTTATCTGAATGCACAACACTACATGTACAGGTGTGTAGGTCCTACAATCCTGACATTTGGGCATGTTTCTAGGCATTGCAATTGGTGGATATATGTAATGACATACATGACACATGGACTGTTGTATGATATGATGGGTGACCAGTACAGAGGGGATGTTACCTCTGTCAACATTGATATCACACCTTATGTACGTTAGCATTCAGCAGCCATGGACCTACATTACATGTGCATGTGTGTAATGGCTGTAGCCACTTGTTTGCACAAAGGACAACAACAGCTATGCTATTTACAGGTATGTTGCGTGTGTGTGTGTGTGTGTGTGTGTGTGTGTGTGTGTGTGTGTGTGTGTGTGTGTGTGTGTGTGAGTGGCATGTTCATACACAGGGCAGGTACATGTATGTCATATCCATACATGAGGGTGTGTACTGGTGTACAGCAACAGTCATCTGCTAATGGTGGAAAGTACCGAGGGCCCCTGGTATGTGTACAGCTGACCTGGTCACAGACAGTGGTATCATTACATTGCATAACACATGATGCAACTATGTCAGTACATGTGATGTGTACTCTCTACAGTTGATGTAGAGCTTAGTACAGTACACAGGTCAAGGGTAACATGGTTGTGTAATCTTCTATGTCATACAACATGTATGGATGTGTGTTAGTGGTCCAAGGGCATAGTGGTGCCTGAGGTTTACATCCTAGAATGCAGCATGTGACAGTGTGTCCTGCACATGGCTCATCTGTGATGCCTTTCGTGGGGGGACCGGTCAGTACATCTTAGAGGCCTTTATGTATGTGAGTACTCCACCTGGAGTGGTCTGTACCTGTGTTATGGCCCACATGTCTGGTTCTGAGGTATATGGTGGTAGTGCTATTGTGCACTACAGAGCCATCAGCCAGGTGTTCCTCACTGCACAGATGTCAGTACTCCCCATTGTTGGATCTACAGTGACCAGCTGTGAATATGGACGCTACACATCTAGCACTAGTTAGCATAAGAAAACAATGCAGTTGTCCTGTAGGTGCATGGGAGTTAACCTATGTTTAGGACATTTGCTTTGAAATGGCACTGTGTGGGCAGATGAAACTTGGGTAATATCCACACTCCCTTGAATCATGGATGCATGTGATATGTGACAAAGGCCTACCTACTGTCAACCATGTCATACCAGAATGACAGCAGATGTTGTGTAAAAGACCGGTGTCAAATATATGTAGAGCAGCATTCCTGCTAACAATGACAACTACTAACACCAGAGCCCATTACCATGTGTTCTTTACATCTACCTGTAATAGCATGGCCACTGTGGCCTTCCATGTTTAGCATCAGAGTGCATCCCAGTCAGCCCTGTGTTACTAGGAGTATGAGCATGCCCAGTATATCCTTGTGTAGATGGACACATAGTGCATTCCGAACAGCCCTGTGCTACTAAGTGAGTGAGCATGCCCAGTGACACCTTGTGTTGGTTATGTGCCTCTGTGTATGGGCATGGCCAATGTAACCCTGTATAGTGGTAGTAGTCGTCCATTCCACAGATGGGCATACTCCAGGACAGGATGGATTCCAACTTTAAACACACAGGTTCACAGGTATGTACACCTTAACTGACAGCATCCCTGTTGATGTCCGCATTCCCAGACGGTCATAATGACAGCCTTGACATGTGTAGTCTGTGTGGCGCGATTCATAAATATGTAGTATTGCAATAGTAATCTGTAAATAGACAGGTGTTCCGTACCCGCCACTGGCGTGTATGTGTATGTCTGTCCCCATTTGCCAGTGCACTGTAAATTGCTTTTAGACTGCCCACACTCCATACATTTCTTATACCCACTGTTAGCAAGGCCGATGGTGTCACCCATCTACAAATACACCTCTGGGAGTGCTGTGTCCCAGTAATCTTGGTAGCACATTCTGTAACTGCATAATGCTGTAGTGCCTGAGGACCGAGTAATGCTTTTATACTGCTCACACTCCATACATTTCTTATACCCACCGTTAGCAAGGCCGATGAAGTCACCCATCTACAAATACATCTGGGAGTGCTGTGTCCCAGTAATCTCAGTAGCGCGTTCTGTAACTGCGTAATGCTGTAGTATAGTAAAGTAGTTAGGTCAGTGTTCTAATCCCAGACATGCCAACTGTGTGTGTGTGTGTGTGTGTGTGTGTGTGTGTGTGTGTGTGTGTGTGTGTGTGTGTGTGTCTGTGTGTGCTTGAGACAAGTACAGTGCTTTGTAGTATTCACCGTAGCACGTGCCTTAAACGCGTGTTGCTGCAGTGTGATACAGTAGGGGTTTGTATACAGGACATGGCAAGTGTGTGTTTGTCTGTCAGAGCCTGTGTAGAGGTGGCAGTGATTGTCTTACCATTTGACATGTTTGAGAGCGGGTTTTGTAGTTTTCCTATATAGTGTCCGTCTTATGACACCTTGGCCACCTCATGAGGAGTACAGCTGTCAGTCAGCCACGGCACTGTGTTGGCAAGCCATACCCATACATCTGGCAAAAGTGCTGGTGAACTAAGTATGCAGCCCTACTAGTATCTGGTATATGTCCCGCACCCATATGCCATGCACATACAACTTTGCCTAGGATATCCTACTATGTTGTTATTAACATGCACATTGAGTACAGATAGGAGGCATAGTGTGACTGCTCTGGCCTGCAGAGGACATGGCACCCTGTACAGCAGTACTATAGGCACATATATGCGGACATTGTGCCTTCACTATGTTCCACAATGAGTGCCTACAACATATGTGGTGCCATCAAATGTGATCCACTAAGGCCAGACAATGCTGTACACATGTGCCCTGTATGGACCCATGCCAATGACACCACGGAATACCTGTATCATACTATCCATGCAGGTGCAGGGTCGACCTGCTCACTATAAGCAGGTTTCTCCACACCAGGCCAGCATTGGCATATCGGGGTATAACAGGCTGTGTACACTACATGTGTCTGCCAAACCAGGTACACCTGTACATGTCACTGTACAGTATTGTGGGACATGCACATCCCAGGCAATGTCCATGTGAAGGACTGTCAAACACAGACATGGCATGCATTGCAAAGCTATGGCCCTACACATTGGTAACCAGGATGTCAGACCAGATAATGCAGTACCCATCTGTGTGGGACATTGCAGACACTACACACCTGCATTGCACACCATTGTCGGGTGACTCGATGGCAAGGATTACCCCTCACCCAGCCTTGTACAGCCATCTTGCACAGCCAAACACTACACACCATGGAGCAATGCATACCTGCATCCCAGTACTGGCACCCTGTGTCTGTATGTCGGTTGTGATGCTCCCAACCACAGTCACTCCCAGTATAAACCTTGTTGGCAGACCAACTGTTGTCAAGCACTTTCACATGCCCTAGCCCATAGAACCTCCAGATATTCCCTGTGGTGCATGCGGTCCTGTGCATTACTGCGGTGTGACAAACTAAGTAGTTACATTGTGTATTTGTGGCCCTGGCAAAGGTGTCAATGTGTGTCCATTAGAATGTGGTTGTGGTGACAATGGCATCCGTTCACGTGGACTGACATGTGTGCCACACCTAATGTATGTCTACTGTATCTGTTGCAGATGGCACTCATTTACCTACACACATGTTCTTACAGCACAGCAACATGTTGCCTTTCTGGCACATGTAGTAACGTCATGCACATGTAATAGTAGACATGTGGCAGATGATGCTCATGGTTAAGTCTCCAAGCCCTTCCCTGGTGTACATTGCCTGTCCGCCCACACACTCTCTGGTGGATGTGAAGGTGTACACCTGTACAGCAGCAGCATGTGTATTGTAAAAGATGGAAATGGTCAGGTGCTGGCCTCTGCACCTATTGCAGTCCTCCTCTAGCTGATTGCATGTGGTACAGCTGTGATGGTGTTCCCATAGCCATCCGCATGATAAACACAGTCCACTATCTAGGGAAACATGTTATTATCTGGCCATGACAGTCACTGTGAGTGGTACCTGGATGTGGTGTTCTGACAAGGCATCACAGATGATATCTGGATGTACCTCAATCATTTTCCACAGTGGGAAATAGCCTAATGACAGGAGGGTGATGTGCCACAAATAACTACAGCATGTAAGTGTAGCTATGCTGCATTGAGACTACTGCCTGTTTAACATGTGTGTGGTAATGGCTATTCTGCATGTTATAATACAGACATGACAGTACTCTGTTCATGAAGGACCCCCATCTGTAGGGCCATCTGTGAACTGGTCAGTGTGTGCAACCATTTGTTTCCTGTGTTACACACTGAACACACATCTGTGCACAGCAGAAGCATGGTGTGAGGATTGCAGACAGTACATGATGATAGGGATGGGTTACTGCCATCGCATCCCTGACTGGATGTGTGTCACATGAGACAGTGGTATGACTGACACTGTGTGGGATTCCCAGTGACAAGCCAATGATGGGCAACTGTTCATAGCTGCGGTCAAACGTCTACTACACATTGTACAGTTGGCATGCGGTATATATGCATGTGTTGTGCTCCCTCTGCAAATGTATACCATCTGTTGTGTTGGGTTGCTGGTGATATCAATGCATACTGTCATAGGTAATCCTATATGCTGTTGTCTATCTCTAAGCATGTGGGTTTAAAACGCAACAGCATAGGCTGAATGGGTTGGGAGGTCCAGGCAGATCCTCCTGTCCCACTTTAGCTGACCATGGCACCGGGCACTAGCACATCTGGGGCCCAGCCATAGACATCAACTTCTGTTGGCTCTGCACCACCTTCTGGTGGTACCACCACTGAGGATGGAGCATGTCTGCCTTGGAAGCGGGACCAGACAGGTACATATCTGCTGTCTTGCGGTCCCAGACGTGTTGCGTTGGTGGCTCCCAAAGGGGTTAAGAAGCCAGATATGCCAGTTCAACGGCGGAGTGTCACATTTACAGGGTGATGCTGCCCCTCCTGGATAGCCCCCAGCACTGCCTCCTTTGCAGCTGTGTAGGTTCAGTGGCAGTTGCCCATGGCTGGGGACCTCTGTCCCACTGTTCCCATGGGCTTTTGAATGCCGAAGACCCATCCCCATCCAGGGTGTATCCCCCCCACATGTGTCATATACCAACCCTGTATGCTGTCATTTCTATGCTTCTACCTATCCTCCATGGCCGTACCTACACTCCTTCCTCAACATCTGACCCTCACCTACGGACACATACCTACACTCCTTCCCCAACATCTGACCCTCACCTACGGACACATAAGGCCATTCGGCTCCTAGGACACCATCTGCCCTATACATAGCTGTCCATTACACACACGTGCCCACTGGACACATGAAACCCTTGTAATATGCATCATAACATACTACTGTTATCCTCACCCCTGTCCCTCAGGCATACGATCCTGGTATGCACATCACTCCTACATGGTCCAGGTACACGTGAGCAGGACGACCCCATTGTACACAAAACACTACCTGTCCCTCTATGGTTACCCCATTTACCTTTATCATGATGATGATGTTGCACACAGCACATTACAAGAGTACTGTTTACACATAATGATTAGACAGTTACTGTTGTGTTAATGTACATTACATGCACAGAGTGATGTATATGGCCAATGTACAACTATTTGCATGTATGACTGACACATGTCTGTCTGAGGGAGTCTTGTGATCACATAGAGCAACACCACTACATAATACAGGCGTCACTGGTGTTTCTCATTTCATTTGTTTGTAATACTTTGTTGTCACATGGTATGTTCCTGATACATCTCTATATATGTATGTACCTATATGCTGGACATAAACACTCACAAGTACATCTACATGATGGGATACATTCCTATACTGTTGAATGACTGCGCTGCATGATATGTTTGTGGTACTGTCCGTTGTCTGTATATCTGGCATGGCGTATTGGTAATACACATTAGCTGTGTGCGCAGGGTCCTGGTTCCGAACCTTGCGAAGGACATTTAGTTGGTTGCAGGGCAGAAAAAGCCCATTGGATACGGAGGGAGTAAGGCATTTTAAAGCAGTTGGGAGCAGATGTGCATGGGTTTGCGTGGTGTTAGGCATTGCTGAACTCTGGTTACAGCCTCTTATGGTCGGTTAGCCTCTACACTGCTTAACCAGTGCAATACTCGCATACTGGTAGCCAAACACGCTTACACCCGCTCGATCCCGCACTTGCTAATGCACCAACATTGGTGCTTGCATCTGTCACTCACACCCCTGGGTGTGGGCGAGGACCATGATATTACCTTGTGATGCCTATTACATTGGTCTACATGACTACAGTATCGGGATTGGCCAGCCATTAGGCAGCGGCATTGCGTTCGACTGTACGGAATCAGCGGCCTGTCCAGTAACACAATCATATTTGTGTGTACCTCATAGAATGTGCTCCCACCTTGTGATGCCTATTACATCGGAATACATGAATACAGTATCGGGAATGGCTGCCTATTAGGTGATGGCATGGCATTCGACTGTACGGAATCAGCGGCCTGACTGGTGAATCATTCATATTTGTGTATTCTTCTTACAATCTGCTCCCACCTTGTGATGCCTATCATATCGGACTACATGACTACTGTATCTTGAATGGCTGCCCATTAGGTGACGGCATAGCGTTCGACTGTATGGAATCAGTGGCCTGTCCAGTGATTTAATCATATTTGTGTGTTCCGCATACACTCTGCTCCCATCTGGCTGATACATGGGAAATGAGACTCTGCATTACAGATAAGTAGTTGAGTTGTGGGAGCCACATCCATCGGACGGGTCATGCTACCGCATACCGATTATAGGTTTGCCACATTTTCAATTGGCCATGGTGGGACGTTAGGGTTACCACCTGTCCCACGTTGCGAGGAACACTGTGAAAATAATCAGGACATAACACATGTCCAGATTACATGACATTATTATATTCTACATTTCAGTAATAATTGCATACAACAGTTATTTTATATATGACACTTCTATACGTTATGTGAAGTAGCATAAGCAATTCAAATGCAACTAGATGTGTGTAATCCTGTACTATGCAAGGCTGTAGGTATGTTTTGTCCTGGAATGTCTGGCATTTCTACAGAACATGTCCCACTCTGGCCATTTGGAAATGTGGCAACCCTATAGAACCTGTATGTAGAGACGTCAGACTTTGCAGGGCAACACACCCACAGCCAGTAGAAAGGGGAGTACTTCACTGTTTTGCCTAAATAAAAGGTTACTCTTGTAGCATTATAGTTGCTTATACTGTTACCTATAACATTTAGGTGTTTCAGATGAACATAATTGTTTTAAACAACTACTACAGATAATATATGTAATCTTTGCCCTAAATCACAGGACATTTGCCTTAATTACAGTTATTATGCAGGACATAACTGCCCAAAGGGGAGTGTCCCTCGCAAAGGTGGACAGGTGGTAACCCCAACCCTATTATTCTATCAACTTTCTAAGGTAGTCGGCGGAACATGCGCTTTCTCTCATTATCAGACCTCTCATACGAATGGGGAAGAATGAACACTGAATCAGGGACACTGCATAACGACTTCAGCGACACATTTAGAAGGTTGGTGCGATTAACCTGACACATTGACGGACACAGAGCACATATGTATTCATACACATTGTCTGAGGTACATGCTGTTTATGACTCTTACATGTTGTCATTATTCATTAAGTGTATTCTGCCACTTTTCCTCCTAATATCACTAGTTCTAGGAGGGTTTAGATGGTATTGTGTTAGATTCTGATTTGTAATCAGGGACAGTTCAATGATATGGTCCCCATGTGTTCCCCCAATGGATTTCGGACTGTCCAGTAGATCAGTAGATGTGCTCTTAAGGTTTGGGAGGTATGGGCGTCTGCTATACCCACATCGGAATATTACTTACACCCACAGTGTGGTCCTAATACATGTCTGCCAGCCAACACCTGCACGCCTAGCCCCATGATCGCATACATATAGTTCCCCCACCTGCCACTACTCTACAGCACTCATCCTTACTGTGGGCACAGGTGGATGCAGGTGGGATAGGAACACACCCCTACCAACTGCCCACTCTCACTGTGTCAGGACACATGTTGTACATTGTGTCAACCCATGTGTTATCAGGCTTGCACAACCTATTGTTCCGTGTACAGCTACATCCTGGTCGTAATAGTGTTAGCCCCATTGGTTGGATGTACCAAATTTTTGGTGTCCCGCAAGGGACGTCGCTGTCCATGTTTAAAGTGTAGACCTTGAAGATCTCTCCCACAGGTAGTTTCCTGCCGGTGGTCTGGGAAGCAGTATTGTATTTACCTTTATTGCATGTTTGTATGTCTCACCGGCCTAGCTGGGGGTGGGTGGGAGGTAGATGTTTGTTGAGTGGACCTCCCACCAACATATGCCCGGTCTAAACGTTACCCGTAACTGCTGTAACATAACCTAGGTATATACATGTGTATATTTACTGTAACATATATATATATATATCTATTTATATTAATGTATACAGATATATCTGCATATGTATTCATACATGTATATTCATATGTTGCTGTTTTATATATATATATATATATATATATTTTTGTGTGTGTGTATATATATATATATATATATATATATATATATATATATATATATATATATATACATACATACATCAGTGTGTCAATACATTCCCCGCCCATACGCACTTACACATGCGTAATGGTGTTTATATGCTTCACCAGCATAATACTAGTGCCTTATTCATTATAACACCAACACACTCCAGTTATCTTGTAATCGATAAGTAGCACATTATACAGTGGACAGATGTTGCTATATGTTCATGTACGGATTACCGATGGTAAGTGGAATGTGATAGTGTGATTCGACACGTCCCTCTTCTGCACAGCCTATTAGTCCATCTACTGTCGATGTTTGTATGGACACATTCCTATTATTTATGTCAACAAATGGAATGCATGTGTTACAGAATTTGTACTTCAACATATATTCTTATCTGCATATGAGTATGCATATATACCTGTTACGACCTAGCTGACCTCCACAGGGCTGTCCATTAGAACTGGCCCATCCAACCCTGGCACACCTGGATCCATAATTCCATGCCCATAGTTTCTCCACCCCACCCATGTTAAATTTACATCCATTATCCACTTGTTATCGCAGCCATGACATACCTTTACACATTGCCCTCTCCAGAGCTTTTGGGGCCCTACACACATTCTGTCCCACCTCGTGTATTCACAGGGTCTCCCGCCATGTATATTTGCACATACGTGCCTTTCCTGGGGTTATGGAATACGTCCATTTGCACTTTCCAATTTTTGGAGGTCCCAGCATGGGACTACATTCCGTCTGTGTATAAAGTAGACTTAGCATTTCAACAATGTTACTCCCACTGGTAAAACCCTGCCTGTGGTGTTAGTAGCAGTGGTCTGCTCACTCCTGGGCAGCTTTTTATGACATAATCTGAAAGCACTATATAATACCAACATTGCTCTTGATTCCCTTCACATCCCTTGTGTATGCTTTATTGTTACAACGTCCATTCTTTATGTATATATATATATATATATATATATATATATATATATATATATTTTTTTTTTTTTTTTCACGTATGTAGATATATATCTATACACACATATATATGTGTGTGTATATATATATATATATATATATATATATATATATATATATATATATATTGCTTACACCCGCGCAGGCATACTCGCCTATGCTTACTGTGTGTTACATATGTTTACTGCTGCTTATTTGTGCCTTATTCATTATGACAATGCCACTTTGATTGAAAGCATCTGGTTAATACCCCCATGCAATACACACGTTCACCTTTACATGTTTAAATGTCGGATTTACAGCAGAGCAACATTCATTCCACAAGGAAAATGATATGTGCTATTGTCGACCTTGAACCATTAATGCCTTTTCGTTAGGTGGATGCTCTAACCACTACACTATTGGTGTTCTGCTTCATTTTTATGTATACCCATGGTGCATAGTTACCCGAACACACGCCTCATCACTTCATTTACACAGCAGGCATCCATTTTCCTGTTGGGAAAACCACACTACTACACATGCGCCATTCCCTATTCCCTACTGCTCTGGACCCGTGCCGCATGTTGACTCACTCCGAGGATATTCAGACCTCCAAAGCCTATAGTCCTGGCACATATGTGTTTTCGATTGTCAGGGTGCTCATATGGTCATCCGGGTTTAGGCCTGTCCGACTGGGGACTGGAACTGCCCTGTACCTAGTTGAAAGTTAGTCTTAGCATAGTGAGATCGTTCGTTCCACTTTTAGCGTCCTACCTGTGGTTGGGGATGCAGAGGTGTGCTCACCTATGGCCATCCTGATATATAACAGCACTAATTATTACGGGGATTTCCGCTGCTGTTTCCTTTCACTTTTGTTATGACTGCTATATTGTGACCATGTTCATTCTTCATATATATATATATATATATATATATATATATATATATATATATATATATATGTGTGTGTGTGTGTGTGTGTGTGTGTGTGTATATCGGTCTATACATACACATGCAAATGCACCTACATGCTCATTTACATTTCCCATACTGTTGAATCACTGCCACTTACCGTCGCACATACACGCTTGCATACCCGCTTACATCTAGGGTTGCCACCTTTTCATATGGCCTAAGTGGGGCATTTTTGGGACACACATCAGATTTTACAGGTGGACACATACCCACAGTCAGTACAAAGTTTAGAACTTTACTTATTTGCCTAAATGAAAGCTTATTCTTGTAGCAGTTTAGTTGCTTAATCTGTTTCTTGTAACTTTAAGTATTTTACATACAGAAATAACTGTTTTATGCAACTGTTACATGAAATATGGGACATATTTCCTACAATCACAGGACATTTGCCATTGTATTATATTTGGTCTGGACACAACTGCCCAAAAAGGGACTGTCCCTCGCAAGGTGGGGCAGTTGGTAACCCTACTTATGTCTGCTTTAAAGTGCCTTAATCACCCTATATCCGACTGCCACTATGTGAATGTGTAAGGTATATATTCCCGATAATGCACGTGGGGAGACATGCATCATGGTCAGGTGTTTAATCCTAGGTCGTAGGGTCTGCAGGACCGGCTGGAGGCTGAGCAGTCTTGTGGACAACTACTGCTCATACAACTTGTGTCCAGATGTATACAGGACTGGACATTGTGTCGTGACACCAAGTCTAATGTTTAGAACAGATACATATCCCATAAGGGATATCCAAAAATTGTGGGGACCGATGACCTTCTTTGCTTTACGGCTATAAGGTAGGGTTATACATGCAAGGGATACATAGTTTGCAATCCTGAGACTGCCTAGGGTGAGACGGCCTACTAGATATGGGTAGGGGTCACTATGTGCAGATATGACCGCTCCTATCTAGCAGCCCGAGTATGGCTGGTTTTGGTGGACATTCAGGAAGGGGGGGGTAGTTTGCTGTGAAGGGGATGATGGGTATTCAATTATGTATCCAGGTGTGTTGGGGTTGTATGGCTCAGTTCAGGCCAGACCATTATGTGGGTATGTGCAGGTAACGTTTCTATACATGTGTATTGCACTTTTTAATGTTCACATGTTTGTGGGATTGTATTGCGGATGTGTATATTTGTTCTTTGGTTATCTTCCTGATTCATCCACTGCTCCCTCGTAGACCTCCAGTTCACCTATTGTGCATCCAACCCAGTCTCCCCTTGGCGAATTATTACATTACCCGTCACCCCCCAACCCCATATTCCACAGGCACCATTCATCCCTTCTCTAGTTGATGGCCCATGGCACAGTCAACAAAACACATTGTGTACACTACATATCTTTGGGACCAATGTGGTTGTGAGGTCTACACTAGCATTTCTGATCATCCACATGCTGTACTTCATGCACATAGGTACACACAAATACTTATCTTTCATGACATGGTAGGTAGACCCGTGTAATACCTGTTCATCTATGGGCTGTCCTGACAAGGACGACTTGGTCCGCGAATGGGCAGGTATTGGGCGAATGGTCTGACCATTGGTAGGGTTGCCACCTTTTCATATGACCTGGATGGGACATTTTCGGGACACACATCTGAGTTTACAGGCCAACACATACCCACGGTCATTACAAATGATAGTACTTTAGTTTTATGCCTACATATAAGCTTTTATTGTTGTAGTGGTGTAGTTGCTTATTCTGTTTTGTTTACTTGCTTATCCTATTTCTTGTAACATATGTATTTTATATACGGACATACGTATTGTATGGGACTATTACATAAAATATGGGACATAATTACGTCCTACTATTGCAGGACATTTCACATTTATAATGGTTTTGGTATGGACACACCTGCCTAGAGGAGGACTGTCCCTCACAATATAGGACAGGTGGTAACCCAAACCATTGGGTTAGGCTTAGCAGTTGGCGGCGTGCTAACATGATGCATTTCGCTTCCACTTGGTATAACTAGTGACACTACAATGGAATACGGGCACAGGGTTTTAAATATCATTTGTTCGAGGGAAGGGGACTCAATATTCAGCTACGTGCCTTTGTGTTTACTTCTTATTGTGGTGTTCGCAAAGATGTCATGTATGCTTTGCATACATTTCACTATCCATGGACACTGACAGGAGTGATTACTATTACAGGCAGGCTGTACTAGTCAGCATGTTAGGTTGCACGTATGCATCCGACATGTTCACACCTCTATGCAGCACTTGGACATGCACCCTGAACTCGTACACGTTTCCTATGCACGTGGCCGTTACGGCAACGCGCCTTCATTAATATACATTTGGTGCTGCTGCACCATCTCTATGCTGCACAGTCAGCGCAAGGCTAACGCCATCCTTGCGCCAAGCTTCATTAAGAAAGGTGAGCAATTTCTTTCCTAAATAATGTCATTGTAAAATAGCAATAATCCTTTCCTGGTTTTAGGCATGTCAGAATTTACCCACGGTTGGCTTAGTTTAATCACTTGGGCTTTACTGTCGTGATCAAACCATGCCAGTCATAGGTAAATTCTGATACTCCCACACTCACTCATGGATTATTGCTAGTAGCTTTCTAAGTATAAGTATGTGTGTGTGTGTGTGTGTGTGTGTGTGTGTGTGTGTGTGGTGTGGTGTGGTGTGTGTGTGTGTGTGTGTGTGTGTGTGTGTGTGTGTGTGTGTGTGTGTGTGTGTGTGTGTGTGTGTGTGTGATTACACAGTGCAAAACTTCTGTAATGTTATACTGAACAGGAAAGCCAGGGAGTTGTAGAAAAGGCAGCACATTTTGAGCAAAAAATGTAAGAGTTTATAAGGCAGTATTTTGGTAAGGTAGCAACCCAGTTTTGGAATATTGCACTAACTCAGTCTGTGTATTATATGGAATGTATAGTTTGCGAGTGAACATATCATGAGAATAGATGTTCAAATAGATAATTGTTGCAACAGCCTTAGTTAAATGGGTTATATCCTGCCCAGGATATTACATCTGGCTAGAATTCAAAGCCTTAAGGTACCTTTCATGTGCCCCAACCCCTGAAGGGTATGAGGTGAGCCACATAAAAAAGCATTTATGACACTCATTCTTCTAGCAGCAGAATAAAGGAGGTTAGAGCTCTAAGAAAAAGGGATATGCTAGGAAAAAAGATAAAAATAAAAAAGAGGGTATGGTCACTGCCCAAGTGATCTATGTTCAAACATCTACTGTTAAGGTAAGTTCACTTATGCAACTGTATTATGTTCATCCTTTGGTAAAAGCTGCAGTAGTCTAAGCTACATCATTGGATTACCAGAGTTGAGAAAGGCATAGGTGGAATGAGGGTCCAGGAGCCCCTAGAGACTATTTCTAGCAAAATCTGTCCTTGATTTGGAAAAGGAATACATTTAGTAATTTTGTTTATGGAAGTATGTACAGAAGGCCAAGTTGATGCCTCTTGGATGTTCCTACTGTCCTCCCCTTTCTAAAAAGGTACAGAAGAAGCCAGGACCCTGGTAGAATGGGCCCTAACTGCCTAAAAGTGACTTGTTATGAAGGGTATAACAAAAGGTAATAGCAAGAGACAGCCCTTTGGAAATTGTCTGTTTTGACACTGGTCATCCTTTTTCCTTGCTGCTATAGAAATAAATAGTTGATCAGAATTGATGAAGGTTTTAGTTCTATCTGACCTGTCTATGGACATCCATAGTAGGCAGGATTTTTTTCCTCTTGTTTTTAGGTTCTGGAAAGAAAATAGGAAAATGAATAGTTTGATTTAACATAAATTCAGAAACCACTTTAGGCATAAAGAAATGTCTCACAGATAGGAAGCAGAAAATCAAACAAAGAGACAAGTCCCCAGTGGAGTCGCTTAAGGTATTGTGCTCGGATCTCACCTGTTTGGCATCTACTTCTCTGAAGTAAAAGCCAATACCAAAGGACTCTGGCTGACTAAATTTGCAGATGACTGCTATCTAGGAGCAGTCATTGAATCCCCAAATGACTTAGTCATCCTGTAGGAAGATTTGTCCCAAATAAATATCTGGTGCCGAAATCATGGACTCAAACTAAATGCCAAAAAATGCATTATCCTAACATCTTTAAATTACTAGTCTCCCACCAGGACACAAGTGCTCTTCAGAAATTGAATTCTGCTTGCTGAGCACACTCAAGCAGTCTACGGCTACCACCCCACCTATACAGTCTAAGAAGGAATCAGTACTGCCAGTGGCGGCTGGTGACTTCAAATCAAAGGGGGGCTGCAGGAGCCAACTGAATGGGTGGGGTCAATGGGAAAGGGTGTGGCCAACCAGAAAGGGGAGGAGCTATGCTCAAAACCACAAAAACTAACTTTAATTAAATACACTCCCCTGGGTGGCATGGCAAACCATCATTATGAGAGTCCAATCAAGACAAAAATAAGTGTAGAAGAATAAAAATATTTCAATGCATTGGCCGCATAACAGCTTACTTAATATCTAGATGGAAACAAAAGGTTGTGAGGCATGAAAAAATAAATTACTTTTTAAATACATTACTGGAATGCCAGTCAAAATCAAGTAAAAGCAAAACCAGAAGCACTCAACTCAAACCACTTCTCCTTGCACTGCAGTTCTAATTATAATTTATATTCAGCTTTATTAAAGTGCCAAGTAACATGCTGAAAGTAGAAATCTCTGTGATGCCCCCACTTGTAAAAATGTTTCTTATCCAAAAAAGACCTGCTGCCTGACAACTATCTACTTGTTTCATGGGGAAAACATGTAAGTAAAAAATGAAAAGCAAACAAGAAACAAGCTCAAGATACATTGCTTAAAGGATTACTGTTCAGGCTATGGACCACACATGATTGGCATTCTGTTTAGTTTACGGGTAAAGTCTGTAGAGATGACTGGAAGTCTCCAACAAGTGTAATGAGCTTTTTAAAATAATGGAATCCTGTCCTTTAATACCCAAGGCTTATACATTATCTAGTCAAGTATTCTCTGCATGGCAACAACAGAAAGGCTTTCAATGTTGACAATTCTTTAACAGTATGCTTGTTAAAGCTTACTTGCATCTTATGATCTCAGACAAGCTTACGTTATGGTCATTAAAGCATTGCTACTTAAACACAGAGCAACAGGCACTTTGAGTAATAAGCATAAATCAACAGTACAAAAATATGACAGAAACCAGACCTTTCTGCAAAATCAAGGACAGATGAAAAGCCACTGTAGTACTTGTGTCTACCTTGGATGGGGGGGGGGACACACTGCACATTTACACTGCATAACTACTCCTTGCCTTGCTTGGACACATCCAGAGTCAGTACATGGTGGAGTGGGGTGCAACAAGTATGTCACAATTTGAAATGTCTCTGGCTGACTGTGATGGCCCTGACACGTGTCATACCTCTCAACCTCAGAGCAAGAAATCTGGACAAAGCCATACACAGAAGTGGGACAAATGCCCACAAATAAGGACAATTTTTAAATATTGCTCTAATAAACTTAGAAAGATAATAGAATAGGTCTTGCATTAGTATGACTTTTCTGAAGGGTATAAAATGTGAAACTCAAATGTCTGCCATTATTTTCTAACTTCCGTCTTTAGTGATTTGTCACTAATTTGCCAAAAACACAATTTTATGAAAAATGGACCAAATGTGATGCAAAAATATAAAATAGCCACACAATACAGCTGGGAACCTGTCAAAGAAGGGACACTTTAATATTAGTACTGCTAACTTGAGCAGCTGACAAAATAAAAGAATCTACATGCATTTCAAGTAATCTATAACTTTGATTATTACAGTTATTTCTTAATTGTAAACCCTCCATGTTTTCTTCCAAAATTGCTATTTTATGGAGGGATTATTAGGGGGAAGAGCAACATTTTAAGCCAAAATCGGAGACAGTTGAGAGGTTGGCTATGCCTAATTCTATAAAGCAATTTATTTGCATGTACCTCTCAACCTGTTAATGCAGTAAATCTGAACAAGGCCAAATATACTGGGGGAACATATAAACAGTACTAAAAATTGCTCTTGTATAAATTGAGACAGTTGATAGAATAACAGTTCTTACTTTAGCATGCATTTTTCTGAAGGTTATGAAGTCTGAAACTCAGTGTATCATTATTTAGTGATTTAATTTCTAAATTATTTGCCAGAAAACTACAAATTTTATGAAGAACAAACCAAAAATAAGAAGCAAAAATCTATTTATTCTTTGAAAATCTGGACAGTTGGGAGGTATAGTTCAGCTGGGCCTGTCTGAGTTTGCTGCCATTCCCCCCTGACAAAATCACGGTTGAAGAGCCTCTGCAGCCATTCCTATGAACCATTACTTGGCTATTTCACTACATTTACCATAAACACTAATGTGCATACTGCTTTACTTGTATGATGAGTTGGACTTCATTTGAAAGTTTTATTTTGTATTTTACAGCATAAACACTAAGTCATGTACTAAACAAAGCAATGCAGTCTCACAATGAAAACTTAGCATTAAAACTTCTCTGCTCTTGAAACTCACATTCATTGAAACAGCATTGAAACCCACATTCAAAGAAAATACATTTTGCCAGTGGCAGATAAAGATTAATTTTGGGCTGTTTTCAAATCATAGGCCCCTTGCATATGAAACATACATGTGCTCTTTGATACACCTTCCTCATTGTACTAAATTATATTCCTTGTACAATATATTACAGTTGTTAGAGGGCATTTTAAATTTGTTTTGAACATTTTTCCAGTAAACAATGAAACAAAATGCATGCACCCATAATGACAAAACTGCCCAGTTCAGAACATTTATCATAAAAGTCTACTCAGACTTCCGCAGTCCACCATTATCAGTAAATATGCACAATTCTACAGTCCACCATTATCAGTAAATATGCACAATTCTACAGTCCATTATCAGTAAATATGTACAATTCTACAGTCCATTATCAGTAAATATGCACTATCTCTGAAGAAGTAAAAGTCACCTAAATAATTCCACATTAAAGAAATCTGTAACTAATGAAGAGGTTGCTGCTAGCAAACACCTTTATATTTCATGGTTTCATCGAAAAATAAAGTGCCTGTTGCCCCTCAGGAATAAATTGCCTATATTACATTAAAAAAATGATAAGCTAGTAATATTGCAAGAGGAAATGGATGGCAAACTGAGTTAGTATCTTCACCAAGGAGAACATTCTCAGTACAGCAGCATCCACTCCTTGTGGGAGTAGAACCGACAGCCTTCTGCATCAAAGACAAGTACACAACTTGTTGTGCTATATTAACAAGGCAAACCAACTTCACTTAAGCAGCACTAAACTTCTGTTCGCCTGCAGCTCTCAGCTCCTTGTAAAATCTACTCAATACTCAACTTTGCAGCACAGGAAAACTGGAAAAAGCCAAAATGTATTTGGGGGGGGGGGTCAAAAGCCCAAAAACCAGGGACACAAACATTGCTTGTATAATCTTGGAAAGTTGCTAGAACCATACATTTTACTGCCAAGCTCCCTGTGCAAAACAGAGCAACATACCACTACACCAAATCAGCTGCTTTGTAAATGAGGAAGACTGAAACTTAAATGGCTATCATTTAGTGAATTCAGTTCTCACCATAGCTGTCAACCTCTTAGTACAAAACACCTGGACAATCCCACTAATGAGGGAATACAGCCCTCAAACATTCAGTGAATTCAGTTCTTGCCATAGCTGTCAACCTTAGCACAAAAGACCTGGACGAAGCCAATAATGAGGGAATGCAGTCCCAAAAATAGGGACAAATTTCAAATATTCATCTTATAAACTTAGAAAATTGCTAGAATAAAAGGTTGTGTTACTATGTATTTTCTGGAGAACATGAAGTCTGAAATTCAAATGCCTGTCATTTTTACTGCTGACAGAATAAAAACAATTTTCAGCAGAGACCCAGGGAGAAATACTGCAGACACGTCTTTGTAAAATGACAGGGCACCAGAGCAAATCCACACAAACACAGGGAGGAGATGCAGACTCCACACAGAAGGCACTCCAGCCAAGAATCAAACCAGAAAACCTACAGCTGTGAGGCAACAATACTACCACTGCACCATCAAATATGCAAAGACTTAAACATTCAGAAACCTGAAGTCTGAAATTCAAATGCCTGTCAATTTTATTTAACATTTGTTAATCAGGACAGTCTGACTTGGAACAAAAAAAAAATTCAGCAGAGGCCCAGGAAGAAATAATGCAGACATGTATTTGTAACATGGGAGGACACAAAAGCAAACCCACACAAACACAGGGAGAAGATAAAGACCCCACAAAGAAGGCACCCCAGCCAAGAAGCAAACTTGAGAACCTGCAGCTGTGAGGCAACAATGCTACAACTGCCCCATCAAATACCAAGCATTACAACATTTACAAACAACAGATATTATGAGGAACAGATCAGATCAAACATGAGGCAAAAATCTGCAGTTTTTTTTTCACAAATGGTGGTGGGTAGGGAATTAAGGTCTTTAAAACCTACATACAAGGTACAGGATTCAAGCCTGAGGTATTCCCTACCACACACACAAACACCTGTAGTAGCAAACCACAAAAACTAAATATACTGCATTGGGTGCCAAACAGTTGTCATGAGAGTCCAATCAAGACAAAATGAAGTGTAGAAGAATAAAAATATTTCAATGCATTGGCTGCATGACAGCTTAATATCTAGATGGAAACAAAAAAGGTTGTGAGGCATGAAGAAATAAATTACTTTTTTTTAAATACATTAATGGAATGCCAGTCAAAATCAAGTATAAGAAAAACAAGCAGCACTCAACTCAAACCACTTCTTGCACTGCAGTTCTAATTATAATTTATATTCAGCTTTATTAAAGTAACATGCTGAAAGTAGAAATATCTGATGCCCCCACTTGTAAAAATGTTCCTTATCCAAAAAAAAGACCTGCTGCCTAACAACTACTTGTTTCATGGGGAAAACATGATCAAAGTAAAAAATGAAAAGCAAACAAGAAATAAGCTCAAGATACATTGCTTAAAAGGATTACTGTACAGGTTATAGACCACACGATTGGCATTCGGTTTATGGTTAAAGCCTGCAGAGATGACTGTAAGTCTCCAAGTGTAATGAGACTCTTAAAATAATGTAATTCTGTCCTTTATTACAAATACTGGCATATGCATTTCGATACCCAAGGCTTATACATTATCTAGTTAAGTATTCTCTACATGGCAACAGAAAGGCTTTCAATGTTGGCAATTCTTTAACAGTATGCTTATTAAAGCTTACTTGCATCTTGCAATCTCAGCCAAGCTTACCTGATGGTCATTAAAGTATTGCTACTTAAACACAGAGCAACATGCACTTTGAGTAATAAGCATAAATCAACAGTACAAAAAATATGACAGAAACCAGACCATTCTGCAAAAATCAAGGACAGATGAAAAGCCACTCTAGTACTTGTGTCTACCTTGGATGGGTGGGATTCTCTGCACATTTACACTGCATAACTACTCCTTGCCTTGCTTCAACACATCCAGAGTCACTACATGGGGGAGTGGAGTGTAACAAGTATGTCACAGTTTGAAATGTCTCTGGCTGACTTGTGATGGCCCTGACACATTTGTCATACCTCTCAACCTCAGAGCAAGAAATCTGGACAAAGCCATACAAAGAAATGGGACAAAGGCCCAAAAATAAGGACAATTTTTAAAATATCGCTCTTATAACCTTAGAAAGCTAATAGAGGTCTTGCATTAGTATGAATTTTCTGAATGGTATGAAATCTGAAACTCAAATGTCTGTCATTATTTTCTAACTTCAGTCTTTAATTATTTGTCACTAATTTTCCAAAAAAAACACAATTTTATGAAAAATGGACCAAAAATGTGATGTAAAAATATAAAATAGCAACACAATACAGCTGGGAACCTGTCAAAAAAGGGACACTTTAATATTAGCACTGCTAACTTGAGCAGCCGACAAAATAAAATAATCTACATGCATTTCTGAAATAAAAGTAATCTGATTATTATAGTTATTTCTTAAATATAAACCCTCCATGTTTTCTTCCAAAATTGCTATTTTGCGGAGGGATCATTAGGGGAAGAGCAACATTTTGAGTCAAAATCAGGGACAGTTCAGAGGTTTGGCTATGCCTAATTCTATAAAGCAATTTATTTGCATGTACCTCTCAACCTGTTAATGCAATAAATCTGGACATATAAACAGTACTAAAAATTGATCTTGTATAAACTGGGACATAAATCTGGACATGGCCAAATATATTGGGGGGAACATATAAACAGTTCTAAAAAATGCTCTTCTATAAACTGGGACAGTTGATAGAACAGGTCTTACTTTAGCATGCATTTTTCTGAAGGTTATGAAGTCTGAAACTAGGTGTGTCATTATTTAGTGACTTAATTCCTAAATGATTTGCCAGAAAACCACAAATTTTTATGAGGAATAAATCAAAAATTAGAAGCAAAACATCTATTCATTCTTTGAAAATCTGGACAGTTGGGAGGTATGGTTCAGCTGGGGCTGTCTAAGTTTGCTGCCCTTCCCCCTCACAAAACCCTGGTCGAATGGAGCCTCCCTGCAGCCATTCCAATGATCCATTAATTTGCTATTTCACTCCATTTACCATAAACACTAATGTGCATACTGATTTACTTCTATGATGATTTGAACTTCATTTGAAAGTTTTATTTTTGCATTTTACAGCACAAACACTAAGACATAACAAACTTGGCATTAAACCTTCTCTGCCCTTGAAACTCACATTCACTGAAACAACATTAAAATCCACATTCAAAGAAAATACATTTTACTCGTGGCAGATAAAAATGAATTCTGGGCTGTTTTCAAATCATAGGCCCCTTGCATATGAAACATACATGTGCTCTTTGATACACCTTCCTATTGCTTTGAACATTTTTCCAGTAAACAATGAAACAAAACTGTCCAATTCAGAACATTTCCATCATAAAAGTCTACTCAAACTTGTACAGTCCACTATTATCAGTAAATATGCACAATTCTGCAGTCCACCATTATCAGTAAATATGCACAATCTCTGAAGTAGTAAAAAAGTCATCTAAATAATTCCATGTTAAATAAATCTGTAATGAAGAGGTTGGTGCTAGCAATCACCTTTACATTTCATGGTTTCATCGAACAATAAAGTGTCTGATGCCCCTGTGGAATAAATTGCCTAAATTACATTAAAAATAAGCTAGTAATATTGCAATAGGAAATGGATGGCAAACTAACAGGCTCATAATTAGTATCTTAACTTTCAGCATTCACCCCTTATGGGAGTAGAACCAACAGCCTTCTGCATCAAAAGCAAGCACACAGCCTGTTGTGCTATTAGCACTAAACTTCTCTTCCCCTGCAGCTCTCAGCTCCTTGTAAAATCTGCTCAATACTCAACTGCATCTCAACTTCGCAGCACAAGAAGTCTGGAAAAAGCGAAATTTATTGGGGTGGGTCAAAAGGGCAAAAACCAGGGACATATTAAACATTGCTTGTATAATCTTGGAAAGCTGCTAGAATAAAATGCTGTGTTACCACGGTACCACCATACATTTTACTGCCAAAGTCCCTGTACAAAAAAGAGTCAGAACATACCACTATGCCAAATCACCTGCTTTGTGAAAGAAAAATGCTGTGTTACCATCGTAATTTTACAGACAAGGTTCCTGTGCAAAACAGTCAAGAGCAACATACCACTACGCCAAATCAGCTGTTTTGTGAACGAGAGGAAGACTGAAACTTAAATGGCTATCATTTAATTAATTCAGTTCTCACCATAGCTGTCAATACCTTAGCACAAAACACCTGGACAAACCCAGTAATGAGGGAATACAACCCTCAAACATATTCAGTGAATTCAGTTCTTGCCATAGCTGTCAACCTTAGCACAAAAAGCCTGGACAAAGCCACTAACAGGGTATTACAGTCCCAAAAATAAGGAAAGATTTCAAATAGTCATCTTATAAACATAAAAAATTGCTATAATAAAAGGTTGTGTTACTATATATTTATTGCTAGAATAAAAAGTTGTTTTACTATGTATTTTCTGAAGACTATGAAGTCTGAAATTCAAATGCCTGTCAATTTTACTTCTGATGGAACAAAAACAATTTTCAGCAGAGGCCCAGGGAGAAATACTGTAGACACGTCTTTGTAAAATGGCAGGATACCAGAGCAAATCCACACAAACACAGAGATAAGATGGAGACTCCACAAAGAAGGCACCACAGCCAAGAATCAAACCACAAATCCTGTAGCTATGAGGCAACAATACTGCCACTGCACCATCAAATATGTAAGAAATTAAACATTCAGAAACCTGAAGTCTGAAATTCAAATGCCTGTCAATTTTATTTAACATTTGTTAATCAGGACAGTCTGACTTGGAACAAAAAAACAATTTTCAGCAGAGGCCCAGGAAGAAATAATGCAGACATGTCTTCGTAACATGGGAGGACACAAAAGCAAACCCACACAAACACAGGGAGAAGATACAGACCCCACAAAGAAGGAACCCCAGCCAAGAATCAAACCTGAGAACCTGGAGCTGTGAGGCAACAATGCTACTACTACACCATCAAATATCAAGCAAACAGACCCCACAAAGAAGGAACCCCCAACACTGCTACTACTACACCATCAAATATCAAGCAAATGACCCAACAACAAAGAAGGAACCCCAGCCAAGAATCAAACCTGAGAACCTGCAGCTGTGAGGCAACAATGCTACTACTACACCATCAAATATCAAGCATTGGAACATTTACAAACCACAGATATTATGAGGAACAGATCAGATCAAATATGAGGCAAAAATCTGCAATTTTTTTACAAATGGTGGTGGGTAGAGAACTCAAGTCTTTAACACCTGCATACAGGGTATAGGGTTCAAGCCTGAGGTATTCCCTACCACACCACCATGAGCACCTGGGGAATTTTCACACACACACACACACACACACACACACACACACACACACACACACACACACACACACACACACACACACACACTTCCCTACTAAACAATAAACACACACATTCAAATAGGCTTCCCTACTAAACAATAAACACACACATTCAAATAGGCTTCCCTACTAAACAATAAACACACACATTCAAATAGGCTTCCCTACTAAACAATAAACACACACATTCAAATAGGCTTCCCTACTAAACAATAAACACACACATTCAAATAGGCTTCCCTACTAAACAATAAACACACACATTCAAATAGGCTTCCCTACTAAACAATAAACACACACATTCAAATAGGCTTCCCTACTAAACAATAAACACACACATTCAAATAGGCTTCCCTACTAAACAATAAACACACACATTCAAATAGGCTTCCCTACTAAACAATAAACACACACATTCAAATAGGCTTCCCTACTAAACAATAAACACACACATTCAAATAGGCTTCCCTACTAAACAATAAACACACACATTCAAATAGGCTTCCCTACTAAACAATAAACACACACATTCAAATAGGCTTCCCTACTAAACAATAAACACACACATTCAAATAGGCTTCCCTACTAAACAATAAACACACACATTCAAATAGGCTTCCCTACTAAACAATAAACACACACATTCAAATAGGCTTCCCTACTAAACAATAAACACACACATTCAAATAGGCTTCCCCACTAAACAATAAACACACACATTCAAATAGGCTTCCCACTAAACAATAAACACACACATTCAAATAGGCTTCCCCACTAAACAATAAACACACACATTCAAATAGGCTTCCCCACTAAACAATAAACACACACATTCAAATAGGCTTCCCCACTAAACAATAAACACACACATTCAAATAGGCTTCCCCACTAAACAATAAACACACACATTCAAATAGGCTTCCCCACTAAACAATAAACACACACATTCAAATACGCTTCCCACTAAACAATAAACACACACATTCAAATAGGCTTGCCCACTAAACAATAAACACACACATTCAAATAGGCTTCCCCACTAAACAATAAACACACACATTCAAATAGGCTTCCCCACTAAACAATAAACACACACATTCAAATAGGCTTCCCCACTAAACAATAAACACACACATTCAAATAGGCTTCCCCACTAAACAATAAACACACACATTCAAATAGGCTTCCCCACTAAACAATAAACACACACATTCAAATAGGCTTCCCCACTAAACAATAAACACACACATTCAAATAGGCTTCCCCACTAAACAATACACACACATTCAAATAGGCTTCCCCACTAAACAATACACACACACACACACACACACACATTCAAATAGGCTTCCCTACTAAACAATAAACACACACACACATTCAAATAGGCTTCCCTACTAAACAATAAACACACACCAGTCCATTCAAATAGACATTCATTCACACACTTCCCTACCATTCTAGACTAAAATAATTAACACACTTACCTGTCCTTGCTGCCCATTCTCCATAACGTTAATCCAAATGCCCGCGCAATACTCCATAGTCCCGCGAGATTCCCGCGATCCTAATCCACAGTCCCGATGCTGACTGCTGCTGTTGCAGTCCGGCCCCGACGCGTTTTCCCAGCGAGTCTGTGCACTTTAAAAGTGCACAGACGTCTCCTATGTTTCCCTACCTGGATTTCTGGACTTCTGTGAGCATGCGCAGTAGACTCGCAGTAGTCTGGACTACTGCGCATGCGCAAAGTCCGTGAATTTAAAAATTTTTTTTTCTTTTTTTTTTTTCTTTTTTTTTTTGGTTGAGGGGGCTGCAGTCCGGCAGCCCGATAGCACGGGCCGCCCCTGAGTACTGCAGAACTAAACAAGGATATACATTTTGAGCTGTAAGAGCAGGGTCAGTCCACCTAGGCATTCTACTTGTATGTGTTCTGAGAGTGAAGCTATAACATTAGCAGTGTTTCTTAGTAATTGTCAGCGTGCTAATAAAACTGACTGTTGTAGCCTTGTGACCCCCTTCCCCCGTCCAGTGAGTGCAGTAATCCTAACTGTCCAATAGACAGTACACATTTAATTCAGATCTCTGTGATTAAAAGCAGCCCTCTCAGTGCTTTCTGCCTTAGTTTGTATCACTTGAGCCCCACCTGTTTATTTGCATCTCTATACATTCCCCTTCATTGCTAATGTATCTCCCTACTCTAATCTGTGCACAAACTGGCTACTAATAAGCAAGTCAATATGAAGACACACTCCCAACCTTAATAAACTTAGTGCTGTCTCTTCTCTCCTTCACTTTACAGGTAGAGTTTGAATTATTACTTACTCCCTCTGAGGCCTTCACTGATTGATTGCCTCTCTGGTTTTGCTGGTTTCTTTGCATTCCACCTGGTTTACACCCCTTGTGCTATCCCCTCCCCCAATGCTAAGTCTATATTGGAATCCTGCTGATAATGGAGCCATCTTTATATTACGTCTCCCACCATGACACAAACATGCTGTTCAGCAATTGAATTCTGCTTGCTGGTAAGGCATTAGACATCAGGGAATTGTTAAAGTGTTGTTTTTAGTAAATTATTTGGATCTATACAACTAGTATTCATTTTTCTGATTATTGACTACTGATCTGTGTATTTGTTTATTTAACTGGTTGATTCTGACATTCAGCAACATTGTTTTACTGACACTAAGACTGCAGCTATGTTTTCTCGATGCAATTATGATGTACTAAAACTGCTGTTAAAACTGTAATGTAAATCTAACTTACATTGTTGGAGTTAGAAACAGTATTTACTGATTTAGCACTGCAGTTGTATCTCTGCTACTGATTCAGCTGTGCTGTTAAGTGTTCATTTTACTTTTTCTTGTATGCACAGTATAATTGGCTGATAAATGTATTGTGCATGATTTATTAACCTGTTTCCAAACTAAGTTATGACACTGTGGTGTGGTAACTGTTGAAGCACTCTCAAACTGTAGCAGTAGCATCTATTCTCCTGCTCTATCCACACTATCCTCAGACTTGTATCTTTTACACCCTCCTATCTCCTCATTACTTCATTTAACCTGTCTTTGGCTCATTCTACTAGCTTCATCCTCTCTTTTTCTCTCTCTTCAGAGCACACTCAAGCAACTCTGCAGTCTGCGGCTACCACCCCACCCATACAGTCTAAGAAGGAATCAGTACTGCAGAACTAAACAAGGATATACATTTTGAGCCTCAAGAGCAGGGTCAGTCCACCCAGGCATTCTACTTGTATGTTTAATGAGAGTGAAGCTGTAACATTAGCAGTGTTTCTTAGTAGTTCTCAGCGTGCTAATAAAACTGACTGTTGTAGCCTTGTGTCCTCCCCCAGCAAGTGCAGTAATCCTAACTATCCAATCGACAATATACATTTAATTCAGATCTATGTGATTAAATTAACTATCAAGCAGCCCTCTCAGTGCTTTCTGCCTTGGTTTGTATCACTTGAGACCCACCTGTTTATTTGCATCTCTGTATATTCCCTTCATTGCTAATGTATCTCCCTACTCTAATCTGTGCACAGACTGGCTGCTAATAAGCAAGTCAATGTGAAGACACACTCCCAACCTTAATAAACTTTGCTGCCTCTTCTCTCCTTCACTTTACAGGTAGAGTTTGAATTATTACTCACCTCCTCTGAGGTCTTCACTGATAGATTTCCACCAATTGCCTCCCTGGTTTTGCTGGTTTCTTTGCATTCCACCTTGTTTACACCCCTTCTGCTATCCCCCTCCCCCAATACTAAGTCTATGTTAGAATCCTGCTGAACATGGAGCCGTCTTTAATGGGGCACTATCTAGTTTCTAAAATCAGTTGCTTGCTAGAGGACCTTGTTTACCTTTTAGTGCAGTGTAAGTCACATGTTCACACAGAGGCAGGGTTTTTGGAGAAGCTTGTTAGCGTACTGTAGGTCAGATTTCACAAACTTCAGTGGGGGATGGTAATAGGAAGTGTTAACAGTTTGCAGTTGTCCTTTTGTATTTTCCTTCCCCCACCCATAGGCCATTTACTTGAATGACTAGTTTAGCCTCAGCCAGAGATGTTGATAGTCACACTCAGATCTTCAGCCTTTGCAGCATTGAAATTACATCTTTACAGCAGTGAAATTACATCTTTAGTATGTGCTTGTTTTCTGTAACACTTAGTGGAATGATTACCCCAGCCTAGGCAAATGTATTTTCTTTTGTTTCTTTTTGTTTCATGCGTGTTGCTACATGCCGTTTTCTCTTTACCAGTAATTATTTTTCATATGATGTGCAATAGTGTTGCTTATTAGTACATTTACTCATGCAGACATACATTTATAAAACAGTTTCCCTCATTTCACAAGACAGCAGTGCTTTGCAGAATTGCATCTTGGAACTAAACCATTGAGTTGCAAATATCCTAAGATTCTAGAAGAATAAAAAAACATAGACAACTTTGAAATTGAATCTTGTTGCTATACTAAAAGTATTTTCCCATTAGCTGACTCTCTTCAGGAATCACACTGTAACTGCCTGTATAATACTGATTCCATCCAACAGAATTTATTTTATTTTTGTTCCCTGCACTGTGGTAAAATGTTTGAATCTTTCATTCTTTTCCTGAATATCTGACTGCAGTGAAGTTGCACTGGTTACCATTTCAAAGTTGAGGCAAATGTAGTCTCTATATTTCCCTATCTGTGTACATACGTTGTTGTGTCTTTCGGCTTTTCCCGGTTAGGGGTCGACACAGCGGAACTCCGGTCTGCTAATGATTGGCTGTAGATTTTTATGTGCTGGCTTGCCGGGCCTAACACATAACCTTCAACGAAGGAATGCCCATTCACGCATGTCGCCACACAGAAGACGCTCTAACTGAGAATCGAATGGGCAACGTCTAACTGTGAGGCGACAACACTACCGCAGCACCACAACTGCATCCGTACATATGTATATATACAATATGTAATTTAAGTTTATATTCATGTGGCTGTAAAACCACAGCCTTGCTATGTCTTACTGACTGGCTAGCAATTCGAGGCATTCTTGAGTGCCTGTCAGATTTGTATATGCTGGATATGGGATAATGCATGTATTTTTTTTAAACTTTGTATGCAGTGCACATAATGGTTTTAGTGGTGTACTTCACTGTTAATACTGGACTTCTCATAACTTTTCTCAAACGTGCCTCATGTGACTCAGATGGCTGTGTTGAGACTACTTACCCCCTTATCAAGACAGAAACAGATAATGACACATTATACATGCATTTATTTAAATTATGTGTTTATCATATTTATTGCTTTGGTTGTTTAAAATATATTTGCTGTATATTTTTATGTCTTTATAGAGCCACATATATGTGTATGTCTATACACACACACACACACCTGTCTCTGAATTTATGTAAATCTCTGTTTATGTATACAGACATACACACCTATATGTGTGGTGTGTTGGTAGATATATACATACATATATACATGCACACTCTCATACACTGGCATGCAGGATGTATTTTAACAAAGGTGACAGTATAGCTGCTCCATACAGCATTTGTGCCACTGACCCTTTATTGCTAGCTTTACAAGTAACAGTTTTTTTTTTCCATTTGCCATATGCCACTTAACAAGAGTATTAAAGTGTGACTCATACTACATAAGCTTAACCAGACATATTGGTAAGGCCATGGAACGAATCATCATGGGCCCTGTAAATAAGGAGACAGGTGATCTCCAAATCCTTGATCCAACACGGTTTGGTTTTGTCAAAGACAGGTCATGCCTGTTAAACCTAGTAGACTTCTTGAAAAACATCACCAGAGCCATAAATGAAGGCAAATCTGTGCCTACAACCTACCTTGACTTAGCTATCCCACATTTGGGCATCAATGATAAACTCTCCGAGTTGAATATCAACCTTTATGTTGTCAGGTGGGTTTCTAACTGGCTCACCACCAGATCACACTGAGTCAAAGTTGAGGAATTTACCTCAGCCAGCAGACCTGTAAACAGTGGGGTTCCACAGGGGTCAGTGTTGGGCCCCCTGTTGTTTGGAAAATATATCTCAGAAGTTCAAGCCAAAACAGAAGGGCTGTGGCTAAGTTTGGTGATGACTGCAAATTAGGTGCAATAATTGAATCTCCAAATTATCTCAATATACTTCAAGAGGGAATTACACAAATCAATGATTGGTGCCAAAGCCATGGACTGAAACTCAGTGCTACAAAATGCATCATCATCCCCTTCAGTAAAAATTACATCCCTGCAGACTATCATATAAATAATACCCTACGTAACAACTCAGTAGTGAGATACTTGGGAATGCAAGTTGACTGTAGCCTAAACTTTGACCACTATGTGTCTACTGTGGTAAGGAAGACATTCTACGTTGCTCACCTCATTAGCAAAGGCATTGTCTCAAGAGGAAAAGAGGTCATAACTCCCTTGTAATCGACCCTCATCAGGCCAGTAATTTAGTACAATGCTCCCTTTGGTCTGTGCCTTACCAGGCACCTGCAGCAACTTGAGAGACCTATGAGATTTCTAACCAAGAAACACATTGTACATTGACAGACTGAAGTCACTATCACTATACTCAGTAGTGTACAGACTACTAAGAGGAGACTTGTGCCTGGCCTACAGAGCAATCTCAGATCCAAACCTAATGGAAATGCTGCGAATCTGCAACTCAAATGGCATAAGGGTCACTTGCTCCAGTGATCTAATCCTAGCCTGTGACGCATGTAGGACCTGCTAGAGAGACAGATGTGTCTGTCAGAGGCTGACACTCCTCTGGAATAGGCTACCAATTCACATCATACAGATCCCCTCTATGACCCTGTTTAAGTGTAGCCTGAATGACTGGATGGGAAACCATAAATTACTTGCCTGGGAGTTCACCTATGACCTTCCTAGATATGGGCAGTCAGTGCTAAGACTTTCAGGTTAGGCTAGATCCTTTATATTGGGTTTCTCTAGTGTTTTACTGGGTACACAGCTAGACTTATAAAGGCCTTTGGGTCAGCAGCCTAGTAACCACCTATGTCTAAATTTTTAGAGATGATAATCTTACTTTTGCGTTGGCGCACTCTGACTGCACTGCATTTTTTTTCAGGGTAACTATTGCCATATCCCTAAGAATTTGGTGGAGAGAAGTACTTGGGAGGAAGTAAGCTCAGCAGCAGGTGGCCAACAGTAATTACATGTAGACATTAATTTGCCATTACAAAGTTGGAGTTCTCCCTGGATATACAAACAGAAGACAAACAAGGTACTCCCAACTCAAAATCAGACAACATATGTATAGTTTAGGCAGGGAGCAATCAGAAAAAAAGGTGAGCTGAAGAATAATTGACATTTTACACTGTTGCTTTCACAGTGGGCTCAATTCCAGGACAGTGGCACTGGAAAAAGCACAAGTACTAGTGTGGGTACAAATTTATTCACACTATCAGTGGACGTATGATAATAACAGATAATAAACGCCCTCAGTACAGGTAATTAGGTGGCTTACAAAAGGACACTACAGCAGTTTAGAGACACTAGGAAGGTGCAAGGTTGTCCAGTTGTATGGCTAATAATCACTAAAACAATGGAAGGCACACACCCTGCTACTGTTAGAGGCTGATTAAAACAAGTTGTAGTTAGCATTACTATCAGCTGGCTGCACAAAGTCATGGGGGGACAGTGCAAGCCTTATGGGAAAAACTCCAAAATATATGTCATCAGTAAAACAACAGATTTAGTTTATCAGCCCTGTGTGGAGCATATAGCTAGTCAAAATAAGAATATTCTAAGGATAAATAGAAGCAACCTGTGACTGATCAGGAGGTGAAGAACCCATTGTTGACTCCAGCCTCAGGGACCACAGAATGGAATGTAGCACAATGCCTATACCATTACCAAACACTGTGCCTACAACAGAGAAGCCCACTCACACAATTTCATCATAGACTGTCACTTAAGAAGGAGCAGTTTTCTGCCATGAGAAGGGTACCCTGCTTACCTAGCTTCAGGTGAGGGCTGCATTGAAGAAAAAAGACTATTGAAGCTTGAACCCCAAACATATACCCCAACACTCAGTTAGATTCCATGCTCATTTAGCATGAAATGAAAAAAAAACAAGAGTGCATCTCCACATATAACAGACATTTTAAAAACAAACTTTAATAAACATCCAATGACTTTATGTGACAAGGACAAGCGCTTTTGGCATAAAGCCTTCTTCAGATCCTAGATAATGCCTGAATTTTGGTAAAATAAAAGCACATTCTCTCCAATCATTACAAACAGCCCAGCTCACATGATGTATAATGTCATTGCTTAGCAACACCAATCAGATGCGGCTATTCTCGGCAAGCCTCTTGCTGATCAAATTAAAACAAATCTCTAGACTTCTTAATACTACAGAATGTAGCCCTTCCAATAAATAACATTGGATTTCAACATGCTTCTTGAGTAACCTATCAGAGAATTGAGGTTATCTCCTCGTACTTAATCTTCATTCCTTCAAGAAAGGTTTGAGTGGGACATGTCCATTTAAACCTGGTGGTTGTCTGCTCTTAGATCCATTATCCATTTGGCTTCTTCCACTTCCATCCTATTGACAATATCACCTTCTCTCAAACTTTGTTTGATCATGGAAATCACCATAAATTTAAATGAATGGTTAGTATTGGCAGATATATGGTTATATAGAGCATTGGTCTCTACCTTATTTCTTATATCTGAATGATGCTTAAATATATGTTCTTTAAGCATTCTGTTGGTTTTTTCCACATAATAGGCCGAGCAGAGATTACACCTAGCAATGTATATAACATTCTTACTAACACAGTTGGCAGAACCAGTAAATGTATAGCTTTTGCCTGTGAATGGTACACCAATTCAAAACTCTGCTCAAATACCACTTCACTAAAAACTGGCTCTGCTCCTGCACCAAGCCAGGCTAATACCACATAAGCCCACATCAAATTTCATCCCCTAAATTTTATAGTCTCCATGTGTACCCCACTCCCACTTGTTACCACCACCTATCAGCTACCTAAAATAAGAGTATAATTTGATCATTTCTTTTCTTTTGTAAGGGTGTATATATATATATATATATATATATATATATATATATATATATATATATATATATATATATATATATATACTATACTCAAATGATCAATAAAGATGGACCCCTGCCCTCAAAAACAAAATATATGTATATAGTTAGATAGATAGATAGATAGATAGATAGAT
The DNA here is from genome assembly GCF_019279795.1 of Protopterus annectens. Classification (NCBI taxonomy): domain Eukaryota; kingdom Metazoa; phylum Chordata; order Ceratodontiformes; family Protopteridae; genus Protopterus; species Protopterus annectens. The sequence goes on along the minus strand of NC_056751.1, from coordinate 722,038,092 downwards.
AGATAGATAGATAGATAGATAGATAGATAGATATAAATGACTTTACTATATAATAACTTTCTCCTTTTCACTAAAGTGCCTATTGTATATTGTACTTTCTTTATTGTCTCTAGATATTTCTGTTAAATTCTATGTAAAACCAACACTGTACCTGTCAATGTTGTTCTTGGTTTATTGGAGCTTTTCTCCCTGGGCCTCCGCTGAAAATGATCTTACAACCAGATGGACTATCCCTGTCAACAAATGCAAAATGAAATAAATAAATAAAATAAAAGTATTGGTAGAGTTAATTACTCTGCAGGCTTTACAAAATCTGCACCTCTGCATAACTATATGCAAAGTATTGATCCTTGGACTATTAGTTGTACTACTTAGTCCATCCTTGTTACATAGAAGCCTTTTCTAATTCTTCCTATTTTTAAAAGTGAATCTAGGTGTTTTACCAACTATTTCTCTTATTTTGCTATCAGATGTCAGAATGTGCCAGTACTTCTTAATGGTAAAACACACTACTGCATTGTCAGTGCCATAGGTGACATTAAATCTCATCACACGTTTCCTATCTCCTTCACCTCCATTATTCTCTTTCTTTTTTTGCCCAGAGTAATAAGGTCTGCCTTTCTTTGTTTGAAGGTCCATTGCTTTCTTTGGGGTTGTTCCCATTTAATCTGTAACCTCGCTCCACAAAATAATTTATTAACTTACTTTCTTCCTTTAGAAAATTCTCATCTTGCGTGCATAATCTAGAGATATGTATAATCTGATTATCTACAATGTTGTGAAATATATGTCTTGGATGAATGCTAGAGTAATGAAGCATATGATTGCACCACATTGATTTCCTGTTTAATGTTGTGTCTGTTCCATTTTTCAAATTCAATGCCACCTTCACGTCCAAGAAAATAAGAGCACTGATAAAACCCAAAAAACGAAATGACAAAGCTGCACGGACTGCTGAAAAAATCCTTTTACTTCGAATAAGTTAAAACCAGCATAAAATAACACACAAATATAGTAAATAGTCAAGTAAGGTAAGCGCTTTTGTTTGTCAGTTGCCAAACTTTTTCAAACAATTAACCATCATTTCCTGTTGGTTAAATACTCAAACCCAGTGATGTAATGCAATGTATTTCCATTGACATTTTAAAGAAACAATGTGTCCTAAAAAATATATATATAATAAACATTCCCCGGGATTCATGAAGCTCGGCGCAAGGCCGGCGTAAGGCTTGCGCCAGCGGTGCAGTGAATAGCCGGCGCAGTAGCACCATATACATATTAATGAGAGTGCACCGGAATCACAGACACGTGCGTAGTGTACGTGAGCGAGCCCAGGTAGGATGCGTCTGGAGGCGTGTCTAAGCCGGCATGAGGTGAGCAACCTAATGTGCTGACAGCCACGGTCCGCCCACAATAGTAATGGCAGCAGCCAGGTACCGTGCAGAATGAAACGCACGTACAGTATGCAACATAGTACCCGTCCCAAATTAACGGAGAAGCAAATACAAGCCACGAAGGCATAAGTGTACCCATCCAAGGAGCAAAGGATACGCATAAGACCGCGTTCGTCTCGCAATGCACTGTCAGTGTTTACACTCAGAGAAGGTGTACAGCCGCATGTCAGCGCGCCGCACCGACATAGGAGCAGCGATTAAGGTCCCCACCTGTCCCACTTTGGGTGGGGCAGACTCTCTATGGCCAGTTGTGTCCCGAAAAAACGTATTAGAAATGGCTGATGTGCTACGATTGTAGGACACAATGATATCCCGTATTTAATGTAATGGTAGCATGAAGTGGTTATTTCTGTAACAGAAATACCTAAATGACACAAGAAACAGAATAAGCAAGCAAATCGCCACAACAATAAGCTTATATCTAGGCAAACAAGTGAAGTTCTATGCTATATAGTGACCGTGTGTATGTGTCGGCCTGTAAAGTCAGATGTGAGTCCCGGAAATATCCCAGATCGGAAACTGGAAAAGGTGGAAACCCCAGTAGCGACATGGGCATGGTCACCAGGGTTACCTGCTGTCCCAATGTGCCATGGACAGTCCCAGATTGGACAGTTGTGTCCCTGCAACAATCGGAAAAATGGAAAATGACCTCCGATCCCCTGCCAAGAAAATTCCCGCAATATACATGTAATAGTAGCATAAAACATATACATTACTATATGAAACACAGACACGGCACAAGAAAATAAATAAGGAACCCAAATGCTTACAGAATAAGCTTATAGTATGGCAAACAAGTGAAGTTCTGTCAACTGCACTAGCCGTGGGTATGTGTAGTCCTGCAAATTCCGAAGTGTCCACATAACATGCCCCACTATGGGCATTGGAAAAGGTGCCAACCACAATGGTCACAAGCAGTAGTGAGAGTACATAGCCGGGTAGCTGTGTTGACATAACAACAGTAAGGAAGCAAGATACCTCAAACACAGGCAAACATGTGCATAGCAACATATCCCACACCCAGCAACGTGTCTGTTGCATACACTGGATGGCGTATGATGAAGTGTAATATCCAGAAGCAGAACCCATGCATTCGGATGTACTACACAATAGCCTCATTGTACATGTCAGTCCCACCCATGTATACCTCTGCACCCAAACCTGCTAGCATCCGTGTGCAGCTATACAACCACACACAATGTGCATACCTGAAATTTGGTAAGATGTTTGTGTTAGGCAATGCCACGCGGGCAAATACGTACCCCACATGTCACCAACCCACCGCAGGTACAGATATGTAAATGGCTGCATGTGAATGTGTCAGCAGAATGTGTACATCCCGCATGTAGTATGTACCCGTCCAAACCATATAGGTTTGCATACGACACGGTGCACATAACTGTACACATGTGGACAAGTCGGGTCGTTGGACCACCGCATGGATGATTATCTATGCAGTGAAGTCGATCACATATAGCGGAACAGGTGCCTACCAAACAGGACATCCTAACAGGGTGCTACAGGCAAAGAAGGGGAAGCTGGGACATCACATGTGGAGAGTAGCGTTGCTGGACGGACAAATACACACGGTCAAGGTAAAGGACGGAACAACATGCATACGGCCGGATCGATGTTGTTCGAAAAATATATAGAAACACATAAGTACCAGTCTAGACTCGAAATACTATATAATGCATTGAATTGTACCGTACAATATGGCAGTAGAACTAAGCCTGCATGTAATTGGTGAAGCTAAGCTGTAGTGTGATGGAATTCTGAACCTGGCAGTAAGCAGTACAGCAGGCTCATGTCTGTCAGCATTAATTATTTGCTGGGTTACAGAACAATAAATGTATGTACATGCATAACAGCACTCCTTCCCCAGAGGAGGATGGCCTTGTGAGCTCAATTGAAGATAACAGTACAACTCCCTACCAGAGAGACAAAGCAACGTATTAAGAAATTAACTGTCCACTGTATCGTAACAGTCTAGGGTCCTTGAAACAGCTACAATCACAGAAGGACACTGTAATGTACAAGGTGCCTTGCAAGGCTGTGTTATTCCCATGGGAAAACATTTTAAAAGCACGACCCCAGCACCCACGTATGTATAGACTATTGTGGACCATAGTGATGGAAATGCCCTGTGACCGACCACGTCAGTAAGGTGGGCAAAAGCTGATTGTAAACACTATATAAAGAAACTGCTTACTGTATAGAGTCAGACAAAACTCACATACTTGGACTGTATATTATTTAGCCTGCCTGTGTACACTACTAAAACTTTCCGAACCCGAGCCTCCTGTGTTGTCGACTGTCACATAGAAAAGCCTACTGATAACTACAGTCTGGTTTTAACAACTTATTTCACATTGTGATCCTTGTAATCCGGAATTCCCTTGGTAAGCTACAGGTCACAGTGCATGGCTGGTTAGACATGTACGCTGGAGAATATGCATAAATGGTACTTCTTGAATGAAAAGACCTCCGACTGAATTGTTGTGTGTAAAGAGGCTGTTTACTGTCTGATCTGTGGCTGTAAAGTGGGAAACTGGATCCCAAGAAGAAAACGTGCAGCCTTAAACAGGAGGCCCAGGTAAGGAGTGTTTGCCTTTTCGTCTCTATTGTAGATCAGGGACCAGACTACATTGTGTTCCTGTTAACAGTAGTGATATCGGGTCGAAGACCTACCCACATACTGTTAAATCTGAACATAGGTCAGGGGAACACACAGCAGAGTAAATAGTGATTGTAGACACTACAGTGGATACAGGGAAGGAGACACCACGTGGTATGACAGAAGGGTACGTAGCAGTCGTGTAGAGGATATGGGAGATTATTGAAGAAACAGATCATGTGATCCGCGTTTGACGGGTGACGTGATGAATATGCAATCGCAGAGAGCACATAATGTGAGTTACGCAGCAAAATGGGGTAATAAATATGACATTGATGGTATATTACACAAAATATCGTTACTGAAACATTGTAATCCCTGAAAATTTGATGCACATGTTCCAGGGTAAACACCTGCTCCACCCTGAGAGGGACAGTCCCTCATTGGCCAGCCGTGTCCTGTAAACAAACCGAACAAATGGCAAATGTCCTGATATCTCAGGACAAACATTTCCCAGATATCTATCAAAATGGTAGCATAAAACAGTAAATTTGTATGTGGAACAGCAAAATATAATAATAAACAGAATAAGCAACTGAAATGCTACAACAATTGGTCGCTCGCCTGGCAAAACGTGAATTCCTGTCCTATGTACTGGCCGTGGGTATGCATTTTCCAGGAAAATTACACGTTCCGAACACTAATGTCCCACATTGTGCATTTGAAAAGGTGGCAGCCCTAAGATGTGCAGGCGACAAAACAGCGACAATTGGCTATCCGTCATGCACATCGGTGGACTGAGGTAGTGTACCGAAGGGAACAGAACACTACAAATGGCTAAGCACCATACGTACACAGAGAAGATCATAATACAGTAGTACCGATAGCCCCCCCCCCCACAACCCCCTACCACCTCCGATACCACATCCAGGATATTAAGCGGGAGGGCAGGCTAGTCCCCACACGTTACCTGTGGCAACAGAGGTAGCACAACGAACAAATGTAACAGAAGCTATTGAAACCATATCCCGAACACGTAACATACCTAGGGACACCCGAGTAAGAACACAGTACTAAAACAGAGTGAGGATATCTGTCAATTAATTGAAGTACCGAACCCTCATGCAGGACAGGAAGGCCAGGACCCAACCCCCGTAGCGTATAGACCGTGGACACCAGAAGATATCTGTAAAGTCATAGAGGGAATTCCCCATCCACAAAGTAATCGCTATTCACCATGCAATACCCCTGTATCTCCTGATCGGAAACCAAAAGGGGAATGGCGGATGGTACAGTATGTACAAGCTGTAAATCATGTAAGAATACGTAGGGTAGCGTTGGTGCCAGACCCACACACTATATTCCATGCTATGAATATACCACAGAAGTATCTTACCGTGGTACATATAAGCTATGCTTACTTTGCAATACCCATACATCCACATAGTCCGTATTGCTTTGCATGTACAGTCAGGGTGACAGATACAGCCATACCCTGCTATCGCGGGGATACTGTGAAAGTACAACGATATTCTCACAGGGGATGGCTAGCCACATTCCGGTGTTAACTCCACCCGGGGCCAGTCAAGTTCTACTTTATTTGGATGATAGTCTGCTTGCGGCCCCTACCCAGCAGCAATGTATGGAAGATACAATAGCATTATTGAGATAATCAGCAGAACAGGGACATAAAGTAAGCAAGCATAAATTGCAACTACAGAGAATACAGGTCAATTACCTGGCATATCTGGTATCCAAGTAGGGTAGAACATCACATCACGATAGGAAGGTAGCAAAATAATAAGCACCCAAGCCAACTAACAAGAAGGGAATGATGTCCTGTCTGGGCCGACTAACATTTGTCAAATCTGGATACCCAACAATGCAGTGGAATCCGCTGTATTGTTTGCCTTAACCTTTAATACACCTATGGCAGCACAACACATACTACACTGGATTACAGTAGCAGAAACAGCGTTCTGCAGACTAGAACGATTGATAGCCTCAACAGCTGTAGTAGGTCTCGTGAATAATCATAACACATGTTGTCAGACCGTAGATTGTAAGCGGAGATATATGACGTCAGTTTTGATGCAACAGCAGGGAAGTAAGCAACGCTACATAGCTGACTACTCATTGCAGTTGGACACTGTGGCATGGTCAGTGCCACATTGTGTACAGGCAGTTGTTGTAGCACCCATGGCAGTACAGGCCCCGGCCATAATGTTACTAGACCACCCTCTCACTGTGAGAATGTCTCATGCAGTTGCGATCAGTCTGCTGCAAGAGAAGACAGCATTCCTGACCCGTGCTAGACATTTGTCATGTTTGACCATACCACTGAGTCAACCTCATATGGTGATTGAACGGTGTACAACATGAAACCTATCAACGTCACGTCCGACACCTGTGTATGGCACACCACACAGTTGCCCATACGAAATGGATTAAATAACAACACACAGACATGATATCACTGATATACCCTTAGATGATGCAGAGGTGACAGTTAATGTGTACGGATCATGTAGACAGAGTCCTACAGGAACGAATCAAGTAGGTTATGCAGTACTCATTGATAATGACATTGTAGACGGCCAAACCCTGCAGCATAACGTGTCTGCTCAAGCAGCAGAATAGATAGCTTTAACACGTGCCTGTACTGTAGCGGAAAACTGATGTGTGGACATATGTCCCGATAGTCAGTCTGTTGTCTGTGCAGTGCATGTTTATGAGCAGCAGTGGAAGAATAGGGGAATGATAACATCCACCGGTAAACCGATTAATCATGCGCATTCGATCTTGAATGCATTAGACTCCATGCAGTTACCCACTGAAGTAGGTAATTGTAAATGTGCAGGGCATAGAAAGCAACAGGATAACAGTAGGAAAGGTAAGGCATGAGCTCATGCACCTGCAAAACAAGCAGCCTCACATTCGGAAAGTGTTTGTGTGAATGAGGGATGACAAACCTCAGACAGTTTAGATGTAGAGACTGTACAAACAATGCAAACAGCAACTACGAAAGCAGAAAAGCCGACGTGGTTATGACGAGGAGCAATCCTTGAACATGGACTGCACATATCCACAGTGAGAAAGCCAATATTAACGTCTAATGTATTCAGATATGCGGCTTTGTGGAGCCATGGGTAGAGACATGTCTCAACAGGGGGGATGGTACATTTGGTTAACAGAATACCCCTAACATACGGAATTACGAACCACATACAAACCCCATGAGCACCGTGTCACGTTTGCAGTAGATATCATGCACAGGGAGTATTTAAACCGAAGGGAGTGAGTTTACCTACACCACCATAACCGTTCCGTACTATTTGTATGGAGTTCATACATCTGCATAAATGTGAAGGGAACAAATACTGTTTAGCGATTACACATATATATAATCAAAATGGGTAGAAGCATTCCCAACCATTAATCCGGATGCAGCAGCAGTGGCAAAGGTGCCAGTAAAATAAAGTATCCCTAGATCTGGCATGCTGTAAAGAAGCTACAGTGACAATAGAACACATGTAGTGAACCAGACAATCACGCAACCTGGGGGATTACTTCGTATTACCATGAATGTAAATTGCATGTACAACCCACACTCAGCACGACTGCTGGCGCCGTAGAATGGGATCCCGAGAAATAAGTAGAGGAGGTTGGTGGGTGACATCCAGACGAGTTACATGTGCTGTCTACCTCTAGCATTGCTGAGCATGACAACAGTTCCAAATGTAAAGTGCTGCACCCACTTCGAAGTAGTATGTGGAATGGCATACCATGTGCCAGAGTGGAAAGCTGTCATGCCTGCAGAGCCGGAGGTCGATGACTCAGTAGCAGGTGACATGAGAGGACTGTTAAGTAGTAACACTGTTCTTCAGTTAAAGTCTGTTACAGATAAGAGCAAACGAAGACGGACGCATAGCTGACACCAGTATCCTGTGTGTATGTCACTGTTATCCAAAGAACATTATTGCCAAGTGGACATTGCGAAGGTCTGTACCGGGTACTGTTGGCAACGCCTACCGCAGTAAAGTTTGCAGAGAGGTCGTCCTGGGTCCACCTCACATTTCTCAAACCGGTAAAGGATATCAAGTCTGATTGACATCTTGTAGCTGATATACCAAAGAGCCTGAATCACCTGGCCAAGACTGTATAACAATACAAAGCAACCCCAAAGACATTAATGTTCGCTGTCCTAATGATTATACACCTATTAACCATGTTTGTGTTTACTTCACATTTTCTGGGACCTTACCTGCATATAACTACACGGATACAAATACTGATACGTGATGAACTGGCCACAGAGTGTCTTCCACAGTTCAACAGATACCTAGGCATGACGCGTGTGCATATAGAGACTAGGAACACTTTAAATTGCTGTGTTTGTACTGCCATACCTACATCATATGGAGGACTTCCGATGCATGTTGTCCCCTTGGGTATAGATTGAGACTTGTGAATATCTACACTTTGATACAGGTTCTGTGAGATCACAGGACAACGTGGCAATGTACTTACCTGTTACACAAAAAGGAATTGTATGTTATCATAAACATGATACAGTTTCAGTTGTTGGGAGTATTTGTAACATAACTGTGTCTTACGAATGTCATATAACAGCCAAAGATCACAGTACTACTTGTAGCACCATTCCTAATTTGTATTGAAACATCATGAGAACAATGTTGAAGGATGTGCAGAAACATCCTGAATTGTATAAACAGTCCTCTGTTAGAGACAGGAATATGTTACATGCAGAGGTAACCCGCATCAGTAGTAAAGTAGAATATTGTTATGTTGTTTGTGGGAAATAAGCATATCAATGGTTACCTGGGAATTGGTCCGGCAGTTGTTATTTGGGTTATCTGGCTCCAGTCACATGACATACTGTACAATTGCCTGTGGGTGCGAAACGAACTATAACACATATAGCTCGAAGAACTGGGAACACAGTCGAGAAACCTACTAATCCAGTGGGTGAAATGGAAGCTGTTCTGACATTCCAGTCTTCTGCAAGAGATAAAGGAATATCGATTCATATGGACATGAGTGACAGCGTCACAACCTGGGCTGGAACACTCCCAGCTTCTGGAGTAGTGAAATCAATCAGGGAACAGAGGAAGTTATCAAAACCTGTCGGAGGAAGGATGAATGTGACCTTCCGCTCTTGAACATGTGACTGATGAACTGGATGCAATGAGAACTGTTGTGTCACAAAATGTTATAGCGCACGACTGCACCGTGGCGCTGAGAATTGGTACGTGCGCGCTTACTGAAGAAGATCGCCGTGTCCAACTACCACATGAAGAGACCAAAAGCAACGCCCAGCTAGAGGTAATATAGCAGGTGTCATCCATGGCGGAACCAGGCCCAAACCCACTGACGAACCATTTCCACAAACCATTGGGTGGATGGGGTCAGTCATACTGAATATCATGATTGCCATTTGTGTTGTTCTGCTCATATTGGGAGCATGTGTCTAGTGCGGGATACTGTGCATGTAAGTATTAGTCATGGACTCTGGCGACATACCTGTACCCGAGACTATGTATCAAGACCTGTAGTGGTATTTGTCAATAGAAAATGCAATCCTACTTGCAATGTACAACAAATTACTTGCCTAGTTAAACGTTCCACAGAGGAAGAGGCTAGGGAATGAAATAATGTTGTATATGTTTCTGGATAGAGTATAAGCAATCAAAGGAGGGAGAATGTTAGCAAAATACATATTTAAACTTATATATGATGTGCAACATTAGAAGCAAATAGTGTATAATGCACATTATTCTACCTGACAATATGGCAGTACAGCTTCTCATGCATGTAATTGCTTGTAGTGTAGCTGCAGTGTGATTGAACCCTGACCCTAGCAGTAACCAGTGCAGCAGGTGTATGTCAGTCAGCATTACTCATCTGCTCGGTTACAGAATAATAAATGTATGTACAGGTATATCTGTCATCCTTCCACTGAGGAGGATAGGCTTGTGAGCTCTAACACAGAGTACAGCTGCTCAGCAGAGAGACACAGGAACCTAGTAGGACACGGAGTGAGGACTGGATATGAACAGTGTTGGAACCGTGACAGAGCAGAATCTTCCAAAGTACAGTCTAAGTGAATATGTGGCTCGCAAGGTTGGGCTATCCTCATGGGAAAACATGTAATAAGCATTACATGAGTACTGTTGTAGGAATACAATGTTCTGTACTCTAGCAATGTAAATGCCTTGTGACTGACCACATCATTAATATTTGCAAAAGATGATAGTATACAGAATGCTCATACAGATGTAACATGTATAGAGTTGAACAAATGTCTACACTTTTACTGCATACTTCTTTGCCTCCTGCTGCACAGTAGTAAAATGTTATTAATCCCAACTTCCTGTGTTAATGAGTGTCATTTTGAAAATACGAATGAGTGTTACAGTTTGATTTTAAAGACTTAATTGACAGATGTTTACGTTCTAGCATGGGAATAGGTCAAGCCAACCATCACAATGTCCATGTGTACCACATACACACAGCCAGTAACACGCAGTAGTAGTGCATGAAGGCATACACGACTGTGGGAATAGTACAGGACATATGGCACGTGCCAAGTGCAGATGCATGACACAAACCCCAGGATGGGTGTCCCTGCAAAGGGGAACATGTGCCAACTACACCTCCCACAGATGTACCGGCAATAAAAACACATGGCAAACACACAGACACACTACTGTCCAACACATGACCGCAACGGAGCCTGGTCAAACACCAACATGAAGCATGCACAAACAGGGACTTGAGTAATGTTTGCCTTAACACCCCCCCATAGGCCAAAGAAGAATAGAATGGACATATGCATGTAATGCTGTGAAGGATGTGTGGTAGTCCTCAGTATCACAGTGTTAGGGACACAGATACACTGTCATCAACGGTGACGTATGTGCAACGTACACAGCATACCTGCATGTAATACAGAGGACAATCATGTGCCACAGAAATATACAGTGGCGAAAGACTATAGTGGATAGACAATTGTACATGTGACAAACTATGAATATAGGTTCACATGTCCATAGGTACAGGGTAGGCCATCGTCCCAGGCCCAGCCATAATACTACACCATAGTTAGGATGACTTTGCCAACCTTCTGTGCTTCAGATGAAATACCCATGATATTGCTGTATCTCCGTCAAGCACTGATAATGATGTAATCCCTGGCCTATACCTGCAATTCTCCATCCAATGGACAACATAGCTGTGAACAAGGCTAGGAAGGATGTTTGTCTCACATGTACTGTGATGTAGATCCACAGCATAATGAGTGTCTGGGTGATATATGTGTCACTCAAACACATCCCATTAATGACAGTGACAAGGTAAATGTCACCTGCCCTAGTGGTTCTGAGGGATGCGGATACAGTAGGTGAAGCATACACATGACATATGGGTTGACATGGCCTTGCATGTCAGGCACAGGTCAACACTAAACAGCAGGTATGTGACGTGATGTGGCAGGGGTCCTACAAGTGGGGCAGCATTACACAAAATGGTGTCATCCTGCATCTGTACAACAATCAACCTATGTGGGCTTCCCAGCTGCTGTAGGTGTATGGTCAGATACAGTCTGAATGGGGCAATGTAGTAGATCATAGGTGTAACACATAATGGGTACAAGGAGACAATGACCTAGCCTGATGTAGATGTGAATCCCTGCACCAACAGGTGGGCAATGTAGAAGACCCACACAACCACGATAGCAACATGTGTGTGGAATGAATGGTGACTGTCAAACACTGTGCCCTGATCCCTGGTAATCACCCCTGTGCTGAGTGGACAGCCACCTATATGCTGGACAGGGGTGACCTAGTAGTTCTCCACAGGTATGATGTTGCATTACGTCGCATTTAGCTGTAGGACATGTCCCTGACAGCAGATATGCATACCTGGGAGGCCCCTTCGAAGGATATCTGTGTCAGATGTCTGTCCCACTATGGCACCTGTTCTGCAGTCATCTACAAACACTGTTGCCCATAGCACCCCTGTGTGTGCCTGTACCGTGAAAATGTAGGTGTATGACAGGAGTGCAGACATGGAAGGGCCCCATGGGACACCACTTGTGACAGGCAGTAGGTCTGACATGCTGCCAGCAACTATGACTGTGTGTGTTGTGTCACATAGACAGTTTACAACACATTCTGTGATGTACGTGTTCACATCCCAGCCAATGGGTTTATCAGCGATACCTGAGGGGGGTAATGTGATGAAGGGCTTTGCCAGGTCGAGGTAGACTGTATGGACTGCAACAACCCATCAGTGGCCTCGGCGACTGTCCCGAAAATGTCAACCATGCTTTAAAGGCATGAACCGCTCCTGAACAGGACAAACCGTGTGTGATGCAAAGTATGTATGTCCCCTATGCAGTCATGTACAAGCCGCAGTATGATCCCTCCCCATGTCTTTGCAGATAGGTCTCCTCAGGGTAATGGGACAGTAATAACCAGCCTCAGTGGAGGTATTGGCCATGTGACTTGGGACTACAGTTGCCATGTGACACAACCTGGGTACCCTACCTGAGGTGAGGCTACAAAGAAATAGCTGTCCTAACTGTGGGTCCAATTCATAAATGAGATAGTGGAGTACACAGCGGGGTCACCAGCTGGTCTCATGGATGCTATGTCCACTGCCCTGGAGAGAGCATGTCCCACCTGTGTGTCACAGAACAGTTGGTGACCACAAACCACTGGTACACACATCTCCTCATGTGTGGGGGAGGGTGTGGAGATGTCCTCACTGGACTTGTCAGCCTGCATGTTGGCAATGTGTGTATGTTGAGTAAACCCCACCTCTATGTGAACCCAGTCAGAGCATATGTGGGAGTGAGCTCCCAGGTGTCGAGCATAGCAACTGAAGGTGGTATGATTGTTAGCCAGGTCCATGTAGGTATATCTGTGGAATGTGCCCTGGACAATTTCATGACAGTGTGTAACTCTACACATATGATGACCAAGGGTGTCATACCTCACAAGGTGTCTGCTCCACCTTGTAGTAGCCACCTCCTCGTGTTGTACATCCTGTGTATGGCTGGGGTACACCACACTGGATGCTTGGCATTGGTACAGTGAACCACAGTTGGGTAAGTGAATGACTGGCTCATGCAGTCCTGTAGGTACTGGTAGATGGCAAATGTGATTGATGCAGTGGCTGCCGTGCTGTCGACCACTGGCTCAGGGTCCTTAAAGGAGACCACAGTAGTGTGCAGATTTGTGTAGTCTGCCTCTGAGCAAGCAATGTGTATGGTAACTGGCAACACTCACAGCAACGGATGCCAAAAGCAGAAGCCAATGTCCAAATAACATAGATCAACTTCTGCATGACAATATGTCTTATCATACATGTATTGACACGTGTCTGCTAATTACAATTGCAAATGGCCGGTAAGACTGGCCTAAAGTTCCCGTGATGTACACAGTCTGGGGGTGTTGTTCGATAATAAAGTGGCAATACCTCCCAATCGTGACCTCTGGGTATGGTATGAAAGTGGTTGTTAACCTGCAACATTGGATGTATAGCATTGGGTTCTGGTGTCGGAAGACATGGTTCCTGTAGCACAACACAGTATGGGTAGTCAAGCACACATCCGCGATTGCTGAACACACAGCATCAGTGAAACCCACTGCTGACGAGGACAGAGTCCGACAAGCTCTACACTTTAAATATGCACAGTGGTGTCCATTGTGGGACCCAAAAATTGACATCATTCCAGATTCACGTCTTCTTTCGATACGTACCGGAACTCATTGCCGTCACAGGTACACATATGCACTGCAAGCGTGTTTAATGTTGATGATAGCTGTCCATGTAATGCAGCACAGATGCACAGAAATACCCAGGGTACCGGGTCCATAGAACTGCGTCCACATCACAGTCCCGCACACATGAAGGATGTGTAATGGGTACTGTCGATTGTTGCAGTCAAGGGATTCTGGGTATGTAGACTCTGGGCTCGGTGTTGCTTCGCAGCCGATCCTTGGTCCCGCCCCGTGGGAGGGATGTGTGTGTAGCACCTGCCATACTATCCGCTAATGATGCAAACCATCCACTGGAGAATGCTAAATGCAGGTGTGAAATGTGTACAGCCCTATACTAGTGTCCAGTAGGCAATTGTCATGGATGGACAACCGTATGCACAAGATGCCACCCACAACCGCAAACCCGGGTAAATTACACAGCCGCGGTAAGGCATTAGACCGGAAATACACATAGGGACTGCAGTTGATATTCCACATACAAAGTCGGACCGCCGTGCCAACACCGGCGTACACAGCACTCAATCTGCCAGCAACAGACTGAGGAGCACCCGCTACCGTACAGCGGAACAGATGTGCGACCTGTGGAACACATACTAATGGTACACACACAACGTCAAGTAGGATATGTAAACCATGGCATTCCCACCTATGAAGACAACATGGTTAAATGAATACATAGGTAATCAACATGTTCCGGTGGTGTTATATTGGAAATACAGTGACGGATATGTCCCATTGGGATGTCTGAGGTTTATATGAAGCAGTTGTTAACCAGCATCTTTGGATGTATGTCATTTGTTCACAGTACTAAATCACCTGGTTATGTAGCACCATGTGGAATGGGTAGTCAAACAGACATCCGCGATTGGGGAACATACACCAGCAGTGAAAAGCACTGGGCAGGTGGACACAGTCCAGCAACATCTAACTTGACATATGCACTTCGGTGTCCATTGTAGGAACCAAAAATTCTATTCAGAGAATGCCTGCTAGCTTCCTGCATTACTCACGTGATCTCATTGTCGTCACCACGTCACAGGTACACATGTGCACGCAAGCCTGTTCAATGTTGTTGATAGCTGTCCATGAAATGCAGCACACATGCACAGGAATACCCAGGGTATCGGGTCCATTGAGCTGCGTCCACATCACAGTCCCGCACACATGAAGGATGTATAATGGGTACTGTCCACAGTTGCAGTCAAGGGAGTCTGGGTATGTAGAATCTGGCCTCGGTGTCGTTTCGCAGGCAATCCTTTGTCCCGCCCCGTGGGAGGGATGTGTGCGTAGCACATGCCTCACTCTCCGCTAATAATGCAAGCCATCTACCGGAGAATGCAAAATGCAGGTGTGGAATGTGTACAGCCCTACACCAGTGTCCAGTAGGCAATTCACATGGATGGACAAGCGTATGACTAAGATGGCACCCATAACTGCTAACCCGGTGGAATTACACTGCCGTAGTAAGGCATTACACAAGTAATACACATAGGGACTACAGTTGACATTCCCCATACAACAAACACAGACAACCAGCCGATGAAGTCCAAAGCAAAGACGAGGTACTGGAGGGACCGTCAGTGACCACTCAGAGCACACCAAGAATTAAAGGCAGTTAGCATAGTCTATTGGAGCCCACTTCGTCTGCTTCATAAGCAGGCTTATTCAGAATACATACAATGCAGTCCAACCTACTACATTTAAAAGCCTTAATTGGTCAGTAAATTTGATGTGCTAGGTACTACTTACATGCCTTAAAGGCAGACAAGCAAACAAACCTTACTTGGGTTACAGATACCACACAGTGAGGACATCAGACATTGCTTCGAAAGGTACAGTCTTCATCGGAAAATAGAAATATATGTACATATATGAAAGATGAACCAACATAAAATGTTTTCCAAATGCCTGACTGTGTAAGATACATATATATGTCCTACGGATTGTGCCAATATATTAACAGAACTGCAGACACCTAGTAATTTAAATGACCATAATATATACACATACACCGTATGATCATGACTAATGTACAATAGACCAACGAAATGTAAAGATTCACAATGTGCTAATGTAAGTATTCATTTAGAAGGTTACTTAAATAAATCAATTCAGACATCCATGTCTAAATAGTAACACAAGGCCAGCGAGGTGCTTGCCCTCACATGTACTGGGATGTTGTTCCACAGCATAGTGAGTGTCTGGGTGATGAATCTGTCCCAACAACACGTTCGATTAATGACAGTGTCAAGGTGTACGTCAGCTGCCCTTGTGGTTCTGAGGGATCTAACTTCTTTACGTGAAGCATAGTCATCAGATCTGGGTTCGACATAGCCTTGTATGCCAGGCACGGGTCACCTCTGGGCAAGTGGTATGCAACTGTATACAGCTGGAATTCCTTCAGTTGGTCAGTATAACACATATACCTGAGACCCTGCATCTGTTTGTCGATGAACTGTTGGTGCCTTTCCAGCTGCTGCAGGTGTTGGGTCAGATACATTCTGAACGGGCATTGTACCCAATCATAGGTCTAATGAGTGATGAGTACAAGGGGACAATGACCTCCCTGATCTAGATGTGAATCCCTTCATGATGATGTGGGCCATGTGGAAGGTCTACCTAACTATGTTAGCAACATGTGTGTCTAACGATCGGTTAACAACAACCCGTGTCCCCAGATCACTGGTAACCCCTCTGTGCTCAGTGGATTGCCACCTATATGGTAGCTCGGGGTAACCTTGTTCTTCCCGAAGGGTATGCCTATGCATTTCCTGGCATTTAGCTGTAGGACATGTCTCTGGTACCACTTATCCACATCTGTGAGGCACTCCTGAAGGATATCTGTGTCAGATGTGTGTCTGACTTTGGCACCGGTTTGCAGTCATCTGCAAACATTGTCACCCATAACCCCCCTGTGTATGCGTGTACATTGGAAACGTAGATGCTGAGAAATAGTGGACCCAGGACTGAGCCCCATGGGACACCACCTGTGACTGGCTGTGAGTATGACATGGCGCCAGCAACTATGGCCATGTGTGTTCTGTGACTTAGCCAGTTTGCAACCCATATGGCGATGTATGGATTTACATTCAAGATGACGGGTATATCAATTATACCCGAGGGGGTTATTGTGTCGAAGGGCTTTGCCGGGTTGAGGTAGGCTGTATGGACTGCTTTACCCTCATCAATGGCCTTGGTGACTGATTCTACAAAGTGAAACACGTGTAAAAGGCATGATATGACCCTGACCAAGCTAAACTGGGTTGTATCCAAAGTATGCGAGTCCCCTATGTCTTTATCTATGTGTTCTATTATGATCCACCTCCATGGTTTGCAGATAAGGCTTGTCAAACTAATGGTATGGTAATAACCAGGGTCAGTGGAGGCACCATCTATGTGGAGTGTGACTACAGTCGCCCTGTGCTACTACCCGGGTACGTATCCTGAGGTGAGGCTAAGATTAAACAGCTGTCCTAAGTGTGGGTTTAATTCCCCATAGAGTTCCTGGAGTACACAGCTGGGACACCATCTGGACCCATGGATGCTGTGTTGACTGCCTTGGGGCTGGATGTGGGTAATGCTGGACATACCCACGGCAGACATGGCGCGTTCCCGAGTCCGATGCCCAAGGGACCACACACATAGCCGGCCTTAGGCATAGGCCAAGTAGGTAGCCGGCTAGGGCGTTGCTCTACTCGGGGCACCTTTCCAGACTCTATTTGGTGTAGGTAGACCAGGAGGGGGGTAGCGGGTGATGTATCGGTGGCAACGTCTGCCTAGGGCACCACTTAACCTAAGGCCACTCTTCCCGTGGGTAATACAGCAGTACCCACACCCAGATGCGGGTCATTGCTAGGGTCATTGCTAGTATGGCATATCATCTATGTCAAGAAACCATATATCCCCAGACATAATGGCACAGCATAATGCCTGTTCGCCCAAAGGCAGACATACGTCACCCGCGGTGCGGACGTACTGCGCGAGATGTCCGTTAACAATGTCGACATTGTCTCGCTATGTGAAACAAACTCCACATAGACATTCAATACTAAACAGCGACGGAGAACCCGATGTCCTCGTGGCTGAGCTGTTCAACCTGTTCCGCCATGTGAAATGTGTGTAGCACAGCGGAACCGGCCCAAACCAAGCAACGGACATGTCTGTGGCTCAGTGAAAGTCGTCACGGAATGGTGTACCCTTGTAATATTGCGACACAGGCCATACATACGGAGGGTTAGTAATGGAAATAGGTCCGTTCGACCAGACCGTGTGCAATTAGTATAACAAGATCTACAACGGGTACACCGGCCAATCGGCGCGCTGATTCTGAATAAATGGGGGCGTGACATGGTACCATGGACACGGACAAAACGTGCCCATGTGACTCATCTAACATTCGTACAGGGTCAGGGCAGTCCCGTACAGTGGGCGGACAAGACCAAACCCAAAGCACCACAGCAACACCCTGACAATCGAAGGCCTGTATGCGTATGGGATATAAGCACCTGTCATCTGAACAGCCCTGCGGTGACGACATATGCATCCTGGGCCATGAGCGAGGGGGAATTAGGAATGTTCAACATGCAGTACCGCACGTTCCTCAGCAGGAGACTGGAAGCGTGAGACGGGCGTGTGTGCGCGGGGGGTATGTAAATGTACATAGGTAGCATGGGTATGCATATTAATGACACCAAGAACTTTTACATGTCACTAACGTG